>NW_012155062.1:6099299-6314648 GCF_000956105.1 Propithecus coquereli | reverse complement strand
CCCCCGCCGGCCCCGCCGCCTTCGCCGCCTCCTCCTCCGCCGCCGCCTCCGCCCCCGCCGCCTCAGCCGCCGCGGCCCGGGGCTGCAGCTGCAAGGCCGCTCGGCAGGGCGCGGGGGTCGCCGGCCGGCCTTGGTCAGCAGCAACAGCAGCAGCAGCAGCAGCAGGAGCAGCGCTCTGGGGAGGGGGGCTCGCTTCTCGGGGCGCGCTCCGTGGCCACCCCCTTCAGGGGGGGTCGTGGCCGCCCCCCAGCCCCGGCGCGCTCGGCTTGCTCCAGCGGGCCTCGCCGGGCGGGGCGAGGACTTGCACTCGGGGCGCTCTCCCGGGGCGCGCGGGCTCCCGCTCCTCCTCCTGTCCTCGGGTGAGCGCGGATTCTGCCCGGCCGCGGGGCTCCGTCCACCTGCTAAGTGAAGGTTCTACGGGAGACAACAAAGAAAGAAGCTGTTCCTTTCTTCCTTAGCGAAATTATGGGTGACCAGCAACTGGCCCGCTCCTTCCCTTGTCCGCTGTATTCTTTCCTCCTCAGGAACACATTTCACTCGTTTTCCCTTAGAGTAGTAAAACTTTTTTCGTCCTTGAAGGCGTGGTGATGCTGGCTGTTCGCGTGTGCGGAGAGCGGAGGCTGGCTCCTGCTCTCCCCCTCTGGTCCTCTGGTTTCAAGTTTTGTTCTGTCCTAGGAAAACTTCTTGCGATGGTGCATTTCTCTGAAGTTGCTATTGCCGGAGCTCTTGGTTGCCTCTGAAACAAGAGTCCTTTTTCATTCTCCTCGCAACAGTCACAGTCTGATACGACATCTTTCCTTTTGGGCAGAAATTAGGAAACAAATATAACAAGGAAAAAATTGAACAGGAAAAAAATGATGTCGAATTGCTCTGTTACCTTGTTGCTGATGGTTGGGATTGGTGTGTTATTATTTTCCCAGCAGTTGTCTGGAGAAGGAGGAGGAAGAAGAGTGCATTGGTGGAGGTGGAGGTGTGTGTGTGCATATAGGGGATCCTTGATACACAACCAACTCCTGAGGGCACGTTGCACGGCTCGTAGAGTGCACCGACGGCGGGCGCTGGCGCTGGCCGTGCTGGAGCAGAGTTGCAGCAGGAGCTCGCTCTGTGCCCTCGTTCGCGCTCTCTTTCCCTCTCTCACTTTCCCTCTCCCTCCCTCTCTCTCCCTCTCTCACTCTCTCTCCCTTTCTCGGGCGCCCGCTCTCTCTCGGATCTGACAGTTCGCTCTCTGTCCCTCCCTCTCAGAGCAGGGACTGTCGAATGTTTACCCTCCGCCGCGAGCGCGCACCCACCACCACACTTTCCCAAATACAAGGAAGTCGAGCACCAGGGCCCCCGCTGATTGGCTACCCGCTGGGTGATTGGCAGGCCCAGAATGACTGGCTCACGACGCGCGGCCCCCCTTCCGGCCGTTCCGATTGGTTGCTTTTTAATTTAGGCAGAGCGTCGTAGAAGCTGGAAATCTGTCGTACCCCAGCCTCCCTCCCCCTCACCACTTTCCCCTCCCCGCCCCTCCCCCGCCACCCCCTCCACCACCCCCTCCGCCACATCTTAACTCTTAGTGTCCGGCCCAGAGGTTGGCGTTCCCTCAGCGGTTCTGGGCGTTCGCAGTAGGTCTGGGAGGGGGGAAGAAAGGGAGAGAAAAGGGAGGGAGGGACGCGTGTATGGGGGGAAAGAGAATCAGAAAGAAAATGAAGAGGGAAACAGGAAAAATAGCAACCTACCCACCCCACCTAGTACTGCGTTGTGTCGCCCCCCTCCCCCGCCAGAAATTTGTAAAGCGCGCGGCACGGATGTACCATTCAAGCTAATACCTATAGACAGATGTGTCCCCAGTGGTTTCAAAGTTTCCTCTTCCCTTCACCAGCCGGCCCCGATCTCTGTCTCGGTGGGGGTGGGAAGGGGGGGCTCGCATCGCCAAGAGCTCGGGTCGCGGCCACACTCCTTGGAAATCCGCCACCGCAACTTTCCGCAGCCGTTGCGCGCCGGCGGAGGCCCCCTTTGTTTAAGTTCTCGGATGCCATCAGCTGGGAAACCTGCAGCCCAGGACCAGCGCGGTGCCCGCGCGTGCGAGACAGACCGCTCGCTGCCGCTGCTCGCTCTCTCCCCCACCCCCTCTCTCCCTCTTTCGCTCTCCCTCCCTTCCACCCTCCCTCCCTCCTCTGGGATTCATGCAAGTAGCGTGCGTGCCCTTGTGAGTTTGGAGGGTGCCGGTCAGTGGAGCCATGCGATGTATTTGAAAAGCAATCAGTCCGACCTTCCCCCATAGATTCATCGTAAGTGTATTCGACCCAATGGCTTTAGGAATTCCTGTGGCAGAAGGAACCGAGATCCACTAGCCGCGCCCTCCGCTGCTCCACCGCTTCCTTCTGTGTATGTGTGTGTGTGTGTGTGTGTGTGTGTGTGTGTGATTTCAGTGTGGTTATTAGTGGTGGGGTTTTACTCTCTCGCTATTCTCAGGCATGGTGGTGTTTTTTTCTTTCTTTCTTTTCTGTCTCAGTTGGGTGTGCGCGGTGGATGTGGCTGGCGGCGACAAATGCTTTCTCAGCTCTAGCCCCACTGAAAGAGTTAAGGAGAACGGGAGGGGGAGTTCGCCGGGTAGGCGAGAGAAGCGGGGGTGGGGTGGGGTGGAGGGACGCGGCCAAGCGGAAACGCTGCACAGAGGAACCTCAGCGAACCAAGAAAAAAGAGAAAGTGGCAACGAAAACAAGGGCAAATTGAACCCTCCTCGGGGATTTCCAATGAACTAACCCAACTCGGACATTCAATAAATACATGGTTCCTAATGAGTGTGCGTTGTGTGCGTGCACCCCGAACCCCCAGCTGCGGGTGCGCCAGCCCTGCTCCCGCAGCCGCCTGCCTGCCTGCCCCTGCGTCTGGCAGCCCCGAGCCCGAGTGGCGGCCCAGGACGTAGATCAGGAGCAGCCGGTGTGCTCCGAATAAAATTGAACGGGCCTCCCGCCCTTCTTTCCCGATGCCGAGCGCAGTTAGGTGAACTCAGTTAATGCCGGAGCTCTCCAGCCTAGCCGCAGCTACGCAGCCTTTGCGTGATCTGAAGATTAACAGTAGGCGCGTAGAATTAATGTAGCATCTTGTCCAGCCCCTGCTTGCCGGGTGAGATATCATCGTAGGTAGATTTTAGGAAAGCCATTATTGCCAAGGTATAGATCTGAAAGGCAGTGGTAACCAAACCCCAAACAGAACGGATTTTTCCTCTGGGTCCCCCAAAGGTTCCTTTTTATATTTATGCATGCGTATATGTATATATAAAAGATGGAACACAGATTTCATTGAATAAATCTGAGATCTCCAGGTGCAGACGTTTGAATAGTCGGTGCCAGCACCCCGTGTTTTCCTTTCCTGCCGATTTTGCTTGGATCCGGCTCAAAAACCGAGAGAGTCTCGTGGTTTTGTTTACACTGAATGGGGAGGATAGGAACAGAGCCATGGGGCCGCCTTTCATTAATATACAGTGAGGATTTTGTCTAAATTACTGCTATGAATTTCACAGTACACGCTTTCAAAAGCAGTCTCAGGTGGCCTGATGAAACGTGATAGCGCCTCTGCAAACAGATCCACTTTCTTTCTTTTCAAGGAGGGTGTGCGCGCGTATGGGATGCCCCCCAAAACGCTGTGCTCCTCGATAACAGAAATATACTTCTGTTCCGAGGTCTGTCCCCTTCTTCCTCCCCCCTTTCGTCGTACTTAGTTCTTGAATCGCTCCCGGCACCCCCCTACGCCGCCCCACCCTATCCGCCCCCCTCCCTTTGCGGAGTGTGATTGTTTTGTCTGGAAAAAAAAATCCAAAGTATATAACAAGGGGAGAACAGTTAGTGCTGATTTTCATTTGCATACATTTTCATATATTTTGGTGAAAATAATAGACTAGTGGAGAGCTGGGCTTAGAGGCGTCAGTGTAAAGGGAAGGCTAAGGATGCGTCGGTTCTGGAGAGTTGAGAATATGCCTTCCCCTCCGCCCCCACCCCAGTCCCCTTATTTAAAAAAAAAAATAAAACATCTTCTTTTATTTAAAAATCTAACCCTGGAAGTTTTCTCGGTAAGTGTTTTTCATTTTCTTTCCCTGCTTTCTCTTCTTCCCCTCCTTTCTGGCTTATTTATTTATGTTCTTGTAGGTTTGGGAGCTTATTTTCATTGCTTGGGACAAGAGAGGGTTCAGGGAGCAACTGTATGATGGAAGGAAGAGAAGGTGTGTTGGGGGGAGTAAAAAAAAATCCAACCCTGCTAAAATATTACATAAAAAGATGGACTCATTCCAAAGCTCTACACAGCAAGGCACTTTCCTTTGGTGGGGTCGAGAGGAGAGTGCTATTCATTTTAATTGTTGATCGTGAGGGAGAAAAAACACCCTGGAAAAGAAGTGATTATTAAGCATGCAGTGTATAAATATTTCTTGTTTTGGAAATTTTTTTTCCCCCAGAGAATCAGGACTAGAGGGGAAGAAAGCCCCTTTCTGTAGCCAGTGGTGATGTCGTGAACTGCGTGTGCCCGCTGGGATTGGGGTGGGGGGACTCATGCTGGGAGCAGGAGGATGGAGTGTGGGGGGGTGCTTGGCAAAGGGAGGGCAGAGAGCTGGGGAAGGAGGAAGCGAGGCAGGAAGTCAGGGCACCCCTGGTTAATGCTGTGTCTGGGGAGCTGCAGCCTCCCAGCTCGGTAGTGAAAGCCCATCAGAAAGAGAGTGATCAATCAAAACTAACCAGGACATCCCCACACTTTATTCCCAAAGGAGGCTGGAGCCTTAGCGGCACAAACTAGATTTTACTTTGTTTTCCATTTTTGACAATCCCACTCCACTTGCCCCCTCCTCGCCACTGTCCCAGGGTTTTGTAAAAATTGAGGGTGCAGTTACTTGCTAGGTGCAGTTAATTAGATAAATATGGCTGGAGGAAATAGCTAGGCCAAGTCCAGGCCCCTGCGAGAGCCTTACCTTAGTGAAATAGGCTGGAGAGGATTTTAAAAGCTTCTTGGTTTTGTTCTTTTAAAGGAAGCGGCGTCTGGGGTGATGAGGGGGAGAATCAAATGGCTAGAATTTTATTGCACTTTTGTACACAGAACACCTTACAATTTAGAATTGGTAATTTATTTGGAAACAGTTGATGCCAAATCAATGAAATGGTTTGTAACGAGGGAGGAAGAGGTTTAAGTTGGGGAGGGGGGCAAGAATCGCCAGTTTTCCATTCCTTGTTTACGTGCTTGGCAGCGTTGCTTTTGACTGGGGTTAACTCTGTGTGCTCCATTGGACCAGATGCCATATAGAGCTGCTCCCTGAAGATCATTTGTTTCCTTGATGGGGAACATTTCTGAGCAGAGCGTATTGGTTGCCATAGAGAAAGAAATAAAAGGAAGAACACTAGTCACATTAAGCTATATGTTTGTGCACTGGGCTTTAGATAAAAGGACCTTGGTTCAGCCAAAGAGAAGAAGCCAAACTAGAGATTTCTAGTGCCACTAAAACTAGCTTTATTTTGTTTTGGACTTTTACAGTTGAAACATATAAGCTAATTTTATTGGTTGTTGTTAATTTTATATGACACGGTTTACTGAACAAAATAAACTTTGCTCAGGAGTAGCACTGTTGACTTGTCAGCAGGGGGCGCACTGACTTGCCTTAGCTGGTACTGAGTAAAATGTAGCTGTTTCAAAAGCAAATCTGCTCTTCCAAACTTGCCAAAGGAACAAACACTCCTACCTTTCTATGCATATTCACAACAAGGAGTGAATTCATTGCATAACACGGGGTTTTAAAATATAAGGACAATGACTTCCCCATCCCCCACCCATCCATGTCTGTGAAGTGATTCAGAAAGAAATACAGTTCAAAAACTATTCCTCCATGTCTCTCAGTGAAGTGTATATAGAGCTGGAAAACAGAAATGGGCTGTGAAAGCAAGAACCGGTTTTAAAAATTATTATTAAGGATATTTAATAGGCTACTTAAGAAGTTATCTTTCAGGTTGTACTTTTTTGAGAAACAGTCAAGGAAAAAACGCATTCTAAGGTATTATCTGTTAAATAATGAACGTTCTTCAACCTGATACATGCTTGGACTTTTAAATAAAATTCAGGGTCCTGAAGATTTAGTTGAAGTGCCTAGGATCTCTTTTACTCCATTTGCTATTTAGTGGCTACTTTCATTCTTGGCTTATGGTTTCATTCTATGGCTTATGGTTTTAGAAAGATTTTGGATTTGTCTTTGAAAGGCTTGCTAGGGAAAAGAAAATACAAAATGGCCATGGGTTAGAAGGCTTGAAACTTTTTAGTACATTACTTAACCCAGTTGAAGAAAAGTTTCAATCGAGCACAAGGTTCCCCCCTCAAAGATTTTTAGATACTGCTGATGAAAACTGAATTTTATTGTGGTAAAGAACGAAAAAGATATGTGGAAAACTTCCTAAAATAGTGAAGGGCAAATCCTGGCTGGTTCTGAGGAATTAGTCTGTTTGTCACTAACAATTTTCCCAAGGAGATTTAGAGAGCGTGACCAAGAAAGGGAAGCCAGGAGTGACTGCAAGTGAGAAGCTGGCTTCCATGGTTCAGTAGCCGAGCGCACCTGTGAATGTGTCATAGAGCCTGTTTAGTAAGGGCCACATTACGTGATGGCTCTAATGTTCCTGTGCAAGAGGGGAAAAGGTACCTTATTTTTTCTAACATAGCTCTAAGACGACCAGGTTCCAGCCAGGAGAAGTTTTTCTTTGAAGCTAACTTTAGTATGACTTACTAAATCCAAACCTGGGTTTGGATTTAAGTGGTATATATTCCAGGAGAGTTGAAAGATTATGGGAATAATATAAGCAAAGGGACACACTCAAACATTTTCATTCCATGATTTTCACTCTTGAGGTCTCAATTTAGAGTCAGGAAATGTACTGTCAGGTTTGCGCTAATAAAACAAAGTGGAGAATTGACGGAACTGTAATTTGAGCCCGAACATTGCTTTTTCTTCAGCTCTCTGGACAAAAGACTTCTGGGGGAGATCCACATGAACTGGACAAAATGTCTTAAAGCTCTAACTTACTTCACACGCCCAGAGCTGCTGAATGCCCTTAAAAATTATTAGGGAGAAAAGAAACTTTTCTGTTCAGCCAGACATTTTAGAAAGCACTGGCGGAGCAATCATTATATATACTTAGAGCATAATTTTTTCATGCCACTTTTCATGAGATCTGTGATTGTTACCGTCTAGGCTGCTACTCACTTTCCTTTTTTCACAAATGTACTTAAAAAATTAAACGGAAGGAAAAAATGCTTGCCTCTTATGGTATCTATAGTCCTAGGTTCCTTAATGTAAAAGGAACAGAAAATAAGAATTCTGGGTAAAGCAACAAGTTAATTTGAGAAGAACTGACATATATAGAGCCAGCTTTAGCATTCTATAATGATTTGGGGGTGGAAATGATCAAGCTGGGTATGAATTAAGATCCAAAGTGCTGGGCAAAGCTACAGACTTTTAATTGTTGAGGATGGTGAAATTGTTTTTGCCAAATGAGAGAATGAAGAACATTACCTGGGTCAAATGTACAAAACTCAGAGTGGGTATTTACTCATTTGTTTCCGTTTGAGAATGGTAAGGTGCTCTGATACTGCTGCAGTTCAGAAGCATATTTGCCATTAGCATTTACAATTAAAATGTTAAACATACTCACAACCCACACTGTGTGTTATATACAAAGGGGAGGGCTCTTCCACGGTAGTTTTTGGGTGAAAAAGAGTATTTGTTGGCTTGGCAGCGGGTAAGTTGTTTTTTGGTCTTGTTAAGTTTTTTGAAGGGTACCCATGCTTTCCTCCCTCGAGTTCTTTGTACCACTTTGATAACTGATTTATCTGATCCGTAG
Organism: Propithecus coquereli; assembly: GCF_000956105.1. NCBI lineage: Eukaryota > Metazoa > Chordata > Mammalia > Primates > Indriidae > Propithecus > Propithecus coquereli. The sequence goes on along the minus strand of NW_012155062.1, from coordinate 6,306,801 downwards.
GAAAGTAGCAAGCACTCGGTGTTTTTAAAAGATGGGTTTGAAGGAGTAATTATAAATTCAAAGACACTATGATTTCTCACCCAAAAGCAAGAAGCTTTCTTTCTGATGCTTATAGGATAGCTTTAAACTACAGGGCATTTCAGATTGTGGAAAATAAATTAAGAAGGCATAGTAAGTTGGTAATTGAGTGTATGCTTTTAAAACAACCCATTTCCAACAGTTTGCCCACTGTAACTGCATGCGTGCACCTGACAAGTCTGGTAATGAAAGCCACCAATCGCTAGGGAAGCTGGAGCTGACACAGTGTGATGGACTATTCTTGCCTGCCCCCTCATCGCCCTCCCTGCATCCCCCCAATGTAATGGTCTTCTTTGAATTTAAATTCATAGGGCTAGGTAACGAAGAGCCCAGCTGATTGACCAGAATGATGATGATGATTCATTAACAAAAAATGTGTGTATGTCCTAGCTAGAAAAATATTCCAAGGTCAACTTGGTGGTTTTCTGTGTGTATTTGTGTGTGTGTGTGTGTGTGTGTGTGTGTGTGTGTGTGTGTGTTTAAAAAGAAAACACAGAAATATTAACTCAGCTTTACCAGAGGAGTGGTTAGATTTTTTAAGCTTGCGGTAGTCCGAACAGAATTGAACTGCTCACTCTCTCTTGGGGACACTCCCTACATCAAATATTCCCTATATATTATACAGCATCTCTTTTCTGGGTTGGAACCGGGTCGTCTGGAGGTGGATAAGAGAGTCGCTGTGGCATACCAAACAATTCTTGCACTTTGGTGCCTCTAGTTTTTTTTTTTTTTTTTTTTTTTTTGACATTTGAACTTAGCTATTGTCTGAGGAGCTGGGTGCATATTGCAGCGTGTCAGGCTGAAGGCTGCTCTTTTCGGCATTTCCCACAAATGGTGCTTCTGTGCTGTCTTCTCTAGAGTGGATGCTGAAGCTTGCACTTCACTGTCCTGCTTCTTCTGTGGCCCCTAACCCATCCCGGTGCCCACCCCGGGCAGGCCAGACTCAGGGGTGTTTTCAAGAAAGTGTGGTTATTGTTGTTCACTTTTGAAATATAGTATCGAGTGTGTTCATTGATATTTGATACTTCAAATACTCCATGGTTTGCAGCAAGATAATTTCAGCACTAAATATCCGGTAGTGACTTTGGTGGTAGAATTAAGTGACCTTGCTCATTGTAGCTTTATGCAGCTCGGGTTTGTTAGTCCCAACTTAAAATTTATGTGTCCGATATTGCTTTGAACACTCAACTCTCTCCCCAAATTTTCTGTAGGGAGCCTGGTTACTTAAGAAAGCCCAAGAGGAGGATACCAGGCTTATAGCGGCATTGGATAGACAATTAAATGTTAATTTAGGTTTAAATCAGGGTGCAAAAAGCCTCCAGAAGTCAAGGCATATAGTGTTCAAATACTGTGGGCTGTGTTCCCTTTATTTTTAATTCATATCACAAAAACAAGTAAAACTTCACTTGGAAAAACACTATTAAAATATCCTAAATTCGAAAATACTACGATTTTAATGGAGGGGTCTGGTAAGCGATTCCTTTCTAGGGCTAGAAAGTACGATTAGAACTTTGCCCAGAGAGGTTTACCTCGGAGACCCCAGCGCTCAAGGTCTCTATTCCAAAGCGGCGGGGTCCTCCTTTCGCCCCCTCCCCATTCCTGTGATCTGTGGGCATGAGAAGGGGCTTCTCCCAAATAAGCAGCGATTTGTGGGGCCCCAGGGCTAAGCTCGGCTTCCTTAGATCGCATTCTAACGGCGTTTTATTTTATTTAGAGCACAGTTTGCATAATAAAATTAAAAGGCTCCCATTACTCCCCTTTTCTCCCTGAGCACTGCCCAGTAAGGTCTTTCAGACTGTTATTTGAACATCTAGAGCGGCCTTCAGAAGTCGAATTAGCATTGCTTTTCTATGGAAAAGAAAAAGGGAAAGAGGTAAAAAGGGCAAAGTGAGACGGGGGTAAGGGAAAAGGAGGGAGGTGGATAAAGAAGGAGGAGGAAGAGGTGGAGGAGATTGGGGACAGAAAAGGACAAGAGAGGGAGAGGGGGCGCGGGAGGCGTCGAGATAAACGCTGAGTCACCCTAACGGGTCATTGGGTACACAGGAGCGAGTTGCCGCAGCCCAGGAAAACCCAGGGGCAAATCGCACCCCATATTCTGGGCCTCCTTCCCGCCCGGCCGTAGGAGCGCAGGCTTGGCGCTCGGCGCGGCCCGCTAGCCTTTGTCCCCAGCTCGGTGCGCGGCCGCGGGCTCCCGCGGCGGGCTTTGTTCCGGCGGAGCAGGGCAGGACCCCTCGCACCGCCACGTCCCCGCCCTCTTAGAGCTGGGGACGGTGGGGGTGGGGACTGCGCGACAGGGACCGGGAACAGAGGAGCGTCGGCGGGCGCCTCTGAGCCTGGGATTTCGTTCCTTCGCTCCTTTTCGTAATTGAGCTGTTCTCCCTTCGGGGAGGAGGCTGGGGCTGCGCGGGAGGAGGGAAAGCTGGAAGGGGGGCGCCCGCTCGCAGCCGGCTGCAAGGGCGAGGCGCAGCTCTCAGCGCGGGCGGTGGGGATTTGTATTGTATGCATGTACGCACGCAGGGATGGATGGATGCATGTATGGATGAGGAAGACCGTTGAATTGGGTCCCAAGTTCTAAGTTTCCGGCTGAGATTTTGGCAGCTGCAGGGCGCCTCAGGTTGGTGCCTGATTAACCCCTAAGATCCGCTCTGGAGATGCTATGGGGCCGCGGGTGGGCGCTGTGGACGATCCCTGGGTCGGGGGCTGCCCACTGGCGTTGCGCAAATCCCCGCCGTGGAGGCCTGTGGCGGGGGACAAAGAGGCAGACAATCGGACCAAGCAGAGGGGAGGGGCGCGCATGTACCCACGCACCCCCGCGCTTCCTCCGTCCGGGGCCCCTCTCGGTGAGCCCAGGCGCCTTGGAGCCCAGGGATCTGCGTCTGGAAAGTTCGCCCCGTGTAGACCCTGCTCCCTCCTCTCGCCATTGCATTTAGCAAGCGGCGTGTGAACGTGTGTCACCCTCTCCCCAGTCACCCCCGCCAAAGGTGTGGGCAGATTGCAAGAGTTACTGCTCTGTTATTGTTTGTCAAACAGACCCCTTCTCTTGGGAGAGGGTCGAGGGGCATGTGGCGGATCCCGGGCTAGGATTACATTAATCAAAGCATTATTTCCCCAGAGAAGCCGAGCACAAATGAGAGTAAATCCTAATAAAATTGGATCGCGCAGAAATGGAACGCTTTAAGTAATCTGTGCTGCCTGATAAAAATCTCACATTTACAAGATGTGGGTCTTTAAAAAAAAAAAAATCCTCACACCTCTGGCCTCGGTTTGGCTGCTGGGTCTGGGTCGGGCTGGGGACAATCACTACATGAAGCTCAGCTGAACTTCTGGAGTAAGGGAGGTGGACACCCCGGGCTTTGTACTTTAACAAAATCAGGTCTACTTAGGGGGCACTTTCGGCCCTGGGCGCTTCTTTGGAGTATTTGCAGAACCCCTGGGTCCGATGGAATTCCCATCGGTGCCCTGCGAGCTCGCGAACTCAATTCCTCTGGGAACGTGGCCCCCAGTTTCCCCTTCGAGCGAAGCTGAAGGGTAGGCAAAGCCCCAACAAGGGGGAAGGAGGGAGCGGCCCACTGGCTGGGCTGGGGGGCCCGGTGCTGCGCTTGCAGCAGATTCCCGGGTCTCCCCCCGTCCTCACGCCCCGGGTCCCCATTTCAGGGCCCGCCACGTCCGCAGAGCCGTTTCCTAGGCAGCCTCGGGTCCCTTTGGCCAGAGGAGAGGCGTGCATTTGAGGTGACTGCCGGGTAAGCCGAAGACGCAGCTCGCCTGCGAGACTTCTGGTACTTTCGGACCATCCCAGCCAGGAAACAAGGTTCACACTTCACCCGCCTTCGTCCCCCAAGTGGTAGGAAACTTTCCGACGCCTTGCGCGGCTCTGCGAGGAGAGAAAAGCAGATCGCCCTCCCAACCCCATAGTAATGATTGAGTCAAGCAAAGCCAACAAGCCAGGAGGCAAACTCCCCCTGCCATCCCGAGGCCTCCTCCAGACGCCGAGAAGGCAAAGCAGACTGCAACACCGCGCGGCCCCTCGTTGGTGACAAGTGTAACAACACCGTCCTGGTCCTACCGGTGAGCACCAGCCTCAGGGCTGCGCCGAGCGCTCCAGAGAGGCACGGAGGGAACCGGTTCCCGTCCGGGTCCTCCGCGCGTGGAGGCGGGCGCCTGGGGCTCCACGGGGCGCGAGCGCGCCGGCGCCCCCTGCAGGCTGGCACTGGGAGGGTCCGCGGTGGTGCTTTGGCCGCGTAAAGTCCCCGCGCTGCCCAGGTCCAAGCCCGTCGGCGCGCACACGCCCCGCCGCCCCGCCTGGTCCGTGGCGCCTGCAGGCGCTCGGTGCCTTTTCCAAACGTGAGCTCCCCACGGCGGTGGGGCGGCAGGGTGGGAGGAGAATGAGAGAGAGGGCAACGGGGGGAGGCCCAGAGGGAGGTTGGGGGCAGCCGGTGTCACCCCTTCCCCGCCTTCGGCCGGCCGCTCCGCTTCCGTCCCTTCTCCAGTCCGCGCCGGGCAGTCCCCTCCGGTGTTGGCGGCCGCGCGCCTCGTGTCCGGCCTGCGCGCTCTGGAGCACTGAAGGCCGCGCTGTCCCCACGATGCAGCAGCAGCGCCCGGCGCCAGGAAGGGCTGGGCTGCCTCACCTCGGGCGAGTGCGCCTCGAAGGGGTCGTTTCCCCAGCGGTCTGGCAGGTGGCGCGGCTGGAGCAGTGTGTGTGTGTGCGCGTGTGCATGAGTGTGGTGCGCGCGCAGGGCAGGGCAGGAGGCGCTACAGGATGCTCTAGTGCAAGCGTATCCCTTTCAGCCTTGAGATCTAAATCTGCAGCCGTGGAGCTTATTATTTCTCCCCCTCTGTTCTCTACACATGCATTTCCCTCTTTCGCTCAAGTCTTCCCATCTGGTTCCCAAAGAGATCCCCCTTGTGGTCCGGGGATATTCGTGGACACCCTGACCCACGTGAGCCAGGGTAAGGCTGAAACGGACAATGTTAGCTGGGAAAAGACGCCGAGAGCGTGTCCATCATCCAGCCTGCTCTTTAGACTGGATTTCACGCGCCAGGAAGCCACGTCTTAGGGACTTGTGTATCTGCCTTTTCTCTGTCCTGGCCTTAAAAATTACTGCATAGAGGAAGTTTTTAGTTTTAGAGGGATAGGAAGGAGGTAGGAACCAATTGCAAATCACTTTTGGTCGTCTCTTTGACCAGCTGTAGTCCTGTTGTGCACCTTTCCAACTTACTGGCTCCTTTCCAGGGATGGGAAATAGGGGAGCGAATTTTCAATTCTGAAATAATGACTCCGCTTTCCTCCAGTTTGTGATTTCCATAATTTCATACAAAACAGAGGCTGTCAATGATCTCTCCATAAGAAAAGAGAAAGCGACTAGTAGAAGAAAACTTGGGCCAAATTAAATTCTTCCTTCTTAAAACATTAACCAGGGACTCCCTCCCTCCCTGGTCCCACAAAACTTGTCCAGCTCTGGAGAGGAAACAGGACAGAGAAATTCAGAAAAAAGGCTAAACATTTTTCTCCTTCACTGACGCTGTGAACCCTACTGCCAAACTGTATTTTTGATAACCCGAGATCCAGAAGATTCTAAAAAGAAACTTTTGTACATGCTTTTAGTTGTCCTCTTTTTTCCCTAATGTTTGCATCTGCGGATTTTCGAGAATTTAAAAATACCTGTGATATATATTTTTTTTGCTTGTTGGATTTATGAATATTAGATGGTTTTACTGTTAACCATAATTCTTTATAAGACCTCCTGTCCTGAAGAAAGGCTCTGAGTAACATTTCCACACACTCACTAGCTACCCAAGAAGCTCTTACCAGCCAGTGTCTTGATACTATTTCCATCACTCCTTTTCATAAGTTAATTTATAGACAGCTAAATTTTAACAAAGAATGTTAATGGTAAAATGTGAGTGTTTAAATAGATGAGCTTTTGTTTTTAGAAGCAAAGTTTAGTTTTTCTTTGAATTATTTATCAAGCTGTTTGCCCATAGGCCTTCCTAAAGGAGGAGAAGGGTGAAGGGGAGGGTATCGCTTTTATTTATTTAAAGCAATGTTCACATAAAATTTTAAAACTAGCCTTTTGGAAAACAGCAAATTACTATGTCTATAAACACCCACCTTTGGGACCGTGAAAAGCAAAAAACAAAAAACAACCTAATTACTTTCACAGAAAACAGTACTCAGTTAACTAAAATATTGTATGGCAATCCTTGGAAGCTCCTCCTCCTCCTTAAGTATAGTACAGTTTGGTAATATACTACACATATTTATACATGATGTAAATATACATATGCACAAGGGTAGATGTTTATGTACATAACATAACAAAATATATACATACCCCAACTGAATGCATTTGCATATAACATGCCCATGTGTAATATACCAAACTTCTATGATTAACAATACATTCTATAAGAGATAGTCTTAAAATAAGAGGAAGTGAGTAAATCTTATTCATATTGAAAAACACTTCAAAATTTCTTTTGAAATCTGAATCCTGCTAACTGTAGATGGCACCACAGAAATCAGTAAATAGTAGATTCATAGTATTAATAATTTATGCACACCCCATTTAAAACTACTATAAACTTAAATAACTTGTTTTCCATAAAATAAAAAGGGCAGCTTACTTTAGAATGCACATTTAAAATCTAAATATTCTATCTAAAGTCAGGTACATATTTTTTGTCTTTTTTTCACACTTTAAATACTGTTGTCTTAGAACAAAAATTAAATTCTGGATGAAATGAAAGAGAGCAGTAGTTTTATTTTCCATTCTACTGTAAGGAAGATATTTTTAACTAGTTAATCTTATGGTCCTCTAGCTGCATTAAAAGATATTAAATAGTTTAGTGATAATTCAAAATGTAAAACCAAATTTGAAGCATATATTAATACTTGAAATGATTTGTATAATATGGGATTGCATGTTACTTATTTGCTTCTTTTAATGGTATTTTGAATCTTTGGATTTTCAGATGCCTTTTTTGGTTAAAATAAGAATTACAGTTAAAATGAATACTTTGGCATTCATTGGCAAGCATCCACATGCTCATTTGTGCTGAGTAAATGTTAAGAAATGTTATATCTGAATTTTATATTTTAAATGTTATTTGTCCTAGTTGATAAAGGAATCAAAATGATAAAGTTTTGAAGTTTTCTTAAAACCATGATAAAATGAGCTCTCTCATGGAATGAGTTATTTTGACTGACTTATAAAATATTTTGTTTGCTTTATGATGTTTATGTAAATGTCTTTCTTTACTGAAAAACATATATGATGTTTATGATGATGTTTATTCCTACATGTAATTTATCATTTGTTTATTTCAGAAAGAGTATTTAAAAGACTGATGACTCATTGGTGGTGTCTAAAGATTAATAATGAGCTTGTGAAAATAGAAATCAATTTAGCCCAACCACTTTTTGAGGTTTGTTTTGTAATCTCCTAAAAATTTGAGTTAAAATAATGGAAATAGCACAAGTGAAAATGAAAAATAAAAAAGACTTTTACTTGGAAGGAGGTAAAAACATTTTACTCTAGTTGGGGTTTAAGATCAACTGTGTAAGTAAGTTAGTCTTTTATGTTAGAAAGTTTTCTATCTGATGGTGTGGAGTGATTTGAGGAGACATAGGCTATATAATGACATAAAAATGCACAACGTTCATTCAAAAATTTGGATGAAGAGTCATTCACTACAAAATTGTAAAATAATCTTTTCTGTCAACTTAATTAATGAAGTGGGTAAAGGACTATTTTAGTAGGCTCAAATTACATATGGAGAAAGATTTGTAAGAATAAATACTTTGGCATTCTGTGGCCTAAAAGCAGACAGAACTATAATATAGCAAATAAAACTCCCCAGAATGTAGGCATCCAAGATTCAATTTCATTAAAAAATTTGGCAGTTAAAGAAAAGAAGGAAAAATGCTTATTAAATCAGGGCAACTATAAAATGTTGACAGATCTCAAGTTTCATATCCAACTAGGCGCTTAGGAAACTGCTGGGATGTTGGTGGAGTATAAGTTAGTCTGTCAAACCATTTTTTATAGTTAATTATCTTTTCAATACCCTCAAATTTAAACTCCAACTTCATAGACTAACCATTTTCTCTCTTTCTTTCTTCCTTCCTTTCTCTCCCTCTCTCTCCCATCTCCTCGCCTTCTCTCTCTCTTCCTTCTTTCCTTCCTTTCTTTCTCTACTAACCCCTCGCCAAGTCTGTAAGCAGTTGGGTGACGGTATTTAGTAAGGTTCAGAGAGACACCCTGGGGGGATTGAAGGTCTTCAGCCTCGGTGGTTAGACATTATCAATGACACACATTCAGTATATCTGTACTCTCTCAAAACACATTTATTTTCTTTCCTCATCCAACTACCCGTGTGTTGTAAAGAGGAAAGCAGGCGATGTCTACTAAAGGCAAAATAAATCTGAGAATTGAATTAATCATTTGGATAATTCAGGCATTATTGCCCTTCCTTCCTTCTGGCTACTAAGAAAAAAAAAATAAAATTTGAACAATCTATAATAGATTGGCTATTGTGATTAAATTTGTAAGATATCGATTAAATCTATAAGCTATTGCTTGATTGCTCATTCTACCAATTTTAACAGAGATGGATGCACACACCTGAGTGGACCTCCAGTGGGGGTCATTATATGCATTAAGACATTCACCCCAGATTCAGATAAAGGGAGTTGAGGGGCCTGACTTGCCAGGTTTTGCTGAATACATTGATTGAAGTTATTAGATAATTGTTCACCTTTCTACTTTGCCCCATGAGAGGAGACACATGCACATATAATAAAAAACTTTAATATTAAATAGTTCAACTGGGATCGCTAAAGTTATTTACATTTAGCAATGTATTAAAATGTTAGCATTATACATTTATTGAATTAGAATCCTCATTTCCTTGTATGCTCTGACTTGGAAACATTTGCTGAACAAATCTTCAAGGGTTTTTTAGGGAGGACAATTTTCTCAGTGTGATTCGGTGGATTGAAAGGTGCAGTCCCTGTACTTTCTGTGGTGGGCAAAATCACAAGAATGAGACAGGACAAGGTTAAATATTGTAGGTGGTAATTAGACCCATAGGCTATTTTAAAGTAGTGTTTGGATAAGATTGAACATAATTTGAGTTTAGTCTCAAGAACATTAGTAAATATTAATTACAGACAGTTTTAAAAAAGATACCTTGTTGCAAATACTATTGAAAAAAGAGCACCTAGACTTTATATTAACAAACTTTGCTTTCTTTCTCAAAAATTTCTGGAAAATTATGTCAATTTATTTTGTATTCATCTAATTAAATAAACTGAAGTATTGTTCTAATACATAAGGAAAGAATATTCCAAGTATAAATAAAAATGTGCTAGATAAGAAGAAAGTATTAATGATTTCATTTTTGCTATAATTTCAGAAGAGAGTGGCTAAGTGAAAACTATGCATTAGTAATGCTTTATATTTATTTATAAAGTTGTTTTACTGTACTAACAGAAATTACTGATTAACCTTAGAAAAAGTGTGGTAATTTTTTGAAATTTTTGATGACTCCTATTTCTAGATGCACATAAAAATAGGGAAATTCTTAATAGTTTTAATGTTGGCTTGCACAGAAATTAAACATATAGAAAGGTATTAGTGAATAAATGAATAAAGGTTGTTTCACTAGACATTTAGACCTAAGATTGTACTTTGCTGGTTAACAACTATTAGCCTATGCTGGGTTTTTTTTCACTGAGCTCTTAAAAACGTATACAGTGTGAAATCGTTACAGAATCACTATTCTTCACCCCAGAGCCTTTTCAGTAAAGGGATGCCATCCATGGAAGATTTAGGCAAAACAAAATAATAGACTTATTATTAGGAATTTCTCTTGGCATGAGTATTTATAAGATTTTCTAAAAAATAATGTCCATAGGAATATTTATTTTGCTTTTTCTCCTTTCTCAGCTTAGAGGTAGGGCCTAATTCTCCATGTTGGCCGTTGATCTCGGTGGAGGCTGTTGAGAGGTAGCCATGTAATTTCTTTATCTTTCACCTGCAAATTACACACATTATTTTGCAGCTCAAAATAAGCATTCCCAATGAGTTGCATTCAGTAAATGTCTTTCACAGCATTAGTACAGAACTGAGGTACAAAAGAATATTAATCTAATACATTCCAAAATTCAAATACTTGTGATTAATAAGCATTATTATCTATAAATAAGGCCCTAATGATACTTTGGCAGTGTTGTAAACACAAGAATCAGAGGCAATTATTGTCATTATTGTTCGGCAAGTACTTCCCATGAATACCAAATGAGTATTGCTGTCCAGCTACTTGGCAAGTAAGGTTCCTATAAAGAAACAGATGTTGGCCAATCAGGACTGGCTACTATTAACTGCCCTTAGCCCAAGACTTAGCATCCTTAAAGAAAGAAAAGAAACAGGGAATCCAAAGCAGTTTTGATGCGATTTTTAAAAATGCCCTTTATTATAAATATAGCAGCATCTTGAACATAATGCTGCTTTCCAGTACTGACTTTGGAGAATTGGATACATTAGCAACCATCGTGTTAGTTGGAAGCAAAGGTCTCATTTGTGAGAGTTGCAAGGCACTTAGACCTCTTAGGATGGGGCGCCCTTGCAGTAAACTCAGTGGACAATGAGAAATAGGTTGCGGCCACACGAAAATCCCTTCAAAGAGCTTGGGCATGACCAGGTCTCTATCTTTTTTCCCTTCCCCAGGCCACACAGAGCTCCCTTCTCAAGGAAACATGGCCAGCCCACCAGCTCCAGCTCCAGCACCCCGTGTGGGAGGCAGGCAGCTGTTGTGCACGTTAAAGAAAGTTCCTCACTCTTAAGGGAGCGCTGCACACAGGCCCGGGGCCACACATTCGCTCCGCACTCTGGGTCTTAGCAGTCAACGCAGGACCAGCTGTGCCAAGGAGCCGATTTCAGCTTGCAGTCTTAGTAAGGCCGGTGGCATTGGCTAACAGCCAAATTGGTTTTTGTGGAGGGGGATGGCGGAGGAAGTTTTGTATACATTTTCCTAAGGGAGAGGTGCATTAAGCATTGAAGATAGATTTGTTTTCTATTTTTAAATTTCCTGTGCCAAGCCTTATGCTTTAAAGATGTTATAGTTCTGTACGGCAGGAGTTGAAAAAGTACAGAAATGGTTTCCCAAGATATTGGAGACACAGAGGACACAAAAACTGGGGTGTGGTGGCATCAGTGATGTTGGGAAGAGACAGCCTCTTTGCCAGCCACAGTTGCTGGCTATTGGTTTCAGCGTGGTGTGTTCTTTATGGAGACTGTGTGGTAGCATGAGAAACTAACCAATTGGAGGCGAGTGACATTATTCAGTGTGGATTCCTCCACTCCCCCATCCCCAGAAAACTCTTTATCACAACTTCAAGTTTGATGAGATTTGCCCTTCTTGCCCTCAGGGAACTGAAACATAAGTGGTTCCATTGTCTTCACAATAATCTGGGAGAGGAGCCAGGGGGAGTGTTACCTGATGAGATTTTCTGAAAATGTTCTTGCCACCCTGGGCCTGGACTTTGTCAAGGGAGCAAGGTGGCCATAGCCATGGATGCAGGTAGTGAGATTCCAAAACTGTTGTTGACGGGAGGCAGTTGGGTTCCAGCCCGGGCCCTGGGCACTCTCTCCTCTCTTCCATTTTGAACTCCTCTGAATGGGTTGGAGGGAGAACTGTCTGCCAGAATTCAGCAGTGTGTGCTCAATCTCTGAGTATGGGGAGATGAGAAAAGAGGAGTTCTTCCAAGCAAATCATTTCTCATTTCCAAGCATACTGACTTAAAGGAGAAGTTTTATAACAACACTGGTGATGACAATAATAACAATAATAATAATAAAATTTTACTAAGGACTTACCAGGCACCAGGTATTGAAACATGCCCCTTATGTATACTGTATTTAAGCCTCTAAAAGCCCTCCGAAGTATAGTTTGCATCTAGGTTTGACAGGTGAGCCAACTGAGGTATGAGGGGCTAAGTCACCTTCCCAAGGGCACATGATGGTGGCACCAGCTTTTGAACTTGGGTCTTGTCTCTTAAATTCTGAAGGACCCTGCTGCTCTCTACCCTTCTGGGAGTTCCCCAGACATTGCCCCTTTAGGGTGCGTACAAAGTGGTTCTGTGACATTTGGTGAGTGCAGCCCCACCCTGTCTCATATTAAAACAAGGACGGCAAAGGCTCCTAAGGCCTCTTTACCCACCATTACTACACTCTCTGCCACCTCCCCCAGCCCTTCACGATCATGAGAACAGAATAAGGCTCCACACATTAACCTGAAATCATTATCACACTGAAGCATGGCAGCTTATGATAAGGGTCTCAGAAAGTGCACGTGTTTCTATCTATAAACCTCTTGCACTAAATAGACATATAGGCGTATGTCTGTTTCTCTGTGTATGAGGAAGGGATAGGAAAATAACCATTAATGGGAAGCAACTTCCCTATCATGACATTGACTGTTGACTGGAGAGCTTGTGCCTGCTTCCAGGCTGTGAGGGAAGCCCACAGGGCTGGTTTGGTTTGTTTGCTCGTCAGTGTGTTCAACTCACGCACACCTTAGCAGAGACCGTGTGGATGTCTCAGTGCACACGGGCAGGGCCACTATCCAAACGTCCTCATTGGCCTTGGCATCGTCCAGGAAACAACGAAGCTGTTTCAGGCCCACCCAGTGTCAATCTGTGAGGCTGGACTCTGAAGCTGGACCTTGCCCTTCGAAGGTGTGGGAGGACTCTGGGGACTGCTCCTCTGGACCCTGCCCAGGTAGGAGAGTGTACAGATACTAGTTCCTGGCAAGAGGAAAAATACGTGGTTTTGTTTGGGGCCTAAAAGGACATAGAGTCAGCTGTGGAACTTTGAGAAACACTGGCACTCCACCCACAGCAACAATGACAGAAAGTTTGAAAAAACTTCAGTAATGATTTCATTTTAAATGAAATCTTCATTGCTGCCACTGGATCTCAAAGGGCAAAATGTTTTTCATAAAGGTTGAAGTGAAAAAGTTAGTTGGCTCCCGGAAGAATGATTTTCACTTAATTCATTAATTAATATTCTGCCTCATGCCAAGAAAGAATTTGAGGCAGTTTATAAAAATATATGTTGGAAAGAAACTAAGGTGGGAAAAATGAGCCAGCGTAAAGTTAGCATCCATTCATGCATACACTTAAGTACTGAACTCTGCTTAGAAATATTAGAAAGTCACATAAAATGGCATGAGATAGGGATTTGTTTTCTCCATAGCAAAAAAAAAACAAAAAACAGAAAAATTTTAAAAAGTTTTACAATAAGCTATCAATCTGTGTTAACTTTTATTTAAAAAAGGAAAATGATACTGTTTTCAAGGTGACCTATCTGTGACATGTGACTTGAAAATATTTCCTAAACATCTTTGATATATTTAACCCCAAAGAAAAATGTTCAGAGGGGAATTTACTACGACATCTTTTGTAGTCACAATAAAAAAGCTAATCTTGAGTCTATTAGAATTTTACATTGGAGAAAGGGCATATGATATTCTTTGACAGTCTTTAATGCTAGCGATTGGCATTTTACTTCCTATACTTATTTTCCGTAAGGCAATTTGACAGTTTGCAAAATATAGATCATGTTCTGCTTCTTCAGTAAATCCCAGGAAATCAATAAATGATCTATGTTTTACTGCTTCTTCTATTTGTTTAGGTAGTCAAGAGGCTGATAATATAAAGAACTCAGTAAGGTTCCTTATTTTTAGGGGTATATAAATTCATACACCCTGTGCCACAACCAGCTTAGTAACTTGGTTGCCTCATATAACCCTTTTGGTTTTAGTTTTCTCATCTGTTAAATCAGGGTGTGGGAATTAGTTGATCTTTAAGTTGCCTTCTAGCCATAAAATTCTGTGTTTTGAATTTTCTGTCATCTAGAGAATCCATTAATGTAAGCATGATTTTTTATATCTAGTTATATTTCAGTTGTTGTAGAACTTGCATGTAAAGAAGAATACAGGGCATTCTATTATGCAGCGTAAATCAATAAAATGAAAATGTATCCATTGACAACATTTGTATTTTCACCTATTACAGAGCTGTGCCATCTCTTTGAATACAATACACTTTTATGCCCCATTAAAGCATGCTTGACATAGCTTTCAACTACTTGCAAATGCTGAGAAGTTGAAAAACATAACATTTACAAAAGATACATCTGGTGCATATTTATATGACTTGGAATAAGGAATCATTTAAATACTGCTGAGCCATCTCCATATTAGGAGAAAAGATATTCCATGTCCATATGTGAAATTGGTAGTAAAATACATGTAGGTTTAAATTTCTCTTGCACATTTTTTTTCCCCTTGACACATGTTAAAAATACGAAAATATTGATTAGGAATTAAATCATCTATTTGAGTTGTTGGAATTGCTTTCCCCTTGAATTTTATAGATTACATCATTAAATCTAGTTTATATTCAAAGGTGATAAGTTTTCAAAGGGATTAAAAGTAGCACTTTATGTTTAGAAAAGCTGCTTATTCAGGCACAGGAGTTCTTAATCTGGGGATCACGGACTCCTTAAATATCTAGAAATGAGCTTCCCCGGGTTCTGTGAACCTTCTGAGTTTATATGCAAACATTTGTATGTGTATATGCGTATGATTTTTTTTTTTTTCTGGAGAAGGTTTAACTTACGTCAGTATCTCAAGGAGGCTTATGGCCTTGTGTAGTGGAAAAACAGAATCGTAAGAAATACTTGGGGTTACTCCTTACTAATGGTTTCACCTTGGAGTAGGTAAGCCACCTACCTTCTTTAAAATAAAAGGGTTGCACTGATACTCTCAGATACCTTTTTCAGCTTCAGCATTCTGTAGCTCTGAGTCAGAAACTTACCTCCATCTGTCTAAATCCTTAAGCCATCAATGCTGTCAGCACTTGCTCTATGGGACTGCATTCATTTTTAGGTTGTTATTGTGGAGGTCTTGGGTGGAGTATAGGCGATGTCATGCTGAATAGTTGTAGGGCTGCATACATATCGAGTTGGGAAAAAAGCACACCTAAAACTTGTACAGCTCTTCTAGAATGCCATGTGGTACGGCATGTGAAATCTAACTTCTACCCTCCAGCTCACATACACTTTAATTAATGTTATGGGCTGTGCTTTAAACTGAGAGAAGTGAGAAAATTAAGGTTAAGGATGCTCTGTTCTTTACTGTGTAGAAGAAAAAAAGAGACAGCTATGTAAATTAAGGATTTCATATCTCCTTGTCAATTTCTTATCTGTTGTCAGTTTGAATGATTTCTAAATCAGAAGAATGGTGAAGATCTGTTTTCCCATCAGTTCTGAGCCTAAGGAATTTGGAGCTGGAGTTCTGAGCCAGGAAACAGTCCTGTTTTGAATTCAGAAGCTCTACTGCTGAGCACAGATGCCAGGCTTAAGATAAATTCCAAAAGGTTCAGCTTGATATTTCGACCCTAGAGGTCAGAGAGAATTCCTCAGAAGGGGCAGATGAAGAATAACAAAGGTGGCGAGGGGCTCTCCATTTTATTCCACTGGGAGAGTTAATGCCTCGACAGGCTTTGGTGATGTGGCCAGCTAGGAGGGACCCACCTGTACCAAGTATTAATAGAATATTGTTCTAGTGGGTCCTGCTGGCCTTGGGCTATAATATATTTCTACATTTTCATATATTTGACATGGGGTAGCTTCAACATTTAAGTTTTTCACCTTAGTTAGATATTATGGTGCCAAATAGACCCAACCTCCAAAGCTGGTATGATCTATTGTGCAAAAATTCTCAAGTTGAGAGGTATTAATTGGAAAAATTCTCTCAGTTTCTTATTTTTTTTGCCCTTACGATCAATCATATCTGTGTGGTAGCTGCCTGTGGACTAGAGTTTCAGATTCCAACTTCAAGGGTAGGCTCCTAGGCCCACCTTTCTTTCCTTTCTTCTTTCCCTAGATATCTATTCATATTACAGACCTATCAAAATTCTTTCATTGCACCAAGGGGTGATAACTTTTTCTCAGTTCAAACCTCTATGGAGACTGGATTTCAGGGAGGATGCCTGAAAGGATCCCATAGAGCAGAGATGTCTGCAGTGATGAACTTTACATGAAGTCTGCCTTAAATCACATACATTATGATGTACACGCATGACCCTTGGAAGCCCAAGGACCACGAGATTTATTTATTATTTATCTATTTATTTATTACCAATTCATATTTTTTTTGCTTGACAGAACTTTTCGTGACCAATTGAAATGACCAAAAAAGAGAGATAGGATTAAGGATTGAAATATCACAGACCAAATTTCCATGAGGAAGGAAACACGATAAAGAGCTAATATATGCCTTTTTTTCCCTAAAGGACCATAGCTCTAATGCTCCAAAGCATTGTCAAAACCAGAAATACATCCTGCACTAAATTTTTCCTTAAGCAATCCAGTCACCGACCTGCCTCTTACATTATTTACCTTGATGGAAAGATACATCGGCTAAACCTGAGTACCGGCAACCTGAGGAGGTGGAAGTTCAGAGTAAATTTGGCTAATGATGCTGTGTTTTCATCTTTGGAAGGAAGGGAAATAAAAGACTGCCACCTTTTGATGACATTTTGTCTCCATTAGGAGAGATCTGAAATGACCTCTCTCGTGAGAGCTCTAGGTCCTGTTCCTCTTTGTTTCTCTGGAGCCCACCCCAGCGAAGTTCCTCCTGCTCAGCAGTACACACACGTGCAGCTTGGCTTTCTACCTAGGAATGTTCTTGTGGGAAAGTCTTTGCGCATATTGTTGATAAAGCAATCACAGGAAAATGGACCGGCCTGCCATCGATAATGCTAGCTGGCTTAGGTTTAACTATAACCCCTTCAGTCAACAATATACTTGTTTATTCACATGCACATAGGCAGGATTAATACCATTTGACTTCGGTATCATAAAGACTTTGCAAGAAGAAATGAAATAAGGTATGTCAAAAGTTCTTTAGAAAAAACTGCTTTATAAGTCAGAAGTATTGTTGCTTTCACAGTGACTCAGTGTTGCCGTGCGGCGGCAGGTCATAAGACATCCCATGAAACGGAAGGTGATACAGAAACAAACAAAAAAAGATCCCTGACACACTCTTGCCATGCTCCTGATTCAGACTTTTTCAAATCCCTTCGCTTAGGCCCCAATATTCCCTGCTGTGCCGAACATACATTATTTTAATTTGGAAACACCATTTGTTTATCATGATAATATTTTTTGTTTGGATGTTATTATTTGGAACTGAGAACGGAACTCTACCTTAGAGAGAGGTTAAGCATTTGTGTCGGTGAGAATTGCGATCCTTCAACTCAGATTTCTAATCTGGGGACTGCCCAGAGAATATTTTCTTGTGTCTCATGAACTTTCATAGTTATTTCATTAATTAATTATTTATGTGAATTCTAGAGTAGTTTTGCTAAGTAAATAGGAAACAGTCTGTCTGGATGAAAAAAAAAATCAAATATTCTGCCACGTTACTCCTCTCCAGCAAAATCCCTGAGACCAGAACTCTAAATGATTCTTCTACAGATACTATTTAGAAAAATATGACCACTTCTTTACAAAAATGAGCCGAGACAGTTTCAGTATGCTGTATCTTTACGTTTGGGCTGGAAAACATCATCATTTTAAATATAGAAACAATTCTTTTTTTCTGGTTGTTCTAAGAATACTATACAAAGTCTTAAATTTCCTGTTTTCATCATATTATCAATGAGGAAGATTTTGCTGATGGAAAAGATTACTAAAGGAGATCAGGAAATGTTCTTTTAAAGGTATAATTCTCCGTAAGAAAGGACATAAACTACAAAATTATCCCTCCAACTTTGGGAATTCATGTGTTGGTGAGTGCAATAGTGAATGTTCATATTGTAGATCCAGATCTTAAGAAAAGCCATTTTGCCAATAATCTGCTGTGGGGAAGCAGTGAAAATTAATTAATATCGAGGAAAGCACATTATATGTCTATATGCTTAAATGGCTGGCCCATTTGGACTTAAATGAGTGATATATTCGGCTATAAATTCCAGTTAAGTTGGTGAACCAGTTAATTCAGTAAACGAATTAAGTAGGTCTAAATTTTAACAAATGAATTGGATAGTTCAAGTAGATAGATCAAAATCAAAGAATGCTATAAAGGAATATGGACATAGCCCCCCAAATGAGGAATTTCTGTGATGCCATTTGCAAAGACATCATAAAATAGATCACAAGCATTTTTCATAATTATTTGAGATAAATGTGTAAATTTTTGTGTGTATAAAGTAGGAAAATAAACAGAGAAAAAGACTTCAATAAAAATTTGAAGGTTTATAACAAAAATATTTTTTAGAAATCTGCATATGTTTTGAATAACAAAAGGCTTTCCTTTCTCTTTTTTTGGTTACACTTTTTAAAGTAGCTAATGTATCTTTCAGCATTCTTAACCCCAGTCAGATGACTTGGCCCTTGGTGATTCTGTTGGTGCCTCTCGTGCAGATTCCGTGCAGATTTCAACTTGTTTTCTAAGGAGATGGTATTTATTTACTTTTTGCAGAAATAATTTTGACGATTTCAAACCTTTCAGTTTTAGTTTTTTTTCTTTTTGCTCTTTGGATTTTCTTCCCTTTTGTCCTTTTTCCCTTTTAACGTTTAAACTTGATCTCCAATTTCCACACTTTTTTTTCTTTGCTTTACTCTTTGGTTCCCGTCTTTCTAGTGATAATGCTGGAGCTAATTCTCTGCCTCCACCCACCTTCCCTCTCAATATTCCCTAGCCTTTATCCATCGCATCCTTGCGTCTTCCTCTTCTCTTTGCTTTTATGGATATAGTATATCTTGTTCTTCCTATAGAGATTTCTACAGGAAGTTATTGGAAATTTCAAGTTATGGAAAATTGCAAACCAATGTATGTTGATGGGCAACAAATTTTTATTCAGTTTTCATTAACTTTCTAACTGGGCTTGCTCCTAAATTTCTTTTCCACAGTTGCCCGATCTTGCCCTTCTTAATGAGCACAGGTTATCTGTTCTTCACTTGCTTGTTTGGATCTTTCTTTGTAAGGTAGGCTTTAGTCACCTCCGAGAAACTCTAGGTTGAGAGTCCTACCTAGCCAACAGAACCTGGGCAGATTAGTACGTTCTCCTCAGCACCTAAAGAGATGGCACCTCGACACCCACTCTTTTTGGAACAGACTTGGCTGACAGCAGGAAGACTGCTTAGATGGGAGGTGTGCATGTCGTGTCTATGGACACTCAGACAGGGATTTGACTGGGGCGCTCCACTTACCATTGTTTGTGTAACCCTGGGTTAACCACTTAATTCTCTGCATGCTTGGACTTAATTATTCCCACCTCATAGAAGGTTGTGGGGATTTTATACTTGGAGTAATTCCAGTAAGTGTTAATTCTTTATGTTCTTACCTAGATAGAGACCTCAGAAAATGTAAAACTGTACAAGTTAAACACCATACACATGGTGAATGCAGTAGAAGCTAGGAACGGTAGAAATAATGCCATTAATATAACACTTTCAGTATCTGAAAGCCCACTCATACCGTCCACTTCATTTTATCTTCACAACGACCCTGAGGATGTCTGAGGGCCCCAGCCTTCTCAGTAGGGAACTGGGACATCTCTTTGAGCCACTGTAGCCACTTGATTCATTTGGGAGGAAATAAATGCCCACTAAAAAGCCACTTAGATATTATGAAGGTAATGGCTAGTAAGAGATCATCCTGAGTGTGGAAAATTGGAGCCATTCAGCCTTGTAGAAAAGAGGAGTTTTATGTTTCATTCCCAAGTTCAGAGAAAAGAAAACCTTTCCTTTTCTTTCCTCTTTGTTGTTTTTGGCAAGCTTCTGTAAGACTGCAACTCACATAGAAGACGCAGTGGGCCAAATTTTCAAAGAGCCTCTGTACTTTGCATGTGTTAGATTTTTCATGCCCGGCTACAGCTCTGGGTGGTGGTAGAGTTTGTGGGGTGGAGGGGAGGGTAGGCACAGATGGGCTTTTCACATTTGCTGCCCCACTTTGAATGTGGAAATATACTAACTTTTATGAGATTTGGTTTTCTTAAAAGTAGAGTTCCTTAAGGAGGCTTATCCCTTGAGCAGTGCGGTCTTTCAATGAACAGTTCTGAAAATGATAAGGAGAGCTGTGCCTGTCTGCCTGGATGGTGGTAAGAAGGTGGTTTGTTGTTTGAAACAAAATTCAGCCGAAAGAGAGCTCCAAATTATCACATGGCTTTTGTGAGAGAGAGTGACTTTCAGCTGCACGCAGATCATGGTGTACCCTCTTCCTAGACACCTTTTGTCTAGAATAAACCTTCTCTAGAGAACAATTAAATGTCTCAGAGTTAGTGGTTGAATAACAGCCTTGAGGGCTTGGTTTATTCTTGGAGATACATGGATTCCTTTTGGGACCACTGGTGACTTTACACTCCCTTGTTGCGGCTCTTTGGCATCTTTATCTGCTAGGATAGGGTGGGTTATGCTGCGGTAGAAAATAACCACCAAAATCTCAGTGGCTTCAAACAACAAGAGTTTCTTTCTTGCTCTCACTGCATGTCTGTTGTCAGGGGTGGGATGTCAGGAGTGTCTGTCATAGACACTTAAGGACTCGGGCTCCCATCTCCACCTGCTTCCATAGTCATCATAGCAGGAGGAAGGGAATATGGTGAATCTTGTCCTGGCTTGCAAACTTCTGTCCAGCAGTGATACCTGTCATTACTGCTCCTGTTTCATTGTCTAAAGAAAGTCATTTGATCATTCTTACTTTCAAAGCAGCTGGGGACATTCAATCCTACCCTGAGCCTAGAGGGAAGAGAAGAGAAATATTAGTGAACTGCCTTATGACTATGCTGCCATCCATTAAACAACCACACAAGGAAGGGATTTCTCTGTGTATGGTGACTAGTGCCATCGGTGTGAATTTCTCTATCCCAGACATTTCTACGTTGGTAGAAAAGTATTATCTCATAGCTCTACAATAGTCTCAATGAATTGAAACTTCTGCATTGAAACAGCAGCCTCTCAAGGACTCTCAGTACTTTGAAATGCTTTTAGTGACAATGACTGTGATGAAAATAATGAAGAATAAAAACTCACTCATGGAGAGAAATATAACCCTTAAGCAGTTGCTTTACCTTCATTTTTTTTCTTTCTTTTAAATGCGCTTTCAAGTCTTAATCAAAGAACAACAATTGTGATCAGATTAATTGACATTTGATGGAATTAATGAATTAAGACTAGAGAAGGTCAGTAGAGTAGATTTCTCAAGTCTCTAATATATGTTAAAATGTTTAACTTATATTTTTGGGTTTGAGTGTAATCACCACTATCACCATCATAACTATCACCACCATCACTACCATCACCATCACCACCATCACCATAACCACCATAACCACCACCAGCACCATCATTATCACCATCACATCACCACCACCACCATCATCAACATCACTACCACCATCACCACCACCACCATCACCATCACCACCATCACCACAACTGCCACCACCGTCACCACCATCACCACCACCATCACCACCACCACCATAACCACCATCACCATCACCACCATCAACATAAGCACCATCACCACAACTGCCACCACCACCACCACCATAACCATCACCACCATCACCACCACTACCACCATTAACACCATCACCACATTACCACTGCCACCACCATCTCTGCCATCACCCTCATCACCACCACCACCACCACCACCATTACTACCACCCCCACTACTGCCAGCATCTATCACACACTTATGTGACTCATGTAATGTTTTCTTTTCAGACCACCATGGGAGCTATATAATTGAGCAAGATTTTTAGCAATTAAGTTTGTTTTTCTCCACATTGTATAATCCAGGAATTAAAAAGATCTGTGGAAGGAAATTGTCAAGTCAGAATTGTCTTAGGGATTGGGTTTAGGCTAAACTTCTCTTTCTCTCTGTCTTTTTTTTCTTTCAATATTCTTCTCTCCTCCTTTAAACTTAAAAGAGAACCCAAAGCTCAAAAATGATACATGCCCTAACCTGCAGTTCCCAGCAAGGGACTCTGTGTTACTATAGCACTCACTTCTAACTCCTTTCCTATTTGTACCACTCAGGGGTACTCTTTAAGGTGTAAAGATGTGGCCAAGATTTCCAAAGGTAAGGCTATTTGCCCAAATTCTGTTTAGCAGCCAGCAGGGGGAAACTAGAAGGACCAGTCCAAAGTAGGGAGACACATTTACCAAATCAGCAAGATTTGGCAGAACCATCTCAACTGGCATATCTCACTTCACAAACTCACCTGTCTGTTCTGAGTCGTAAGTGATGCCCTAGGCCTCTAGGAATAGTGTTTAGAGTGGGCACTGGAGGGGATTCCCTTTGCTCACTGAGCTGTAGAGATCAAGGTTGTGTTGTGTCCTCTAGTGTGTGTGAGGAGGGATAGGGTCTTGGTCCCCTGCCCATAGCCTATGCAGTTTTAACAACCCTTTGCAAGGCTCCCAGGCATTGGTATCTTTGAACACCCTAGCAGGCTGGGGTGACAGTAGGGAATGGAGAGATTCTGGCCCAAGGCTAAAGCCTCAGAGCTTTACCCTTCCCTTTCAAATATTAATAAAACTAGGATGTTATTAAATTACCAATCCTGGCTCCAATTGAATATTTGCCAAGAATCCCGTGCTTCCACCTCACATAACACACTTTTTCTTTTGGGGATTTGTTTTCTGAATCGGTTTACTTCTCCGTGGTCCAATAATCACCAAATGGAATTCTCTCCATCTTTCATCCTCATCATTAGGAGAAAAATACAGTATCATTTTCTGGCAAGGAATAAATATCTCAAAATGAAAGACAATATTTAGTGACAAAAAAAACCAACCTTCAAGAGTACTGCGTTTCTGATGAATCAGAACTGGAAGTGATTAAGGGCTCAGTGCCTTATAACAATGAGCATCCACATCTCCTCCATTTCATAAGAAAACCAAACATCGTCTTTTAAGTAAGTGGGGGCTGTTTAACCCAACCCTTTAAGTTAGCCATAGATAAGCGCATTGGCATGGCTTGGAGAACTGCATACAGGAAATTAAAAATATTTATTTTATTGAACTAATAGTAGTCCCTACTGGAGATTAAAATAGCAGTCGAACACATATCTGCAAGACAGATACTATTCAGCAGTTTAGTTTCTATTTCTTTAGTTCCTAATTGTCAACTTGAACTTGAGTAGAAGTTTGAAATTGTAACTTACTAAATGCTATAAGTATTCCTTGACTGTAAAATGGGGTTGCCTCAGATTGTATTTTCAGATAAAAATGTACTTAGTTTGAGTATTTGAATTGGTGGAGATTATTTTTCTACATTCAGAATTTGAAATTCCTATGAGTTTTTAGGTTGGGTAAAAATTTGCCACATTATAAAGCAGTGGTCCCCCAACCTTTTTGGCCCCAGGAACCGTTTTCATGGAAGACAACTTTTCCACGGATGGGGTGGGGCAGAGCTCAGGCAGCGATGCGAGCGATGGGGAGCAGCTGTAAATACAGATGACGCTTTGCTTGCTTGCCCGCTGCTCATTTCCTGATATGTGGCCCTTGGTTCTAAGTTTCATGGAAGATAATTTCTCCATGGGGGAAAGACCGATTGGAGGAGCTCTGTCGGGGATCACAGTTGTAGACCATTATTATTTTAAGATCATATATTTTGGTCATGCTAGTTTGGAAAGTTCCTTATGCCATATTACTATGCATTTTATAAGAAAACATCTTTAAGGGCAGTATTTAGAAATCAGGGATAGCTAGTTGTTTTCATTTAGGCTGCTGCCTCTTAGCTACTTGCATTGGAGCATACTATTTAAGTTTGCTTGTGTTCAGTTTAATCTTCAATATCTTCTGCATGGATGTACAACTGTAGTACCTGTTTAATTTTTAGTTTGGGTTTATAAAGGAAGGCATATTTGGAATGCAATCTGTTACACTGAGACAGCCACGTTTTGCTCAGGAAGGAGATAGTAGCTACAGCAATAGGTAAGTTTTAATGAGTGCTTACTAAGTACTGTGTTCCAAGCAATGAGTTAAAGAATTTTATGCCCATTACTTTGTGTGGAGACAGCAACCATATGCTGTAATTCTAATTACCACCATTTTACTGGTAAGGAAATTGGCAACTCAGATAGGTTACCTAACTTTTCCATGTGCTGCTTGCTGGAATTGCAGAACTGGGGTGCTCCTGAGAAGTCTTTCCACCAAATATGGGGCCTCTCTTATGATGGGCTACAGCCTGGCTATTTAATTGTGGTCTTAAAGCTTCTCAGATGAAAGGTGAGAAATGCAAATACAAGGCTAGATTCCCATTCTCTTCCACTTGGTAGAAATGGTCCCACAAAGCAAACCTTGCATTTTCAAGCAGGCTTTCCATGGAAAAGCTAGCGTGGGCACCCACTCAATTCAATTCCCAGAGTGCTTTCTCACAGAGGTTCTTCCACAAGATTACAAAGACTGGGAACCTAGCCCATTATTATTAATATTTTTAAAAAGTTATTCTGGCTTCTTTCAGGGCCATATCAGTTTCAAAGATCGCTGTCAGGGTGGGAGCAACTGAAGTTGAAATGGTCTGAATGTTTAATGTAGCCTCGGAACGGAAACTTTTCTTGGGAGTTGAAAAGTCAGTGGAATATTCATAGTAACGTAATATGAGCACAGGATACCAAGGCAGTGTCAAAGCTTTGTTCCAAACCATATTTACTGTTTGTAAAACTAGCTCCTCAGGAACTGGCTGGGGGATAAGGTAAGAGAACGAGTGGCTTGGGATCCCGCCTGCCTTGAGACAGCTTTGCAGGTTGCGGCTCCCCTTCTCTGTGGAGGGGGATATTCCGTCCACAGGACTCAGGTGGTAATGGGGTCCAGCCCTTCCGCCTCTGGGAGGACCATCTCTGACTCAGGTATGGAACCCTTTCCTCATCTTGTCACCTGTATTTTGCCTGAGAAATAGGAACCGCAGAGGAATCTATACGAAAATCATTGTGCAGTGTTTGCAAGTGCAGAAATGACATCATTTACTTTTTCTTTGAAACTCTCCTGATCAGGCTGTTGATTTAAAAAAAAATTGTGGTGGCATAGACCCTGATGGTCATCACCTTAAGATTCTGGAATTGTATCTTAAAATTAACAAAAGGAATAAAAAACTGATGACCTAAATTTCCCTTTAAGAATTAACAAATCTCTCTCATTTTTCCCCCCTAGGAACTCTACTCATCTGTAGTTAATCTAAGAATTAACATTTAGCAAATTACTGCCTCAGTGCCTTAAATGAGGTATGTGCCTAGTGGCTCACTTGATTAGAACCCTTGCTAATGAGGTCATAGGTTCTGTCCCCAAGAGGACTGGTTCACTTTGTTGTGGTCCCCCTCGAACCTCAGCCAGGTCTCCAAATGGACACTGGTCACAAGTGGCCTTCTGGGGAAGAATCAACACAAATTTTTGACCATTTATGGGGAAAACAACTCAAAGCAGATGCCTTGATTTAATTTGGAATATGACAGTGATCCCACGGGGTAACAAAATGGTACCCTAGAGGCTGCAAGGACTTCTTGCAGACTGTGCCAAGTGCCACACTTCCTGGGGGTGGCTTCCTTGCTGGGAAAATTGATTGATGTGTGTGGGAGGTTCCAATCCTACCAGTTAAAGGGGACTGCCTTCTATTAACAGTAGGAGGCTGAATGCTTATTCAAAGATGCAGATTCAGAGGGACACTTTAGCAGAATTTTGTTGAATTTTCTCTAGTCACTTCCCTAAAAGATGGGTCATTTGGGGCCTTCTGATTAATGTCTGTAGTTGTGCAACCCATGGGACCATTTCTCCCACGCTGGGCCACACCAGCTTTTTGCCTCCAGCTGGCAGGAGACACAGCAGCTGAGAGCACTCGGAGTGAGGGTGATTCTCCCTCTCATGCCTTCTCTCCATTTTCCACTCCCAACCCCCTCTCAGAAAACACTTTTTTAGGTCCAGTTCTAAGGCCAAATCTCACCCAAGCATGACTGGCTGCATTGATAGTCTCTGAGACCATTTCTTGAATTTAGGGAAGAATAATGGCTAATGAACTCCAGCTGTGCCTGGTGGCATTCACTGTTGAAACCAGCAAATCTGACTGGCTTTCTCCCATTTACCAACCGTACCTTCTCCAGGGCAGAAGCCAGGTTTTTTGTTTTTGTTTTTTTAACTTTGACCACTGAACCCTTATCACCTAGCAGAGTGCTTTGTATATAGGAGGTGTTCAATAAATATTTGTTGAATGAATGAGTTAGTGGACAAAAGAATCAAATGTACAACTGCTTCCATTTAGACAAAGGCAGTTTTTAATGTTATTGTTTTCTTGTTTTCCTCTTTACAAAGGTATATGTGGTTATTGAAAATAACTTAGAAGATAGAGATGGACAGAAATGCAGAAAATAAAAATCACCCATAATGCCATCCCTTGTAGATAACCTTCCTTGCCATTTTGGGGTGCATGATATCTACACCTCTATGTTTACCTATCACATATATGGGACTCTGACAGTATGTGTTATTCTATAATATTTTTACTTATTATATCAAAAAACTTTGCATGATATTCTATATTTTTCCACATTATCATTTTTAATTTTTTCAGATCATTTCATTTCATGACTGTACTTCAACTTAATCGGTTGAGTGTTAAAATATCCTTGTAGGTAAAATGATCTGTGTAGCTTTGTTTTTTCTTCGGGATAAATTCCTACAAGAGGAATTGCACAGCTCCATGGTTTTCTAATTCAATATGTGTTGGAAAGGTATTGATCAGAGAGATTTTACCAATTTGCACTCCCACCTGCAAAAATCTAAGGTACCACCATGTCTTCCTTTGCTGAATAGTGAACATTATCATTCTTTGAGATATTTGCTAATTTCATAGGCAAGAAGTATATCAGTGTTCTTATATTTTGTGTTTCTTTTGCTAATAGTGAAATAATTCTTAAAATCTGGCCATTTTTGTATCTTCTTTGCTAATTTCCAGTTAATATCTTTTAAGACATATATACTTTGGGGGGCAATATACTTATCCCTTTCTGTTTCAGAGGGCTGTTGAAAGAATTTGTTAAAGTACTCTATTTGAAACTTACAAAGCAGTACACAAATGTGCTGATCAAATGTGTGACTTGGTAGGGGGAAGGTCAGGAGGAAGGGTCACTGCAGATAAGTGGCTGAGTAAGGGGTACTAACTGAGGGCTTGGGTAAGCTTCGATGGAGGAGAAATAGGGAGAGACACCTGGGGAGGACAGGAAAGGGGCCCTTGGAAAGGTCACTGGAAATAAACAAGGTCAGAGACAATACTGGGCTGGCAGCTGGAAATGAGAGCCAATTAGAAAAAGAAGGGAGCAAGACAGGCCAGGGGAGTATAGGAAACCAGAGACTGAGAGGGGGTGGGCAGACATCCCACCAGCTGAGAAGGGGAATAAACAGAGTCGCTACTTCTCCGAAGAGTCACCAAAATTCCAGTGCCACCAAGGCAGTAGGTGTGTTCAAGAACAGAAAGGGAAACTGAGCACCACTGAAGACAAATGTGGTCCCATGACCACCAGAGCACACCCGTGTTTTCCAGCAGTCCTTGGAGTGGCTACACCTGGGAAAGGCAAAATATCTAATAGCTAGATAAAGACCAAATACTGCACTAAATTCCCGCAGCATGGATATAAGCCCGCTCACGTAAAATGATATAGAAAGTATTAATATGTATAGTTTGTATAACGTATATGCTATATATTATATATTTTTATTCTCTCTCTATATTATATATGGATATGTACATATCCTTGCATGTCCTTGCTAATCTCAAGTAAGTGGTAATGAGGTAGGGTAGGGAGAAAGAATTATATTTGCTTTTATTCACTTTTTAAGGTATCGTTTCAACTGTTACAATAAGTATGTATTACTTCTCTAGTTTGAAAATAAAGACAATAAAGAATAAAGAAGACACAGAATATGCTGTGAGTGTTGCTTGCCATCCTCCACTCTGTAGCACAGGGTGGGGAATTCATGAGGTAACCGGAGCTAAAGTTCTGGGCTGTCACTGGAGCCCATGCTAACTCTGGCACGGGAGTCCCAGTGTGCACCTGAGAGTCACACCTGGGCCCCTGAGGGCACTGGGCCCATCGCCACCTCACAGTTAGATAAGGGGACACTTAGGTGACAAGGGGACACTGCATCTCCTTGGCAGGCTGGACCCTG
Source organism: Propithecus coquereli (assembly GCF_000956105.1). Lineage (NCBI taxonomy): Eukaryota > Metazoa > Chordata > Mammalia > Primates > Indriidae > Propithecus > Propithecus coquereli. Next base: position 6,278,485 of record NW_012155062.1, on the reverse strand, counting down.
AACAACAGGTATGACATTTCTGCCGGCTGCGAGCACGCAAGGGCCTTGCTTCCTCATCAGGTGGGTGTGGCCGCCTTGCAGGGAGGAGGCACCGATTAGTTGCAGGGGGAAGAACCTGAGCTTGGTAGAGGAGGGAAAAAGAACTTCCTTCTCCTTCAGTTCAAGGGCTGCCCCTGCAGGGGATGAAACAAAGTATCTGACTGGGGTTTTATGCTGTTTTACATCAGGTGAGCTGCTTTAAGGCAAATCCTGTGTCCTGTGTCATTCATATGCCACACAATGTGCTGGTCGCCTGAGGATCAAGCGGGGGGACAAGGCTGAGGTGACCTCTGCCCTCCTGGAGGTGACAGTGGAGCTGGGAAGATGGATGGTACAGGAGGACCCAAACCAACAGAGGGTGTCGTCGCACGTGGTAATGATGGCTCTGAAGGAACCCACTGCAAGTCAGGAGTGAAGAGGGGCAGATGAAGAGTGGGCGGAAGGAAACCCAGGAGGTGGGTCCTGAGCATGGCTGTAGTCTGCAGAGCCGCGAGCCGGGCCACTGGGTCTGTATGGGGTGACAGCGGTGTTTCTGGCCACTTGCATGGCTCAAGTGCAAAGCCTAGGAAACGTGCTTAGAAATCGAACATAACCGTGTAGCGCCTAAGCCTCTCAACTCAGCGTGTGATAAAAAAGCTGCCGAATGAGCGCAAAACAAATAGAGAAGACCAATGTTGCACATTGAGAAACATTGCACAATGAAAACCAATGTTTTCTCAATGTTGCACATGGAGAAACATTCCATTTTATTTTTTATTATTTTTAATGTTTTTGATACAAAGTCTCGCTCTGTCGCCCCGGATAGAGAGTGCAGTGGCCTCACCATAGCTCACAGCAACCTTAAACTCCTGGACTCAAGCGATCGTCCTGCCTCAGGCTCTGGAGTAGCTGGGACTACAGGTGCAGGCTACCATGCCTGGCTAATTTTTCTATTTTTAGTAGAGATGGCGTCTCCCTCTTGCTGGGCCTGGTCTCGAACACCTGAGCTCAGGGGATCCCCCTGCCTTGGCCTCCCAGAGAGCTGGGATTATAGATGTGAGCCACTGTGCCTGGCCTATTTGATTTTTTTTTAAACTTTGGTTTTGACTTCTATTACATAAAAAGTCATTCCCGTTTAGATTTATTTTTGCTGAAAGACCCAGCTACAGTGGTGAGAGTAGTGTGATGTTTAGCAACATGCCTGAAGTTGGAGGACAGGTTCGTGAGAGGTGGTCTCCTGTGCTTTCACAAACAGGATCCTGTCTCCTCTATCATCACCTGGAGCGCTAGGCCAGGCAGGTATTCATATTGTCTTCACTCAGCAAATAAGCAAATAGAGCCTTGCAGAAGGGAAAAAACGACTTGGCAAGGTCCCCGGAACATCTGCTTCTGTTCTGGTGAGCTTCACGTGAGCCAGAGGCCAATGGTGGCCAAGGTGGTCACACTCAGAATTGCTGGGGCTCCTTCTCGTGGCCACAGAGACCTTGTAGGAGTTTGTGATGAACAGGAAGGAACTTATGCTTGGCCATGACCGACCCCTCCGTTACCACGTTGGGGCAGCCGGGCTGGTGTCTGCTTACCAGGTAGAAGATGGGAGACTCAACCCCCCTAATCTCACTATGTGATCCACATCCTAGATTTAACTGGGGCTCCGATGTCTTGAGCTTAGGGTTGGGGCCAAAGAGATCAATGGGAGTTCTGGCTTTCTTCCCCTGTCCTAACGCTTAAAATTTTGTGGCTATGATGATTTTGGATGTGCTACTTGTCCACAGATTAACATCTAGGTCCTGTCATCCTGGAGTCTTGGCCTAGCCTTCTCCTTAGACTTGTTTCCAAGGGAGTCTACTGTGATCACTAGGATCATCACTTATTGTCAGAGATTCACTTAGGCATGTCAGCATTTTGGGACATACATGTGCTGTTCAGACTAGTGAGTGTAGCTCTCTAACCACCTTCAATTCTGTATTTCCTGGCAGGATCCCACTGGTAACCCTTTGGAGCAAAGCAATTCCTTTGCAATTTAGTCATCAGCATTTGGAATATATTACTAGTATTCCTCGTCCCTTGTCTGAGCTTGAATTGAAGGAACCCACAATCCGTGAGTTCTAGCCCTTTAGAAAAAATGGCAGTTGCCACACGATGTGAACTTGGCATTCGAAATCAGCAGACACCTGGGAGTTAGTGTCAGGTAGAGAGACAAACAGGCTTTGGGGACGGGTAGGTCTGCATTCCACACTGTGCTTTGCACTTGGGCCTTTGGAGTAGAAGATTTGTAGGATCTCTCCAGAGCCCATTTTATCATCTTTAAAATGGGGGTAATACCATCTACCTTATAATATATCGGTGAGGATTAAAACAGAGGAAGTAAAATATCTGACACACAAGAGACACTCAAGAAATATGTTTCTATGGCCCTTTACTCAATAACTTAATGAATCCCTCCACAAACAGAATATCCTTCACAATAAAATCCTACTAATTTGTTGTGTATGGGACATCCAAAGGGATGTGAAATTCTTTTGTTTGGTTGTGGTAAATTGACTTTGCACTTTCAAAGGGGAAAGAGGGAAACCTCTAGTACCTCAAACAATGAGTCTTTTTAAAGTCTGCATTGGACACCAATCTCAAAGAATATTCTTATTAACATACTTTCTTATAAATGGAGCTCTACTCATCAAATATTTATAAGTAGTAGCCGGAGAAGCCAGAGCTGTGCTTGGCAAGCCTGGGGACGTTTCCCACGTGCGCTGTGGGATGGAGTAGGCAGGGGAGACCCTTTAATTTTGTGACATGGTTTGGGGGGGGGCTCCAACGTGAGCTAAAGTTAGCATAGTTTCTCTCAGTTCGGGGCCTGTTCTGGGGCCCACCAGGACTCCCACATAGCCTGTCCTCACAGGCAACTCCCTTTGAAGTCCACGGGAGCTCTTTGAATGGAAAACATACACAACGGGGTGTTGATGCAAATAAGAATCAGGCCTGATGTATGGGAGGAATAAAGGTGCTTCTCACCCCAAATATTAGCTCTTTAGCCCAGAAACCATGGTTTGATCATTAAATAAAAGAGCCCTCCCATCTCCTCAAAAAAACCACAATCCACCACCAAGCTCCATCATCCATTTGCTGAGGAGATGATAAACCTGCTAATTACTGAAGAGTTTTAATTAAGCAACAGATACAGACAGTGCAGGGCTCTGTTTTTACTTTAAACGTAACGATAGAATAAACATTCTCAATTCCAGGGCAACTTGCTAAATGAAAAAAAATAAACATTACTCTCTTTTGAAATATCACTCATCCAGTGCGATAATTTAGAAAAATATCTCTATTAGAGATAGTTAGAGATTTTTTTTTGGGTTGGAAATGCAATCGCCGATGGAGCACAAAGCTGCAATTTGTAGACAGGTTAAGTAAATTAAATCACTCACTGTCTTTTTTTCAATGGCTTTAAAAGTTAAAGGTAATTTGCAAAGAAAATTCTCAGTTTGAATTGGTTTGTAATATCTGTTAATGATCTTTAAAAAAATCCACTTATTCACAATTCTGTCCCTGAGGGAATTCCAGTGTGCTATCAGAAAAAATTTCTAAAGTCTGAAATGTCATTAGCTAGTGATTTCTTTGAAGTAAAAAGCCCCGAAAAAAATAAATTACATAAGGTATACAAGCGCACAGGACAATCACTTTGATGAATAATATCTGTGTTTTTCATAATGTTTCATACCAAAAAAATGCAACAATTGAAATCCAAGCTGCTAAATTATAGAGCTGTCTTTTGAATTACCCCAACGTAGGCATACCTTCTGTTTATTTCACACATATATTGAGTTCTTCCATATATTTATAGATTGTTGATGTAAAAACAGTAGTGTTAGGAACAATTTTGATTGTATTCATTGTGTTTACCTTTTGGAAACACAAGGTGTTGCCTAAATACAGGCCTACAGGTGTTGCCATCCGGAATTAAAACAATAGCCTGTTTCAGTACAGCATCCTGTATCCCAGAGCCAGGTGCCCGAATGGAGGTGCAAATACTACACAGCCCTGGAGAATTGTTCAATATTAGATAACAGAGCCGTGAAATACTACACCAAAGGGAAAATTTTCTTCCTGACCCCAGCTGGTGATCAGTTTTTGCCTGGAAGCAGGAGAGTCTTTGTAATATAATACTAGTCAAGGTAACTGCAGATGCTGGTTTGCCTCCTAGAAATAGCTAATAATTTTTTTTTTTTTGAGGGAGGAGCCAGATTTTACGAAACCATTGGCTACAGGTTAATTATACATTTCATAAGAAAGCATTTTCTTGTAGCCAGCCTAAATTAGTTACCTTTTAATCCCATTTTATGTAATAAGGCTAGAATACATGAGCTTCCAGCAGGCCCATCGTTATTGTCATTTTATACATTGGGCCTTCAGCTCTCTCTCTCTCTTTTTACCTTATGCATTACTTACCTCTTAGCTAAATTACAGAGGGTCCAAATTTCATTCCTCTCCCTCATGGGGAAAGTGTTCTCTTCCTTTTCATCCAGCAGCCCTAAAATCATGTGGATGGGTCTTCCTGTTCCCTGCTTGGGAGCTGACATCAGAAGAGCAAACTGAACACAGGTAAGAGCCAACTTGGTTGTCCAGTTAAAATCGATTGATTTTCATAAAGATATTCTATATTATTTTCTTAGTCTCTCCATTTACTTCATATAAGAAAATGGAAATCTACAAGTGAAACTTCTTAATTGAAGCTTTATTAGGGTTCCAGGTATGGAAGATTGCAAAGAGCAGAAGCCTGCGACTGGATGTGTTGACCTAGAGTGAACACATCCCATAACCACCTCCCAGGACAAGAAGGAGAACACAGCCAATGTTCCCAATGTCTCCTGTGATGGAACCCCATCTTCCCCCTCCAAGGTAACCACTCACCTGGCTTCTGACACCATAGACTTGCTTTGCTTTTATTGAACTTTATATGTTAATATATATATAGTTTATAGTTTATAATATATTATGTAATTATAGCTTATAACATTACTATATTATATAAATACAATAAATGGAATCATGGTAGTTATTCTTTTTTAAAAAATTTTATTTTATTGTGGTAAGAACACTTAACATGGTTAGGTATTCTTTTGTCTGGCAGCATTCTCTCAACATTACATTTATGAGTTGTGTCTATGCTGTTGGGTGCACTAATAGTATATTTTCCTTATCTTTGCTCCATTGTATCAATAATTCACCACAGTTTATCCATTTTCCCCTTAATGAACATTTGAGTTGTTTTGAGTTTTAGGTCTATTTTCAGAGAGTGCTGCTATAAACTTTCTTGTGCACGTCTTTTGTACGTGTGTACATGCATTCGTTTAGTCTATATATAGATTAAAGGGGAAATTACTGAATTGTAGGACATAACTATGTTCAACTTTAATAAATAATGCCAAACAGTTTCCCAAAGAGATTGTACCAGTTTCCACTCCCACCAGCAGTGGGCGAGGGTCATAGCTGCTCTATATCCTTGTTAGCACTTGGTGTTTTCAGTCTTCTTTACTCTGGTCATTCTTGGGTATACAGTAGAGTCTTGTTGTGGTTTTAATTCAATCTCCAGGATTTTTAATAAATTGAGCATCTTTTTCATATATATTGGTCATTTGAATATTCTCTTTTGTGAATGATCTCATCAAGTCTTCTCATTTTTCTATTGGATTGTTCACCTTTTCTTACTGATTTGTAGGAGATATCTATATATTCTAGATATATCTTTTTGGTTATACGTGGTTGCAAATATATACCATTCGGAGCTTGACTTTTCACTTTCCTTATGGTATCTTTGAAGGGACAGAAGATTTTAGTTTTAATATAGTCTGATTTACTAATATTTTCCTTTACGATTAGTGCTTTCTGTATCCTGTTTAAGAGAGCTTTGCTTTTCCTAAGGCCAGGATAATATCCTTTTATATTATTTTTTATAAGCTTTATTGTTTTACCTTTCACAATTAGATCTACAATTCACACGGAATTGATTTTTACAGATAGTGTGAGATTGGGATCAAGTCTGGTTTTTCCTCTGTGATATCCCCTTACCCTGCACCATTAAGGAAAGACTTCCTTTTCCTAATGCTCTGCAGTGATACTTTTGTCATAAATTAAGTACCCACTTATTTATAGAGTGATCATATGATTTATTTCCTTTATTCTGTTAGTGTGATGAAATATTCAATGGATTTTTGAATGTTAAGCCAATCTTGCATTTCTGGATTTACCCAACTTGGTTGCGAGGTATCATTTATTTTATGTATTGATACACGTATTTTGCTCATATTTTTTAAAAATAATTTTTATAGCAATGTTTATGAACGAAATTTACCTGTAACTTTCTTTTCTTGTAATGTCCTTTCCAGGTGTGTTATCAAAGTTCAGCTGGCTCATAAAATGAATTCAGAATTATACATTCTTTTACATATTAAAACATAAAAGAGTCCAATCTAATATAGTAGTTAAACATGTATGTAGTTTGTCTTGAGTAAATACTCACCACAATTTTCTTTCCTTCCAGGCTTCTATGTATTTTAACTTAGACGTATAGCAGGAATCTGCTTTCATGTGAGTTTTGCATGGGAAAGTAAACAGAAGTTAGACTATCTTCTAGGAGTTTCCATATGGAACTCAGCAGTATGCTCATGTGCCCAAAGCTGAAATTTGTTATTGTATCTCAATCCTAGAACCTGTGATCAAGGCCCCTCAGATGAGGAGCCTTTTTGGACATATGAAAAATATTCAGAGAAAACACCTGATCCCCACCAGAATCTTCAAAGCCAATTTTATCTCTGACTTTTGTGTTCCACAGACTTTATAATTTTTATTTTTAAAATCTCCTTTAGTATTGTATGTCTTATTCCTCACCCCATCTCTCCTTCCTACTTACTGTTGTCCCTGTTCCAGGCCTCGCCGCCTCTTGCTGGGGCTATGGCATTTGTGGGATACCTGGTCTCTATTTCGTCCCCTTCTCAGCCATGCAAGTTCTTACTCTGAAATGGAAAGCTGACCACGTTAATTCTTTGCTGAAAATCATGTGGTGGCTCTGCACTGCTCTGCAATGTAGAAGTCCAAGTAACCATTATGGCCCAAGTTTTCTCATGACCTGGTATCTTAGTGCATTCAGGTTGCTTAACAAAATACCTTAGACTGGGTGACTTATAAACAATAGAAATATATTGCTCATAGTTCTGGAGGCTGGGAAGACCAAGATCCAGGCACTGGCAGAGTTCAGAGATGGTGCCTTTTTGTTGCATCCTCACGTGGAAGGGACAAGGGAGCTTGCTCAAGCCTCTTTTATAAGGACACTAATCGCATTCATGAAGGTGGGGGCTTCATGACTGAATCGCTTCCCAAAGGCTCTGACTCTTAATACTATCCCATTGGGTATTAGGTTCTAACTTACTAGTTTTGGAGGGACATCAACATTCAGCCCACAGCACCTGGCTCTTACTTACCTCTCCAGTCTGCTTTCTTGTCCCACTCTAGTCTCTGGTTTTATACTCCCACAGCTCTATCTGCTTGGTAGCTTTATCTGTGTATATATACCCTGAGTTTCTTTGTGTCTCTGCTTTTGCCTGTGCTTATCTTTCTCCCTGCAATAGACTATCCGTGCTTTAACCATCAGCTAAAGCTAGATAACCTTGTCCCCACCCAGCTGTGGCTGCTTGGCTCTCCTTTCTGCCCACGACTCTGTCTGTCTGATTAGACTGTGAGCTCTTTGCAGGCAGGGTCTGGATCTTAGCCATCTTTGTACACCCGTAACTTTCTGTGTGCTGGTAGATAACAGGTGCTCAATAGACAATTACAGATCCAAACAGAAAAAACAACAGTGGTTGACTATTTTGAGTTTCATTCCATCTCTTTTTGGAAGCCTGAGATGGAATAAAAGGGCCAAAATGCCATGACCAGAGGGAAGGCAGGAAGGCACGGGCTCAGGGAAATCTGTAGATACAATCTCTTCCTGTATAACTGAGTTCATTCCAGCTGATTAAAATCCTCTTATGGTGGAATTCACTTTTTATAGAATGGATTAGCAGCAAGGATTTTCCTGTGAAGATAGATTTTTTTTTCAGAGAAACAAATTTGAGCAATTTAAGAATTCAAATTAAAAAAATCCTGCTTATTAAAAGGCAAATTGACCAATATCCTTCCCCTTTCTTTTATTAATAAAAGAGTTTACACAGACACTCTTTAGGAAATTGTGTGAGAGATTCACAAGGATCATTAAAGTCTCTAGTAGACATTCACTTTCACTTTGTAAAATTGGCTGTACCCTCAAAATGGTATGACATAAAATGGACTTTCTGGGGCTCTTATATATGAATGGGTCCTAGTTCACAGTGATGCCATTCATTTTATTTGGCCCATGTATTGCAAGTACATTCTAAATTTGGCCTTAATTATTTTTCCTTTCACAAAAATATTTTGTGGGATCTTTTTGAACCCTGACTACTTCCTTCTTGCTCCTTAAAACAGAAGCCAGGAGTGTTATTTTTGTTCTCTTCTAATTAAAATAATTGCTTGGTTCCTTTTAACTAGATTCATGCAGTTATTAGCCTAATACATGGATGGGTGCCATGGAGTGCTTGAGAAACAAAATGAAAAGTGATCATGTAGCTTCACATGAAAAAGATTCTGCGGTGCCAAGGAGCATTATTTCCTTTCAGCCAGCATTTTATAAGGGCCTTTCGTAAACCTGGCCCCCATACCCTTACTAAAAGACTATTAAGTGAAAGAATAGTTCTATTTTCTTTATTAAGGTATACAGCTAGCTCAATACAATTTGAAGAGGGGCACTTGATACGCTGAGTATGGCACAAAGACCTCGAGTCTGGTTTTAATCTCTGCCCCTGCTTTGTCTTTCAGAATAACTGCAATTGAAGAGAAAATGCTCCATGTCCCCTCTGCCAGTTGGTGTTTATCAAAGGACAGTGGAGGAAGAGAAACAAAGTGCCGGAATATATGTGTTAAGCATGAGTTGTCAGGACCCTGCTTCCCAAAGGAAGTGCTAGAATGACATTTTTGACAAGACATTCTGCAGAGTCGATGTAATCTATGAACAAGCCCCAATCAGGTTAAATCTGACCTGTCACCTGTTTTTGTAAATAAAGTTTTATTGGAGCATAGACACGCCCATTTGTTTATGCATTGTCTACAGTTGTTTTTGCACTACAACATCGAGTAGTTGTGACAGAGACCACATGGCCCACGAAGCCTAAAATATTTACTATCTGACTCTTCACAAAGTTTGCTGATTCTTGATGTTTTCCATCCAGTTCATTGTGTATTTACTAAATACCTACTTTACGCTGAGAAATAAATTTGTGGGTTTTTTTTTATAGTAGTACGCCTTTGAAGAAATGCTCAGGGCCTTTGTTAATGTGCTAACTTTATGAGTGTTCAGATCAGGTGTTTGGATGGCATGAAGCAGGAAGGATTTAGGGCAAGAAGTCATGGTTAGAGAAAAGGATCTGCATTATTGACTAAGTGGCAAGTCATTGATTATGGCCGGCTCTTCCTCTGCCTGCTACCTGGAGAAGAAGGTGTAGACATGACTGGAACTTCTGGCTTGGAGGGCACCTTTATTAACTCCATCAGGAAATTATGGTCAACATTGTGAACTTCTATTCCAGGACCAGTTGGTGGCTTAGAGGATCAAGTGAGAAAATGTGAATCCAAGTGTTTTCTAAACCATAAGGTACTGTGTTTGTGGTGTAGATATTATCTATAAAAACATTAGAATAAATATTATTATCCCTGTTTGGTACATGAAGAAATGAGATTTAGATAGTATGCCCAAGACTAAACAGTCAGCCAGTAGAAGACCTGGAAGCCAGGTCTCTGCTCTTTCCCGTATACTTAAGATGCTTCCTTACATCACGTGTCTTTCCATAGTTTCAGAAATGTGCAGTCCTTTAGTTCATTTGTGCATTCATTCATTCGCCATTCAACATTATTTAAGAGCCTACTATGAGCTGGAAAAAGAGTTGAATTTTCCTAAGGAGAGTGATAACTATATAAAGATGAGTTGGAATACTCTTCGAATAATTTTGTTCTTGGAATCCTGTGGCTGGAATCCTCCAGAAGTACATTAGATTCTCCTCTAGATTTTCCCTGTGCTACCTAAGGAGTAGATTTGGAGTGGAGAAAGAGAGAGTAGATGAGTGGGGAGGGTGAGAGCAATGCTGTCATTCTATACAATGTTGCCTGACACCTTGTCTTATGCTGTGTGTATGTGGATGTGCACATGTCTCTGTGTGTGCATACCATGAAAGGAAAGAGAAAGAGATACTAAAATGTTGATAGAAGATTGTACTAGCAACTAAACGATGAAGGTAATCTAGGCTTGGGAGATTTGAAAGTTAAGATTTTGTACATAAAGTCCAAGGGAATCCATACCAGCAAAATGATCAAATGTGAATTGTCTGGCTAAATGGCATATATCATGTTAAACATGGGTTTGCCAGATGTATGCTTATGTTATCATGCTATTACATACAGTCTTCATTCAGATATTTATTCAATGAGATGTCTTGTAATGTTTTTGGATGATGATGATGATCAAATGTGCCTGGAGGAAGCAGATTTCACCAAAATATTGAATTTGCCTCATCATGGTAAGAGGAGTGAAGTTCTTAAAAGTTTCTGTTTTGATGGGAAACTTCCCCATTTAATGGGGAAGTTTGCCAATATTTTCCTCATATTCGATGTTACTGGCTACTTGTTCTCTTCAGATTTATCTGTGAACCTAAAAGTCATAAGATTCTCTGAAACAAAGGTGCCAATGAAGTTGCCTGATGAAAAAACCAAGTTTCCAGAGTCTTCCACTGTACAGTTGTCACCTGCAAAGACCTCTGAAAGGTACAGTAGAAAGTTCTGCTCTATTCTTCCCATTTCCCCCACAAAAGGCAGTCACAGCCCTGCTGACTGAATTTGGAGGTGATGATATCTAATTCAGCAATTGATCCATGAAGGTGTGTTACTTCTCAGATATCCCTAGGGCCCGGGACACTGCTGTTTTAGGAAATGTAATTTGTTTCAGCACACAAAAGGCATATTCATAGCACAATTTAGTGCTGCTACAGATAACACTTTTCATGTGTAAGGAATTTGTAAACATTAACTAATTTATTTAACTTTCTTGTAATAGAATGAATTTTCTTCCATTTTCTGTGGAATACATTTCTTTTTCTAATTCTATTCATTTAGTGAGTATTCTACTGAAAAATTGTCACCAGGTTGGAAATGTTTTGTAGAGGAGGAATAAATCTTTCAACACAGTGGAACATCACACTGCAATAGATGACCTCCATTCCATGAATGTGTAGGCCTATTTTTTAGTGATTAAGCAGTGCTCTGGGAGAAAGTTAAACACCTTTGAAAACCGTAGAAACAGTTACTGTATTGCTATTATTACTGTTACAACCATTACCATATGCACTGTCTTAATGGTTTTTACACATACTACTTTGGGTTCCTTAGAAAGTAGAGCTTGAGGAAGATCTCCTGTGCTGCCTGTTTAGCAGAGAGTTCAATCCCAAAGTTGTAAGAGTTCAAGAGATGAATAGTGTGGCTGAAATGAAAGGAGTGAATACGAGGGCATGTTATTCAGCCTGGCATGAAACATAACTGATTTCTCAGTCACCTGGGACCCTGGGAGGCTAAATACTGGCCCCCAGATATGTTTACATCCTGATCCCTAGAACCTGTGAATGTTACCTTCTAGGGCAAAGACTTTGCTGATGTCATTAAGATCTTGAGATGTGCGATTACCCTGGATTTTTTGGGTGAATGCTAAATCCCATCACAAGTATCCTTAGTGGAGGCAAAGGCAGATTTGATGCACAGAAGAGGAGAGGGTGTGATCCAGGAGTCAGAGACAGGAGTGATGTGGTCACAAGCCATGGAATGTCACAGCCACCAGGAGCTAAAAGAGGCAAGGAAGGAGTTCTCCCCTGGAGCCTCTGGAGGGAGCACAGCCCCCGCCAACACCTTGATGTGAGTGCAGTGATACTGATTTCAGACTTCTGGCTTCCAGAATTGTAAGATAATAAATTTATGTTGTTTTAAGCCACCAAGTTGGTGGTGATTTGTTACAGCACCTATAGGAAATAGATACAGGGACCATCTCCCCAGAGCATAGCTATTCAGGCTCAGGACAGACTGATGGGGTGGAGGGAGAGGGAGGAAGGGAAAAGAATTTATTTGCCAGTTACAGGCTCTGATTGGTAAATGGTTTTCCTTGTGGGTCATTAATAATACTCCTTTATTTCCTCCTCTCACCTCTGGGTTGAGCATGACTGTACATTGAGTTTTGCTGGGATGTCTCATGCTGTAGGGGTAGCAGAGAAGCCCCAGGGTGGGAGGAGAGAAGCCAGCCAAGGACCTGAGGAGGGGCCCATTGGGTTGTGCCCTGTGATGTCTGTTGCAAGGCAGCTGGGTGAACAAGTGGCCAATGGCCCTGAGCAGGTAGCGTAGAAGGAGATTCTGAAACAATGATCTCCTTCCTCTGCACTACAGTGCCACACGGCAGTGGGATGTGACATCCTCAATCAGCACTTGGCCTCCAGTCTCAAATCCTGCTAACTTTGGTGCTTGCTGCCTCGCAGGGCTGCACGTTCCGTCACTGGAGTCAAAACCTGCCTTCTTGTAGCTCTCTGTGATTGGCTCTTGTCTTGATGCACATAAAATAAGGTTTATTCTTACGAATGCTCTCTCCATATATTCAAAGATAGTTTTTGTCCTTTTTTTGTTTTTCCCTACTAGGCAAAACACTCTCTGTTCTTCAACTTGGCTTTATGGAGGAGTTTTCTTTTTGTGGCTGGTGGCCACACAGTCTCTTCCTCAGAACAGGCTGCAGTTTATCTTCTTCTCGCCTTACAGGGTGGCTCACAGAATGCACCTGAACTTCAGGTATGGTCTGTTTGAGTATGCGGGACTTATGCTTAACTAATGTAGCCGGAGATCGATTTTATTTTATTTTTTGGCAAGCACATCATTTTTAGTTGTACTACACTTAGTGTTGATTACAAAGCTCTCTTTTTACACGTGGGTACAGATGACTATATGGAAGCACATAGTCCTAAAGTCAGCCAAAGATCCCAAAAGAATCAATCTATTTGCAAATAGTATCACTGTAAGTGAGAGATCAACATGCCACCTCATGTTGGGGCAAATAAATACCCACAATTTTATGCTGCATTGAGGTCAGCAGGTAATTCTGATAGGTTGGTACCAATCAGCCCTGCCAGGTTAGGGAGTGTTCTCAGCCAACCCTTGCTACTGCCAACCTCCCCCAACCAAAAAAAAATTTTTTGGAGCACCTTCCGGAGGTAGATTTACACAGGTAAAAATGTTCCCCTTCATGTCTCTAGCAGACAACACTGATTTGGATTCTGTCCTGGTCCAATGCAAGTCCCCAGTGTCCTATATGAGAAGAGCCATTACGACAGACTAAAAAAGCCCGTGTGGGCAAGAACTGCACGCCCACCACCTCTCATCTTCACAGCAACCCTGCAAGGTGGGTATTACCATCTTCATTTTACAAATAAGGAAATTGGAGCTCAGTTCAAAGGGATTTCCCAGGGACATAGAGTGGCAGACCTCGAGTTCAGACCCAGCAGGTGAGACTTTCTGCTTCACCAGGTGGTAGCCAGAGTGAAGGGAGGGGGCTCTTGGATCTCCGCAGGTAGCCTGAGCCTGGCGCTGGCCCTTCTGGGCCCCTGAAGGCACGGGGTGACACATAGTTGGTACAGAATTGCAGAGCCTCTGTGGTTTTCCCTTGGTGATCGGGAACTCCTGGAGTTAGGGCGACAGGGCCTGCTGCACGCTGGCCTAGCCTCTGCCGTTCCCAAACGTGGGAGCTTCATTGGCCCGATGTCCATTTACCAAGTGGCTTTTGGGTCTCCTAGGCCAAGCTGGAGTCAAGATAGAAAAACAGAGGTCCTTGATGCAGATCATGCAGCCCCTGAGTGAATGGCAGGGATTCTAGTGCGAGGTCTCGGTGAATCATTTTCAGAGTTCGAGTCCTGAGGTGGGTTGAAACTAGCATGTGAGTGTCCCCTAGGCTGTCGACACAGACCGAGATGTTCTTGAACTCATGAGGTGGAAGGGATACTCTCAGATTTTTTTTTTTTTTTTCACCTTTACCTCATTCAAGCCATTGGCCAGAGCCTGCCGGTGCTTCGGGGAGAGAAGAGACAGTGGAAGATGAGTTTCCTGGTTGTGACAGATTCTTTAGGTTGCCCCCCTCAATCCTTTCTTCATCCCCCTTCTGACCAGCATTTACCTGCTGTGGAGGCTGGAAAGCTAAAATCTCACCTTCCAGACTCCCCTACAAATTGGGGTGCTCAGATGCCACCAGTGCTACCTTGTGAGCCTCACACCACAGCCTGCCGTGGCTGCTTCTCTCAGTCCCAGTGCCTCCTGCTCTGCTGCGGAGGCACACGGCACTCAGGGCGCAGCTGCTTTTGCTAAGCAGCGGCCCGGGTGGAAGATAGAAAGAGCCTGACTCCTTGGGTGCATCCTCAAGCACTGTACCAGATGTTTTTGTTGTGTCCCATAATAAATGTCTATTTGGTCAAGCTTCTATTGTCGGGTTTTTGTTATATTCATCTAAATGCAAGCCTTACTCAACACATTGTTTTGTTTTGCAACAGCCCCAGCCCTTAGGGGGACAGAAAGGCCGTAGGGCCCAGTGGAAGACCTCAGAGAGCACACCCGGAGTGATAGCCAAGTCTGTGGGGGGCAGACTTGAGGGACTTGATTGGTCATGGGGGGCAGTCTAGAGGGACGGAGTCCTGCTCTCCACACACAGCCAAGGGGCCACGTGGGTGGAACAAGGGCGTGTCTGGGGCGGTTTGGGTGAACTGATGTCTGAGGACCAGTGGAGGGATTGGGTGACATGTCAGAAGTTGCCTGAATAGACACATCACATCACAGACTTGTGCCTCCCCCTACCAAGACTTAGAACTAAAGAATCACCAGACTTAGCCATGACCTAAGGGAAGTTGAGACCCTGGGATTGAGTCCCTGCCACTCTTAAAGGATGAGGCTTCAAAATAGAAATTAAATTATAAAAAATTATATTTTTTATATACTGACGTTGTGGACCAAGATTCACACCAGCCACTATTAGGATGGGTAGAACACGTTGAAGTACTCTTAAAAGATTAAAATGGACGGTTCATGCTGGAGTGCTGAGGGTCTGTGTGCCTTCCATGCTTGCTGGGGGTCCCAGTGCAGAGCCAACACCATCGGGGCTGGGTGGTGGGGGCGGAGCTGCTGGAGTTCACAGTTCCAGGGTCTCAGGCTGACCTCTGTTCCTGGTCCTTGTCCTCTATAGCAATCCCTGAAGCAAGTGTCAGTCCCGGGCCTGGCTCCCCTGTGCACGTTCAGGGTGGTGATTCAGGAAGAGGGGCAGGAGAGGTTGCTTGTCCCTCTGAGGCACTCATGGAAATGTGGCTGAGCACTGCTGAGATGCAGGGGGAGAACTGGGCAAATTGGTTTTTATTTTGGAGAGGATTGTAATTAAGCCGAATCATTTCCTGCCTTCTTTATAGCCCACGACTTTTCCGATTTTCCATTCAATTAAATTCGGTTCCTCTGAGCAGCCACATAGTTGTTACCTGGTACTCTCAGCAGTGGCCTGGCTTTGCATGCCTCTCTAACACCTACTAACCACGTGATCTTGGGTGAGTCATTTCATCTCTCCGCATGGTCTGTAAAAGGGAGGGAATAACAGGACCTACCTCACAGGGTTGTGTGAGGGCCAAAGCCTTGGGACAGGGCTGGCTTATAGCAGGCAGCCAATGAACACGTGAGCCTCAGCTTCCCGCAGGCCACTCTGAGCGCTGGCACCATCAGGCTCCCTCACCAACCCCACTGTTTCCTAGGAGACAGCAGCGATCAGTAGCTCAAGGACAGACCTTCACTGTCAGGCACTAATCGAACACTTGCCTTTGCACAAGAGCAGCAAGCAACAAGCACACTTTCCAGCTTTTCCTTGATGGCCTTGTAATTGAATAGCCTCGCTTTTTGCATTTGGTTTGAGAGAAGGATATTTGCTCCAAATCACTCCCCTGACACTTCCTTGCAAGGTATCTTCTCATCACTGACCTTCGCTCTGCCCCAGTAGGGGCTTCCAAAAATTGGTGAGTTGTGTCGCAGGGCTGAACCCCCCCATTAGGGAGTCAACTGAAGTTGGAATAAACCTTTTAAAATAAAATCCTACATTGTGTTGATTATTTCCTTTGCTCGAGTTTAGCCCGTGATGATGGTGATGATCATAACAGCGGACCCTGCTCCCAACCCATCCCAGGCACGGTTCTCAGTGACAGTTGGTTTCACTCTGTTGCTCAGAGGAGATGGATCCCGACGAGCTCCTTCCCTTCATTCATTATGCTGCAATCATATTGCTAGGGGACAGAGATGAATGCTGTGTACTTATCTGATTAAACTGCCTGTTGCTTTAAATCTATTTTCACGGAGACTTTTTTCCTCTGGTAGACATTCAATGACACAACACATTAAAAATTATATCTGTATCAATGGTTTCCTCCATTGTATTTATGTGGGGGATGTGTGTGTGTGTGTGTGTGTGTGCACACTCTTGTGTGCTACCCACAGGTCTCTTGTTATGATCAATATGTATTCAACAATTATGAAGCAATTGCAGCTTTTAAAAAAGCAAAGGCCATTTTCCTCCTATTTTTGCTTTTGCTTTTCAGCAGGGCCTGGGGAACAGGGCTGCAAATGTCTCAGTCCTTGCCCGCTCCCATCATTAGAGCCTTCATTAATCTTTGAGTTCTTTGCCCCTACTTTGCCAGCAGAATAATGCCTCCCCCAGAATTACACAAAAATCAATGGCAAAGTTAATTGAAATCTGGATCTCTTAATATTTTTCTCTTTCTTAAGTGATTGCTTGGTTTCTGAAAAGTGAGGTTTAACTCAAAGAACGGCTTTAATTGAGGGTGAGTGAATTGATAAGAGAGAGAAAGGAGAGGTAGATAATTTTCCAAGTGACTGAAAGATAGTGTTTACATTTAGGATTTCATTTCCTTTCAAGTTTTACATCAGGGCTTAAGGAATGTGAGTAGATGGGAAGAATGACCAGGGCATTTCCACAGCACAGCTTGATGCTCTATTGTCTCTTAAAAGGGCTGAAAAGGCTTTGAAGGAGATGGACTGGTCCCCTTTCTCCCAGAGAGTGAGAGAGAGCAAGAGGGAGAGTGATAGGGAGAGAGGGAAAGAGAGAAGAGGGAAAGAGGTGGAGAAGGAACTGACCCCTAGAAGGTGGGCAGCTTCTTGACTTGAACAATTCCTTACCGTTTTGGTAACTGAGGGATTCATATCATAGGTACCTGGGCCTTTAACTTGGATTAATACCAAATGTTGTATTCAGAGCAGTTTATAACATACCAAATAAACTCTATTCACTGGAGTCTTACATCAATGCTCTGAGGGAAATGGGATAGAGATTTTTTATGTCTACTTTGCAGGGGAAAAGACTGAGGCTCCAGTGAGTTGTAGTTTGTCCAAGGCAACCCAATCAGTGATGAAGCGGGGGGGTGGGGGGTGGGGTGGGCACAGGTCTTCAGGCTTTCGGGGGGAAGAGAAAAGGGGCTGAAAGATCCAGGACTTTACCTTGACTGGAGCTCCTGACAGCAGGTGGGCAAGGCTCCTCTTCAGCCAGTCAGGACCCAGGCAGAGTCCCTCCAGCCTATTCCCTGGACGGAGTGCCAGTCCGGCCACTGGGTGCTGCAGTTCCAACTCTTGTTGGTATCTGCAGCTTCCAAAATATTCAGACAAAGGACTCTGAACGGCATCTGGTGAAGCTTTGCAAGAGGAGAAAACTTACCCTCTGATTCCCGAAGCCCCGAAGTCAGGGATTTGATTACGCTTATCATGATCTCAGCTTCCACTGCTCCAAATGTGATTAGTTTTGTAATTAGTTAATGTCATTACCTGTCATCAAATCCAGACAACGTTGGCTTCTAAAACCTCCCGTGGCAGAAAATCCCACAACCTGACATCTTTCCACTGTTGAACACAGTTTCTTTAATAATCCTGGCAACTGTCCCTTATTCTTAGACCACAGGTCTGAAAAGTTAGGAGAAAGATGTGTGTCTCGTATTTTTTTTTTAAGGTGACTTAAAATATTTCAGTCTCAAAACATATCTTCACTCCAAGCAAAGCATAAATATAATCTTTTCAGCAAATTTTGTGCCCCACTATATTTTCCTTCTTATATATCTTGGCTATATTGCTTTGGGCAGAAGGGCCAAAATAAGACCCAGTTTACCATAGGGAAACACTCTGTGAAGGAATATTTTTATGTTATAAAAAATGCTGCTTGTCTCTTATTACTTAGTTTCTGTCAAATACTGGGCAAGCAGTTTTCTTCTTTGCTCCAAATCAGTCTTACAACAAATATTCTCTGCATGCTATTGAGTGCACAAGGGTACTTGGGACACAGCAGGGACAGGACTGGCTCAGTTGCTGTCTGTGAGGAGCTTCCATTCTATGGGCTGAGGTGGACAACGGGAGATAAGCATTTAAAAGTAGAGTGCACAGCATGGGGCTGGACATTTCCAATTGCCTCTGCAGACCCCTCTCTACCTTGCTTTGCAGAGGACCCTGGGGAGGTGGGTCATTTATGATGGTGTCAGTGGCTTCACGCCCTCAAGACCCAGCTGGGTCAGGAGCTGGAGGCTGAAGAGCAGGTCAGTGAGGTCAGGGTACTGAAGCCCTGTCCTTTGAAAATTGCTTTTTCACTGGGAGGAAATCAATGCTCCCCAACAGTGGGAATCGGCCCTAGCCCATGGTGGGACTCAGTCTTCCCCAGTGGAGGGAATCTGCCCTCCCCAGTGCCGCCACTTAGGAGTGATAACTGCTGGCCACCATTTTGGTTTCCTTAACCCTGACAATTCCTCTGTAAACGGATCCTTCGACAGCCTCTCCCCACCCCCAGCCATTTGAATGGGCCATTTGTTTCCCACCAGGACCCTGACAACCACAGTAGGTTAGAAGGCAATAAATGCTATGGAAAAATGTAATTTCTTCCACTTCCTGGTTCATCAGTAAGAGTGCTTGTTCTTACCTGCAAGGTTTTGGGCTAAATGTCATCTGGTGCAGGCTGTATTGCTCCTCTGCGACTCAATTACTCGTGGATAAGCCTCGCAATTCATCATTATACACTATAGAACAAGGGGAGCTCTCCTGCACGCTCTCTGAAGGCAGCGGCGTGTTCTGCAATGCTTGGCTGATTCGCACCTCCTCGTGTAGCATGAGGGAGACAAAGACCTGCTCATCCGTAGCCCAGTCCAGCAAGCTCCCAACAGTCTACAGGAGGGTGCTGTGCTCCCCAAGACCCGCCACACCCAGCCCTGCCTTCTGCCCCTGCCAGTCTGGCCCCTGCTCTGTGCTCACGGGGCCACTTGTATGTTCCTACTCCCCCGGGTGCTTTTATTATGCTGTGAGTAAACACCCAGCTCAAGTGTCCTCATCTCTGAAGGCTTTGCGGGGTTCATCATTTCAAGGAAGGGGGTGGGGGAGGCTTTCTCTTTAGCTTCGGGAGGTGCACATTTGAATACTGCCTGGCTGTCTCGGTTGACTAGTGCCTTTTTGTTTTCTAAGGAACTTTATAGATTCTTCTACTCTTTTCCCTGCCCAGTTCACACTGTCTGGGTAAGCCAAACCAAGTATTTTCCTTGTATGCCTTTAAGCTTATTGCTTAATTTTGGGGAGTGAATCTGGGCTCAGAGCACTGCAGTTCATGGCATCTCCTCTTTTTGAAAATAGATTCCAAAAATTCAAATGGTCTGGAGTGTGCCCCACGTTTGCGGGTGGCATATATACCTATCGGTTTCTTTCTGGAAGCCCCAGATGGATGCCATCCGGTCAGGGAGCTTTGCTCCTCTGTTTGAGTTTTTCAGGTTACTCCATAACTTCCCCCCTAGAGACTTCAGTCTGTGTTAAGGCCGCACTAGGATTTCCTGTGCAAAAAGCCCTTGAAATGTGAAATTCCCCACTTCTCTTGATGATAAAAGTGATACAGAAAGAAAAAAAAAATAACAGTTTCGTTACCTGATGGTACTTATTAGTTGGCCCCCTCAGAAGCAGTACTGAGAGATTTCATGTGGGTTTGCGCGTACTCTGGGGGAGTTTGTCCACATGTGCCACTGAGGGATGCCATTCCCATGGACGTTGTTTGCATCTGTAACAGATGAAATAAGGATAATATTCTTCACATGGTAATGCACTCAAGAATCATTCAATATAAGTTTAAGTTTAAACCTCTCAATTTACAGCAGCCTATTAAAAAAAAAAAAGAAAGAAAGAAAACACACCAGTCTGGCTAAAAAATATCCTCAGGAAACCAGCCTGGAAGAACAGAGAGTGAAACATGAATGAGCTATTTAGCTTTTCTTGGAAAATGGCATAATTCTCAGAGGAATGAAAGGACAGGCATTCCCCAGATTTTTGTCAGACACATGTGCCAGTCCACAAAGTGCTGGAACCCCAAACAGAGAACTTGGATTGACTTCAATTTCAGTAATTCAGGTGTTTGTGGCATAGAATAAACACCACCCAGAAGGCAGTATCGTGAGTTACCAGAAGTTCCAGTGTGTGATATAATTTTAGGCAATGTTTTCAACTTCTACACAGGGATAGTAAGTTAGTCATTCAGTTCCCATAAGCAGAATATTTTACTTTTTAAAAAAGCAATCCTGAGTCAACCAACGTTTGGGACTAATCTGTTGAACTGATGTGTTTCTCTAGGATCATGTACACCTCACTTTAATCTGTGGATGTCCCCATTTGAATTGCTCGATGACATGCTTGTTGAGTGGATGTGATGCAGCCTCCACTGTGTTACGTGTTACGGGCTATCAGAACCCCCCCGATCTCATTCCAGCTGCTTTCGGAAAGCTTGCAGTCTTGCCAATGAGACAGATGCTTATGAAACAATCAGGGGATAGTGCAGGACATTAAATAACAATGTGGACAATTACGGGACAGGATTTGAGAAGGGAGAGGCAAGGGGCACTGGACTATTTCAGAGAAGACTTTAGGCAATGGGGGACTTAATAGGCAGGAGACATTTGATGGGGTTGAGGAAGAGAGATGGCTCACTACGCTGGAAATTGGCACAAAGAAAAGCCACTAATTGAAAGAAAAATAAATTAAATACCTATCTGTCTGATATTTCTTTTTAAAAAAACTAAGAACTTTACATGCATTAGTTAATTTAATTTTAATAACCATATGAAGAAAGTATTTTAGCTCCCATTTTGGAAGTGAGCAAACTGAGTCTTAAGGACATTAAATAATCTGAAGAAGGTCATACGGAAGGAAGCCACTAAGTTGGGATTGTCTTGGGGACATGGAAGAGACAGGCAGATGCCTATCTCCTTCCTTCACTGCAAATGAAAACAGCTGGCACTCTGGTCAATTGCTTTTTGCATCTTCTTCTTATACCATGAATAAAGAACTGAATGGCAGAATTTAGGTGCTAGAACAAAATGTATCTGGGCATTTTCTAAGCCTCAGAGCCGAGAGAGAAAGGGACGGGTTGAATATGTTGGAGTCTCAGCGTTCGAGGTTGTGGCAGTGATTCTGCCACCCTTAAGTTGTGCTGCTGTGAGCTCTACAACATGGTGGGGGATCCTGGGTGGGAAGTCTTTCTTGTCCAGCTAAGGACAGAGTTTGTGCACAGGCTCCATGACCCCCAGGCAGGTCACAGAATGCTTTATACTCAGAGAGGAGTCTAGGAACATGTGGCAGATGGTGAGTTTCCTCCAGATCCATTTTTCCTTTCTTCCTGGGTGTGAAGGCATTCAGCTAGAGACTATACTTCCCAATCTCCCTTGCAGGCTGTGAGACTGAGTTATTGCCTGTGGAATGTGAGCACCAGTGATATGTACAACTTCTGTTTCACATCTGAAATGGAAATCGCTGTTCTTACATGCTGGCAACCCTGTTCTACCCAGCAGATGAGC
The DNA here is from genome assembly GCF_000956105.1 of Propithecus coquereli. Classification (NCBI taxonomy): domain Eukaryota; kingdom Metazoa; phylum Chordata; class Mammalia; order Primates; family Indriidae; genus Propithecus; species Propithecus coquereli. Next base: position 6,256,445 of record NW_012155062.1, on the reverse strand, counting down.
ACTGCCCTGCAGGATAGAGGAGCAACAACAGGGAAAGAGTCTGGATCTCTTAATCACTGTGTGAAACAGAACATCCTGCCAGCCTAGACTGTCCAATTCCACAATGCTATGTAAAGGAAAATCAATTTGATCTTACAAGCCACTATATTTTGGGATCTGTTTAATATAAGAGCTTGAGTTTGATCTTGAATAATGCAGAACATTTCCAGGCTGGGAGGTAAAGCATCAGCTTCAAGTCAATATTTTGTCTTCCTTCATTCTTTCCTTCCTTCCACAAATATTTATGGAGCACCGACTCTGTACCAGGCAACATGCAAGTTGCTGGTGATGGTAGACAAAGGAGTCATGTCTCTACCCTCCTGGTGCCTACATTCCAGTAGGGGAGACAGACAAAAACAAGTAGACAGGCATAAAATTAAAACATCTACACACTGAACAAAAACACCAGGCCGGGATATAGATGACTGGTTGGGAGAAGGCTACTTTAGACAACGTGGTCAGGGGACGCCTCTGTGAGGAGGTGGTGTATGAGCTCAGCCCTAACGGAAGAGAAGAAGCCAGGCGTGCATGAAGTGGGAACCTGCCACTGCAAGCAGAGAGGAGCATGCGCACAGGCCCTGGGGCAAGGACGTTCTTGACCACAAGGAACTGAAGATCAGAATAAAAAGGGTGGAGAGGCATGTTAGGAGATTGGCAACACGGGCCTGGGTTTTACTCTCAGTGCACCAGAAAGCTGTCGAAGAGTTTTCAGCCCAGGGATTGGGTATGGAGGGTGGGATAATTCACTTGGTTATTGTTTTAAGATAACTTTCACTGCTCGGTGGAGAAAGCATTGTGAAAAAGAAAGAGTTTCTATGGCTGCCACAGGCCACAGTGGCCCTGGCAGCAGAGATTGGAATAGGTTTTAAGAAAAATCACAGAAGGACTTTTCTAATTGCATAATTAATATCTGAATGCAATTTAATTTTTTTATTTAAAAAATAAGTATAAGCCAGTGCTTTTTAAGAGTTAAGTTGGAGGAAGGGTTTCTTAAGCAATATGCTATCCAAATTCCAAACAGGCTGGGAATTGCTGGTTTAGAGGTTAGTAGCGCTGTCATCTTGTCAACGTTTGTAGTTTTTGGTTGTGGGTGAGGCTGTTGAAAGCGGGTTTCCCCAGAGGCGCTCTCTCTGGGGCTTGTAAGAGTTAGTTGTTACCATGGGGCTTTAGAAAGCTTCTCAGCGGCCTGGCCTTTGGAATTTCTATTCTTCCTTTAGAGGTAGCAAATAAAGAAATGGGAATATTTTAATTTTAAATTAAATATTTAAATATAATTTGAATATATTTAATTATAATTTAAATACACACTTAAATTAAATATAGTTAAATTAAGTATTTTAATCACAAATTAAACCTTCCCAGATCATTAAAGCTACCTATTTTTCTCAGGCAAACCAGGTCCATATTTAAGAACCACTATTCCTTCAAATATTAATTTCTAACAGAGATTTTGCCCCTTAAAGAGCAATGTCCTGGCTCTTTTTGACATAACTATTGACAAGGAAGGAAACGATACAGTTCCCAGATTTGCAGAGTTTGATGTAGTGTTTCTAAGGTTTTTAATACTGTCCTTAGACATAGGAAAGTGTTTGATTTGTTTTCTTTTTTTTCTTTTTCTCCGTCAGAGAAGTGACATCAGGCTCTGAACCCATCCAAGTTAAATATATTTTGAGCCTCTCTTTTGTTGGGTTAGGTTTTTGCATATCTGAGAAATCTAACAAGAAAAGAAGTCCAAGTTTCAGCCTTTGCACATCAGGAAATGGTTAGCCAGCCTTAGTCTCCCCTTACAGACCTGCTGAGGAGGAAAACCTTCTCTTCTCTTCCCTCCCCCGCCCCGGCGCTCCTTTCTATCTCTCCCCCAGAGGGTTCTTGGAGGGCAAGGGCTCGAGGGGTGCAGGCATGCTTGGCCGCCCCTGGAGAATGGCCGGCTCAGCCCCGCTGCGCTCGGCTCCCTCCACCCCTACACCCAGGATCGGGACTCTCGTGGGGGCAGGAGGAGGGGAGAGGGCAGCCTGAAATCACACATGGCTGGGTTTCCTATGGCAAAGTTCCCTTGTTTGTGCTTTCTTCCTCTGCTCCAAAAAAAGCCCCTGGAAGAGGCCTGGGGAGCCAGATCAAATGTACTGGCTCGGAGCCAAAGCTTGACTTCTCCCGGCCAGGAACTCCACGTCCTCAAGTCTTCATTTCTGTCCCGTTGAAACTGATAGGGAAGGTTAATGAGATTAACATGGCAAAACACTGTGGGCTTCTGAGAAGGAAGGAGCCCGATCCATGCTGTCCACTGCTAGACTACCGGCCAGTCCATTCCAGTTGGGGACATTTTACTGGGCTCTCTTCTGGTAAAACGTGATTGTTTTTATTAGACAATTGAAAAGTAGCATGTATTCAGGGCTAGCGGGAGGAAGTCACACTAGTGGCCGCAGAGTAAATGCCTGCTGACCGATGGATGCATGAATGTCCTATTTTATTTTGCCTTTGACCGTTTCACCAGCTTGGACCAACATGCCCACTTTTCAGATATACAGTGATAAGAATTTTCTAGTGTAGGTGTCTTCATTCCAAAAAGAAGTTGGAAGTATGATGAAATGTGGTAAAATGACATAGTCAAGGACAGAAACCAAACACTATATTGAGCAGAAAGATGAAATACCTCTTTGGCTGAAGATTTTCTGAATAGAAGATTCCTGAGAAAAGTGGGGAAGGTGGGAACTGTGTAAGTGTATGTGTGTGTGTTTATGAGTATTTTTAAAAATGAAATATAAGTGGAAGGAGGAAAAAGAGGAAGAAGTTTTGGGAAATCCATAAAATCTCCACAATTTATGAGAATTTAAAAGGCAATTTCTTTTTTAAGGGGCAAATTCCTAATTTCCCACATAAAAGTATGGGAATTGAATGGTAAATCCTTCTCTGCCGACAAGACCCCTGAAAAGAGGCATGAAAAAGAGTTACTGTTCCGTTTCCATTCATGTCTCTTGAAAGCCCGTGGCTGTGACACTGCGCTGGAACACACAACCCTGGGTTTCAAAGCTGCCCGGATGACTTTTCAGAAATGATCTATTGTGGCGCTTTGTTTTGTCCGGGTCACCCTCGTTTTGTTCTGCTCGGCTGTATCCCTCTTCTGCCGCTGCTATTAATCCACCCTGTCTACTCCTCCCCATTCAGAGGCACATTTTACCCCTTGCCCTGCACAGACAGAGAGCCCGGGGATGAGATGGCTGAAAGCTTAGCTTTGCTGCAGAGACAGAGGGACGCAGAGGAAGGGGGCCGCGCTGGGGTGCTGGGTGCACAGCCCACCTGGTGGCGTGGGTGCTCAGAAAGACAAGGCATGGGGAGAGGGAGAGGGATGGGAGCAAGCAACTCTGCCCGGCTTCCCCCAGCTGCTGGGAGCCTGGGCACGTCGGAGAGAAGCCTTTTTCTTACACTTTGGCTGCGTGGCTGAGCTGCGTGGCAGGGCATGGCAAACACAAAGTTGTGGAGCGTGCAAAGGAGACAGCCCTAATTTTCTAGTTTTGATTTGATTCAGTCACTTGTAGACAGGGAAATATAGGTTCTATGTGGCTAAAGGATTGTCAGGCGGTGGTAAGTGGCTAAAGACACAATGATTATTAAAAAAGAAAATTAGGAGAAAAGAAAATTAAATCTAAAATCTGCCTTTTGGTTAGTAACTCCAATTTGGTTCACATTCTTCTGTCCTCTTGGAAATCTCGCTGTATTTGAATATGTTCTAAATACGGAAGATGCTTCTTTCTCATCCCTCTCTGTCCTACCCATCGCCTACTTTTAATAGTGCAAAGGGACAGTGCAGAGGGCCCAAAGAGTCCTGTTATATGCTGAGTTATAAAGTGGTAACAAACATTCTCTAAGTATCAGTATCTTATTGTACCTAAGTCTGTCACTGTCTCTCCATCTCCAGGGAGGGGCAGCAGGGACTCTGCTCACTGCTGTCATGCAGGGACTCGGGGCAAGGGAGGGTCTCTCTCTATATATGCATGGATGATCTCCAGGGACTGAAGAAGGGACCTCTCGAGGCTCTCACACTGGTCATCAGATCTCTGGCTCAGGAGATGCTTCCTCTTCCAACTAGTCCAATGGCTGCACCCCACTGTGGGGGGCTGAGAGGCTCAGTCCCCCACGTCCAAGAGGAAGACAAAACTCAGCCATCTGCCAGCCCAGATCCGGTGCGTCTTCTCAGGGATACACACAGGGTCTTAAACAAAAAACAGAGGAGCAAAGCATTTTCAGAACTTTAGCTGAATAATAAAAGTCTGTCTTATGTAATTGACTGGACTTTGGCTAACATATGAATGTAAGATTAATATTTACAACAAAAGTTGCACCAAAATTCAAGAATTAAAAATCTTTAACACAATATAATGAGCCCTGGCTTCCACATTCAAGTGAGCTGCAAATTACCTAAATGGTGGGCCTCCATTTCATCACGATCCAGTGAATCAGCGGGCTTCAGAGTCGCTGGGAGGACTTCCTACAGCATCGCTGCGGGACCTCGCCTCAAGAGTTGCGGATTCAGCAGGCCTGGCGGGAGTGGGGCCCGAGACTTTGCGTTTCTAACCAGTTCCCAGGTGCGGCTGACGCTGCTGGTCCTGGGACCACACCTTGAAATGGTTTCTAGATGAACTCTGGATCCCCATCGAGCTAGAAAACCCAATCTTTCCTACAGGGCATGAGGTAGAATTCATTGATGAGTTGACTAATAGCTATAGGAAAGTTTTCGTATTGTAATCTGACTGGGTAAGAATTCTCTGGAGCATCACTAACCTTTAACATATTTTGAGAGCTCATTTGCATGTTGGATTGACATATACAGTTTAAAGACCCATCTCAATTACGTGCTGTGGTCCAGACAGCTGCCTTTGTGGGGACAGAGGCTGCCACTAAACTCTGAGCAATTACTTAAAATTAGACTTGTCAAATTTGTTTAGGGCGACCAGGCAAGTACATACATTGACCTAATGTCACTCTTCCTGAAGAGATGTGGTAATGATTTTGTATATCAGTCAAAGTATTTAAATACTAATGCTGCCTTCATGCCATAATCACCATTCTAGTCAGATGTCATTTTTAGAAGCCCTTGGGGATTTGCATCCCTTAATTATTCTTCAATACCCAAACCAAGCATTCTTTAATTGGTGTAAATTGAACAGCGTTCCAGTGCAAACAAGGAAGGGCACAGTGATCGATGATTCCGTGCATGTCTATTGGAAAGTCATTGCCATTAGATCAAGTAACAAATCCTTAACTCCTTTCACTTCAGTGGAAAGACTAGCTTGTGGAGCTGAGAAATACTACTTCTACTTAAGTCATCATGATTGGGAAACACTGAGCTGTGATCGCAAAATCTTAGCTTTTGAGGAAAGGGTTAAAAAACCCATCATAAAAATACCCTCTGTTCCAAGGTCAGAAACCACATTCAGGAGCCTTTTGTGAGAGTTCAACTAGAAACAAAATGTTTCTTGCCTCCAGCGATTTGGTCCCTTTCTCTCTCTCTCTCTCTAAATTGGAAACGATATAAACATTTTACATTTTGTTAACTTGTCAACCCATTCTTTCCTGTGATTTTTTTTTTCCCCTGATAGTGTGTGCTCCATCTAATTACACATCCAAGCTGTGGTTGGGTAACATGAAATAGGTGTTCTCTCTGACTTTTTTTTTTTTTTGTATGTTGAGTAGTCGTGTTCTCTTTTATTTATTTATTTTTTATTTCAGAATATTATGGGGGTACAAATGTTTTGGTTACATGGATTGCTTTAGTATTGCTTGAGACAAAGTTGTAAGTGTGCCTATCTCCCAGATGGTGTACATTGTACCTGTTAGGTAAGATTTCACCCATCCCCCTTCTCCCCTCACCTGTTTGATTTCTGTTGAGTTTTATTTCCTACTGTGCACATGAGTGCTGTTCAGTTAGTTCCAGTTTAATAGTGAGTACATGTGGTGTTTGTTTTTCTATTCTTGCTATGTTTCACTTAGGAGAATGGTCTCCCACTCCATCCAGATGGTTATAAAAGATATTAATTCATTTTTGTATGGCTGAGTAGTACTCCATGGTATACATATAACACATTTTATTAATCCACTCATGACTTGATGGGCACTTGGGCTAATTCCATGTCTTTGTGATTTGAATTGTGCTACTATAAACATTAGAGTACAAGTGTCTCTTTGATAAAATGATTTTTTTTCCTTTGGGTAAACACCCAATAGTGGGATTGCTGGGTCAAATGGTAGGTATACTTTTAGTTTTTTGAGGAATCTCCATATTATTTTCCATAGAGGTTGTAGTAGTTTGCAGTCCCACCAACAGTGTATTATATAAGTGTTCCTTTCTCTCCGCATCTATACCAGCATCTATTGCTGTGGAACTTTTTGATAAAAGCCATTCCCATTGGGGTTAGGTGATATCTCATTGCGATTTTTATTTGCCTTTCCCTGATGATTAATGATGTTGAGCATTTTTTTCATGTTTATTGGCCATTTGTATATCTTCTTTTGAAAAGCTTCTGTTTATGTCTTTTGCCCACTTTTTAATGGGGTTGTTTGATTTTTTTCTTGCTGATTTGCTTGAGTTATTTGTAGATTCTGGTTATTAGCCCTTTATTGGATGTATAGTATGCAAATATTTTCTCCCATTCTGTAGGTTGTGTATTCACTCTGTTGATTGTTTCCTTGGCTGTGCAGAAACTTTTTAATTTAATTAAGCCCCATTTATTTATTTTTGTTGTTGCTGTGATTCCCATTGGGGTATTCTTCATAAATTCTTTGTCTAGGCTGATATCTAGAAGAGTTTTTCCAACATTTTCTTCTAGCATTCTTACGGTTTCATGTCTTAGAGTTTAAGTCTGTTATCCATCTTGAATTAATTTTTGTGAGTGGTGAGAGATATGGATCCTATTTCAATCTTCTACATGTGGTTATCCAATTTTCCCAGCAACATTTATTGAATAGGGATTCTTTCCCCCAGTGTATGTTTTTGTCTGCTTTGCCAAAGATTGGATGGCAATATGAGGATGGTTTTATATCTGGGTTCTCTGGTCTGCTCCATTGGTCTATGTCTCTATTTTTGTGCCACTCTCATGCTGTTTTGGTTATGATAACCTTACAGTCTGATACAGTGATGCCTCTAGATTTGTTCCTTTGGCTTAAGTTGCTTTGGCTATTCAGGCTCTTTTCTGGTTCCAAATGAAGTGTAGAATTATTTTTTCTATATTTGTAAAAAATGGCTTTGGTATTTTGGTGGGGATTGCATTGAATCTGTAAATCATTTTGGGTAGTATGGACATTTTAACAACATTGATTCTGCCAAATCCATGAGCATGGTGTGTTTGTTCACCTGTTTATGTCCTCTGCTATGTCTTTCCTCAGTGTTTTGTAGTTCTCCCTGTAGCGGTCTTCCCCTTCCTTGGTTAAATATATTCCTAGGTACTTTATTTTCTTTGTTGCTATTATGAAAGGTATTGAGTCTTTAATTTGATTCTCAGCTTGACTGTTATTGGTGTATGGGAATGCTACTGATTTGTTGACATTGATTTTGTAGCCTGAGACTTTACTGAATTTATTTATCAATTCCAGGGGAATCTTGGCAGAATCTTTGGGGTTTTCTAGATATAAGACCATATTGTCAGCAAAGAGTGATAATTTGACCTCTTTTTTCCCCATTTGGATATGCTTGATTTCCTTCTCTTGCCTGATTGCTCTGGATAGGACTTCCGGCATTACATAGAACAGAAGTGGTGATAGTGGGCAACCCTGTCTGGTTCTAGGTCTAAGTGGGAATGCTTTCCATTTTTCCCTATTCAGTCTGATATTGGCTGTGGATTTGTCATATATGGCTTTTATAATTTTGAGGTATGCCCCATCTATGCCTACTTTGTTGAGAGTTCTTATCATAAAAGGGTGTTGAATTTTGTCAAGTGCTTTTTCTACATCTATTGCGATGATCATATGTTTTTTGTTTTTGCATTTGTTTATGTGGTGAATCACATTTTTGGATTTATGTATGTTGAACCATCCTTGCATCCCTGGGATGAAGCCTGCTTGGTTATGGTGGATTTTTTGGACATGCAACTGAATTCAGTTTGCTAGAATTTTATTGAGAATTTTTGCATCTATATTCATAAGGGATATTGGTCTGTAGTTTTCTTTTTTGTTGTGTCCTTTCCTGGCTTTGGTATCAAGGTAATACTTGCTTCATAGAATGAGTTGAGGAGAATTCCCTCCTTTTCAATGTTATGAAATAATTTCTGTAGTATGGGTACAAATTCTTCTTTGTAGGTCTGGTAATATCCAGCTATGAAACCATCTTTTTTTTGTTGGAAGCTTTTTTATTGCTACTTCAATTTCATTCCTCTATATCAGTCTGTTCAAGAGTTCTATTTCTTCCTGATTGAGCCTAAGGAGGTTGTGTGTTTCCAAGAATTTGTCCATTTCCTCAACATTTTAAAGTTTATATGCATTAAGATTTTTATAGTATTCAGAGATGATATTTTGTATTTCTGTGGTATCAGTTGTGATATCTCCTTTTTCGTTTCTGATTGAGCTTATTAGAGTCTTTTCTGTTTCTGGTTAATCTAGTCAGAGGTCTATTGATTTTGTTTATCTTTTCAAAGAACTAACTTTTTGTTTCATTAATCTTCTGTATACTTCTTTTGTTATCTATTTCATTTAGTTCTGCTCTGTCCTTAGTTATTTATTTTCTTCTGCTGGGTTTGGGATTGGTTTGCTCTTCCTTTTCTGATTCCTTGAGATGATTCATTAGATTGTTGATTTGTGATCTTTTTGTCTTTTTGATGGAGCCATTTAAGGCTATGAATTTTCCGATTAGGACTGCTTTGGCTGAATCCCACAGATTTTGATAACTTGTATTTCCTTTGTCATTTAGAGGAATCTTTTGATTTCCATATTAATTTCCCCCTTGATCTAATAATCATTCAGCAGTAGGTTGTTTAGTTTCCATGACTTTGTGTAGAGTTGAATGTTTCTGTTGGAATTGATTTCTTATTTTATTCCACTGTGGTACGAGAAGATACATGGTATAATTTCTGTTTTTTTGCATTTGTTGAGACATGTTTTGTGGCTTAAGATGTGACCAATCTTAGAGAATGTTCCATGTGCTGATGGGAAGAATGTATATTCGGTAGTTTTTAGGTAAAATGCTCCATAAATGTCTATTAGGTCCATTTGCTCTGGAGTCCCATTGAAGTCCAGTGTTTCTTTGTTTATTCTCTGCTTGGAAGATCTGTACAGTTCTGTCAGTGTCGTGTTGAAGGCCCTGGCTATTACGATGCTACTGTTTATCACTATGTTTAGATCTAGTAGAGTTTGCTTTATGAATCTGGGAGTACCTGTGTTAGGTGGAGAAATATTTAGGATTGTTATGTTCTTGTTGAATTGCTCCCTTTATCATTATATAATGATCATTTTTGTCTTTCTTTACTATTGTTGATTTGAAGTATATGTTATCTGATATGAGAATGGCTACATCAGCTTTCTTTTAGTTTCCATTTGCATGGAATATTATTTTCCATTCCTTCATCTTGAGTCCTTGTGGTTTAGATATGCTTTGTGGAGATAACAGATACTTGGCTTGTATTTTTTTTTCCTTTCGGCCGGCCCTTTTTTTTTGGTTGGGAATTCAAGCCATTTACATTTATTGAAAGAATCGATAAGTGAGGTGGATTTATGTTCATTCTGTTGGGTAGAATCTTGTTGCTTTGCTTCATCTCTTGAGCTATTATGGTATATGGGCTTTGAGCTTTAGCTTTTGGGTAATTTTACACTGGTGGGTGCCTGTTGTGCTGATCAATGTATAATGTAGGCCTGAGTACTTCCTGCAGGGCAGGTCTTGTCTTGACAAATTCCCTTAGTGTTTGCTTGTCTGAGAAAGTCTTTATTTTTCCCTCATATGAAACTTAGTTTTACAGGATACAGAATTATAGGCTGGCCATTATTCTGTTTGAAAAGATTGAGAATGGGGCCCCAATCCCTTCCAGCTTCTAAGGACTCTGTTAAAAAGTCTGCAGTTAGCCTGATGGGTTTTCCTTTGTAAGTTACCTGATGTTTTTGCCTTATAGTGAGTAGGAGTTCCTCTTTTGTGTTAACTTTGGCCAGTCTGATGACTATGTGTTGTGGGGATTTCCTCTTTGCGATGAACCTGCCAGGTGTCCCTTCAGTTTCCTGTACCTGGATATCTAAATATGTCTTAAGACTAGGGAAGTTTTCCTCAATTATTCCCTCAAATAGGTTTTCCAACTCTTGTGTATTTTGTTCTTCACCTTGAGGGATGTCTATGATTCTTTTGTTAGGCCTCTTTACGCAATCCCATATTTCTTATATTTTTTGTTTGTTCTTATTTCTCTGTTCTTTGACTGACTTGTTTAATACAAAGATGATGTCTTCATCCTCTGAGATTCTTTCTTCTGCTTGATCTAGCCTATTCTTAAAGCTTTGCACTGTGTTTTGTATTTCCTTGAGTGAATTTTTCATTTCCAATGGTTCTGTTTGATTTTTTTAAAATAATTTGATTTCTTTGGTGAAATTTTCACTCATTTCCTATATTGCTTTTGTGGTTTCTTTGTGTTGGATTTCAATTTTCTCTTGTATTTCATTGAGCTTCCTTATAATCCATATTTGAAATTCTTTCTCTATTCTTTCAATATTTTTGTTTTGGTTGGTATACATTGGGAAAGAGCTATTTCCTTTTGGGGGTGTCCTTTCACTGATATTTTTCATATTTATGGAGTTCTTTCATTGATTCTTTCTCATCTAGCCTCTCAATCAAGTCCTGGGGGTACTGAATCTGGCTTGTGGGCCTGTCCCCAGGACTCCAAAGATTAATCCCTGATTGAGCCAGGGAGACGAGTGTTGGTCCCAAGTTGCCTATGTGATATTCAAGCTGGTTCAATGATCTTCTTGGTTTGCCTCTGTCCTGCTGTGTTCACCTCTTCCCAGCAGAATGAATTGTGTTGGGTCCCCCAGCTTAATCTCTGATATGGCTGGTGCTACTTGTAAGTATGAATCAGCCACACCCTATTTGTTTAAGTTTAAAGATGCTATGATGCACTTTAGAGTTTTTCTCCCTGTCATTGGTTGATGTTTGCTTGAAAGAGCGAGTTGTCAAGATGTTCCTTTGTGCCCATGGTAGTCTCTGGTTCCCCAGGTAGCGTACTTGAGTGTTTCAAGCTTTTGGAGGGACCCTGTAGCTCCCAGGGGGTTTCTTGATCTCCACCACTACTGAGGTGGGGGGAGGAGCAAGGCAGTTTGTGTCTGGGTTGTGGGAGCCGGAAAGGCTTCGCAAAGCCTTGGCAGGGCTCAGAAGTTGCTTTTCCGGCCACTAGGGGGAGGCGCTGGTAGGAGGTTCAGGACAAGCTCTCCAAACCCGGAGGGCTGTTCATGGGGGAGGGGCCTAAATGCTTGTATGCTATGGCCCTGGGCTGGGTTCTTCCCGCCGTTATCCAGTAGCCCATTTTTTTCTGTGGGGAGAGGTAGGGGCTCTCCGAAATGACTACTTCTTTGTCTCCTACAAACCCTGTAAGATTGAGTCAGTAAATGCTGTAAAGGGCATTCAAATTCACCTCCCTGTCAGTAGGTGGCACTTGCTGGAAGGAACAAGCTGCCGTGTTGTTTTTGGGTCCTGTAACTGGCTCTAGTCCCTCAGGAGAAGCACTTGATTGCCTCAGGTGGTGGGTGGGGCCCTGAAACTTCCAGGTGAGTCCCTATTCTTTGACACAGCAGGGGCAGGTTGGGGAGTGTGGCTGGGTGGGCCTGGGTTGGGTGAACTTGCCTTTGGACTCTACAAAAGCTGGCAAGGTAGCTGTTTTGGCAGGGGTCAAAGGTCTGTTCCCAGCTTCTGGGCAGAGCCACCAGGGAGAGGCTGAAGTGGCCCCACCCAACGAGAAAGTCTGCCTGTGGAGGCAGGTCCACTGAGATTCACAATCTGGCAGTGTGCAGTGGGCCTTGTTTCTCTCCCCTCTGCTCCACAGTCTCCCTCCAGCATCTGCCAGCAGGCAGGACCTCAAGCCAGCCAAGTTCCTCCATGACTGTGCTGTGGGCTGGGAAGTTCCCTGCCCAGGATTTTGTCCTGAGCTGAGATTGTGGCCCTCCTAGGGAAGAAGGGGTGCCCAGAAAGCATGTTGCAGCTAGGACCCACACTGCACTCTCCCCCCGATCTTCCCACACAGGCTCCCTCACCTCCCAAGACCAAGATGATCGATCTCTGACTATACCAGGGAGAAGCATGCTGGTCCTGAGTCACCCACAGGGTGCCTGAATGGAATCAATGTCCCTCTGCCTCTGCCTGTGCCCAGCTCTGATGGAGCCACTGGACAAGCAGCACCAGGGAGGGCTGGCAAGCAGGGAGCTCACAGACCGAGCACCCCTGAGTATGTTGCAGGACCCCAAGAAGAAGGGCCTGAGCCCCACTCTCTGTGGAAGCCTGTGTGTGGTGTGGTGGCTCAGTTGCCTCTCTTGGCAGCCACAGGTGGGCGAGAGGAAGGAGAGGAAAAGAGGCTGAGTGGAGGAAATGCAGCACTCTGGTCATCTCCAGCCCTCTCTCTGGGAGGCAGTCTGCCACGAATGTCCAGGCTCTGGAGTCATGCAGATCACCTGGGACCCACTGGACCCCTGTGGCTCCTGCAGTCTGGACTGGAGTTGGAAAATGTCTGTGTGGGAATGAGCAAGATGAAACTTGAGGAGTTGAAGCCCCCTGGAGAGGACAAAGGCACATAGTGGTTTGAAAAGCAATATGGTGCCTGCCGTCTGGGCTCAGGTCTATGGGGCAGGAGCACTCCGGGGGGCTGGGAGCCTGGTGCCCCATCCACAAGAAGTTCCCAGCTCAGTGATGGCAGCAGTCCCTGGGCTTGTTGGGCAGAAGGTCTCTCCAGCAGCTCAGGAGCCCCCTGACTGTCAGAGATGCGAGGGAAGGAGAAATTAACCACTCCATCTACCCTTCTCACTGGTCTCCGAGCCTCTTGGGGATTAATCACCACCGATATTTTTCTCCTTCTAGTTCTGCTCCCCAACCTCTTCCCGTGGAGTCTCCTGGAGGTTCTGGCACCCTTCTTTCAGACCCACATTCAATCTATGTCTGTTTGTCTGTTTTTTCTCTTTCATCTAAAACTTCTCCTTCTTGCTGGGATGCTCTGGCAGTTGGTGTCTCTGGTCTGCCATCTTGCCACCAATCTCTCTGCTACTTTTAATAGGACTGCAGAAAAATCAAGACACTAAACTTAAGAAGCCCAGGAAAAATCCTCCTCATAAATGTGCCATGTCCACTTTACACTCTTGTCTCTTTCTATCTACTTTCTGAAATGGATTATTTGTTATTGGAGTGGGAAGAAAAGGAAGCAATTGGCCCATCACACATCCCTGGCCCTGATTTGCCAGTCTCTTGCTCCAAAGCTCAAGAAACTGCACTCTGAGACTATTCAAGGGGTTGTGGGTATATGAGTTCATTTTTAATCTGTCTGTTTTTTGACAAAATGTGCTGGTTCTTGGGGAGGAATCTTTCAAGTTGATTTAAGTTTAAGTTTTAAAGTAGTGCAGTGCAGAATACTTAATATGAGTAGAGCGGGGAGTAAGGAGCTGTCTTGACAGTCTTTGTTCAACCACTTAGATTTAAAGGGGTGCATGGGGGGGGAAACTCGTTTGGGTAGCTTGTCTTAACATGTTGGGCTGTAATTTATACACATCTGACAGAGTGTATATTGCTTAGTTTTCAACTATCTAGCCAAGGTTTTGAGAGCCTTGGGGTGAACCTTATGAGGGGTGTCTTGGCCTTGGGGTCCCATTTATCAAGCCCAGCTGGAGGGATGCAGGCAAAATGACATCCGATGGTCATCTTCCTGTCCCTCTTTGGGTCTCAGGCATGGGAACGCCTTCCTTCGCGTCAGAGCACGTTCTCCTTGGGAAGCCAAAGGAGATCAGTATTTTCAAAATCAGGATCAACTTTGAGACTTGAAAATGGGCTGCAGAGATAAGCCACCCTCTCTCCATTTTTGAGAGATCCCTCAGAATCTGTAGATGTGTGGCTGTCTTTTCCTGCTTCATTCTTGTCACCCTTGCTTTTACAGACACTACTACCCAGCTTTCCTCAGCCTTCTCGAGATTGGGATGGTCTGCACCAGCATTTGCATGTGATAGGCACGTTGAATTTGGGAGCAAAATCCTTGGTTCCAATCCTGGCTTTTTCCCTTAAAAATCACAGCAACTCTCTGGGTTTGAATTTTGCCAATTTTAAAATTAAGGAGTTGAACTAGGTGAACTCTAACGTCCCTTTGAGACCAAATAGCCAGTGAGTTATTTTCTTCAATACCAACTCCGTTGAAAGTCCAGGGAAGGGAACCCACAGGACGTTTCCTTGCAGTCCATGCTGATTCTCACCCATGGCAATAACCATCTAAATCAGTACTCCAAATTTTAATCTGACTTTGAATCACCCGGGATCCTATTAAAATGCAGATCCTGGGTCAGCAAGTCTGGGGCGAGGCCTGAGGTTCTGCCTCTCTGGAGGCTCTCAGGTAGTACTGGGAGGCTTGGGTCACTGGGCTTCAGACTCTAATGAGGCCCAGGGCTCTCGGTGCGTTTTGCTCACCAGTGGCCCCTGGCACAGCCTGGCTCAGAGCACGCAGTTATACTGTGTTTGAGTAAATGAATACAAGAGGGTATCCAGAGAGATGGATGAGCCACACTGCTGATCCTGTGGTCCGATCTCATCCTTACCATCTTCCGTTTTACTTTCAACTGGGTTGGAAGCTTCCCACAACAGAACTGGCTCCTTACCTCCTGGGCCTTGTGCTGTTGTGAGGGCAGAAGGTAAGTCAGAGACTCGGGGGAGTGGCCAGTGAGGAGGATATGTCCCACTGCCTCTGTCCCCTAAATGCTGGTTGCAGACCCACCACCAAGAGGCCGCAGCCCTCAAGCCTGTACACTTATATGCCTGTTCTTCCCCTGTAAGTTTCTCCTTGAGGTCCACTGTGGCCATGGCAAAATATTTCGGGGGCGAGCAGGGCCCGCACGGTATGACTGTGGCTCCAAACATCACGATTCTGTGGAAGGAGCACTGGTCTGGGAGGCAAAATGCAGAGGTATGATTCTGGCTGGCCTGCTGACTCGGGGAGTAGATGCAAGTCAGACGCTCTGAGCTCCGAAGTCAGAAAGGCCCTTCTGACCCAGCTGGTTGCAGGACGGCAAGCTTGGGGGGCCTGTGGAAGCTGCAACGTGTAGGATGCAAGTGAGCTTGGGGTTTTTACGTTCCTGTACGAGGATCAGCCCTCTCTGGGACCAAATATTACGCCACTGTGTCTCTTGTAATCCCCGGCCTTTCTCAAGTGTGAGCCTAGAGGAGGTTCTCTCTCTCTCCCTCTCTCCCACTCCCTTCCTCTCTTTCTCCTTCGCTCATTCTATTTATTTATTTATTTATTTTTTGAGACAGAGTCTCACTCTTTTGCCCGGGCTAGAGTGAGTGCTGTGGCGTCATCCTAGGTCACAGCAACCTCAAACTCCTGGGCTCAAGCGATCCTTCTGCCTCAGGATCCCGAGTAGCTGGGACTACAGGCATGCGCCACAATGCCCGGCTAATTTTTTCTATATATTTTTAGTTGTCTGATTAATTTCTTTCTATTGTTAGTAGAGACGGGGTCTCGCTCTTGCTCAGGCTGGTTTCGAACTCCTGAGCTCAAACAATCCGCCCACCTCGGCCTCCCAGAGTGCTAGGATTACAGGCGTGAGCCACCGCGTCTGGCCTCATTCTATTTCTTTATCTCCCTCTCTCTCTCTCTCTCTCTCACACACACACACACACACACACACACACACACACACACACACACGGAAACGTTTGCTTTCTGCATGTAAACTATTTTTAGTGCAGGGCTTCCCGGCCTTTGCTGATAAGACTAGTCTGGCCTTGCCAACCTCAATGATTACCAGGCCTCTTCCCTGAGCTGTAGGTCTGGGTAGGCCCTGGGAATCAACCCTCCCAGCCCCTTCTCTTTCTTGTTCTCTGTCAAAAGGGCTCCAGCAGATTTGCATTTCAGGGATATTTGGGAAACAGTGTTTGCGGGGTGCTCACTTGGCTGCCCTTTCTCTGCCGCCCTCGTTAGAGTGCAGTGGCATGAGCATAGTTCACTGTAACCTCAAACTCCTGGGCTCAAGTGATCCCTGCCCCCCCGCACCCCAGTAGCTAGGACTACAGCTGTGCATCACCATGCCTGGCTAATTTTTAAATTTTTTAGTAGAGATGGGGTCTGGCTTTGTTGCCTAGGCTGGTCTCCAACTCTTAGCCTCAACTGATATTCCTGCTTCAGCCTCCCAAACTGTTGGGATTATAGGTGTAAGCCACCACGCCTGGCCTTGGTTGCTCTTTGGATCACCTAGGAAACTTTTAAAAATCCCTGGGTTCAGGATATACCTGAGAGTGGGACAAGCATTCGTCTTGTTGACTTCTCCCCAGGGTTAAGAAGCACTGGGATGGTTTCCAACAGACCTGTCCAGCCCCAGGAAGTCAGGGGAAGCCCATCACCTTGTGTGTAGGCCAGTGATCGCCTAATGTGGCGGCACATTAGAACCCCCCAGGCAGCTTTTAAACCTCCCGATGCCCGGGTCACACCTTATACCAATGAGTTCAGAATGCCTGCAGGTGGGAGCCTGCTATCGATATTTTTAAAAAGATTCCAGTGATCCAGTCTTGCAGTGGAGTTTGGGAAGCTCACCACGGGCCCAGAGCCTGGGTTTTATTCGAGTATAACTTTCAATGATGACCCATAAAGCCCATGCTCTCTTCTCCGATGCTAATGAGGACATGATGCTTTCACTCTTGTTTCTGTAATCAGCCCCAGGGCTGCCGGGGCGTCCTGCTCGGCCTTCACAGAGTCCTTTTCCGTGAAGGCTGGGCAGGACCCTGACAAGTCGCCCCAGCACCAAGCAGGAGGGACATCTGCGTAGACATCAGCCTCTTCCTTTCCTGTTGACACCCACACTGGGCTAGGAGAGGGCCCATTCCTAATGTGTAACAGGACCAAGGAGAGAGAGCCCTCAAAATGACAGCTCCTTCGCCAGCAGGAGAGCCAGGCTTGGTGAGGCATGAACCTTACACAATCGTGAGGACCTTTGTTATGAACAAGGACATGGAACTCAAATATGGAATTAGATGAGAAAGAATGAGGGGTTGGGGGGGTAAACTCACAACTAATGGATGCGGTGAGCATTGTAGAGGGGAAGAGCATGCCTTTAATCCTCGTTTGGGCCAAGCAAAGACATAAAATGTAACCAAATGTTTGTTCCCTCATAATATTCTGAAATTTAAAAAAAAAAAAAAAGAATGAAATGTGGCCACGTGTGGCGGTTCATGCCTGCAATCCCAGCACTTTAGGAGGCTGAGGCAGGAGGATTGCTTGAGGCCAGGAGTTTGAGACTAGACTGAGCAACAAAGCGAGACCTCGTCTCTACGAAAAATAGAGAAATTAGCTGGGTGTGGTGGCGTGCACCTGTAATCCTAGCTACTTGGGGGGCTGAGGCAGGAGGATTGCTTTAGCCCAGACTTTTGATATTGTGATGAGCTATGATGACACCACAGCACACTGCACTCTACCCTGGGCAATAGAGTGAGACTCTGTCTCAAAAAAAAAAAAAAAAAAAAAGAATGAGATGAGAGCAGACGCCACGTCACTGAAGCCTTGCAGACCCAAGGCTCTTTCTCCTGAGCTCTCAGTAGGCAATTGACCGGAAATGCCTGCCTGAAGATGGGTGCTGCTAACAGCCTGGTTGCCTCAACCCCTGGCAATTGCCAGTCCCTGGGACCCACGCAAGTTGGGGACCCTGATTAGACACTTTCATTTCATTCAGATAAAAATAAACCCATCTCAATCCTCAGAATGGTGGGTTGCAACTGTAACTGAGCACTGTAATCATCAGGACGACCTTAAAAAATACTGAGGCCTGGGCCTCGCTGGCGGAGAATCTGATTGATTTGTTCCCGGGTGGCCTGGGCAGGGGTTTTTCGAGTCTCCCTGGGGATTGGGGAGGGCAGCAGGGCTGAGAACCCATCACCACTGCTGCTGCCCCAGAGGTGGGAGAAGTTTTTCTCTTTGTACTCTGCTGTGTGCTTTCTTTGTTCGTGAAGACGCTTCCCACTATCTTTCCCCTGCCGTTCAGCCCTTTCACCGACAGGGGACCTTGAGTAACTCATTCTACCTCTGTGCCAGGCCCCAGTTTTGGCCACAGCCAACGCAGCAGTGGTCTTGGGCTGTGGCCCTTCTTCAAGGCACAGGGCCCCTGTTCTAGAACCAGCCTGGGTTCCTTTGTCGACTTGATATCCGCACTCCAGACTTAGAACAGAATATTCGTCCACTGAGACCTGGAGAAGCAGAATCTTGTCTTTTTCTTTTTCTTTTTAATTGTGGTAAAAACATAGCATAAAATTTGCCATCTTAACCACTTTTAAGTGTAGAGTTCAGTGGTGTTAAGTGTATTAACACTGTAGTTCAATCGCTCTGTAGAACTTTTTCATCTTGCAAAACTGAAACTCTGTACTCATTGAGAAACAGCTCCCCATCCCCCTCCCTCAGGCCCTGGCAGCCACCGTTCTACTTTCTGTTTCTGAGTTTGATTTCCCATGGGTGCCTCATGTAAGTGCAATCATATAGTATCTGTCCTTTTCGTGACTGGCTGATTTCACTCAGCATACTGACCTCATGGTTCATCCATGTTGTAGCATGAGTCAGAATTTCCTTCCTTTTTAAGGCTGCATAGTATTCCACTGTATGTATGTATTCCATTTTGTTTATCCATTCATCTGTTGATGGACACTTGGGTTGTTTTCACCTATTGGCTCTCATGACTAACGCTACCATAAACATGGGAGTGCAATGTCTCTTCAAGATTATGCTTTCAATTCCTTTGCTTATATACCCAGAAGTGAGACTGTGGGATCATATGGTAATTCTATTTTTAATGTTTTGAGGAAACTCCATATGGCTTTCCATAGCAGCTGCACTATTTTACAATCCCACCAACAGTGAACAAGGGTTCCAATTTCTCCACATCCTTGTCAACACATCCCAGTTGTTTTCTGGGTTATTTATTTTTTTTTACAGTAGCCATCCTAATGGGTATGAGGTGATATCTCAATGTGGTTTTGGTTTGCATTTCTCTGATGATTAGTGTTGTTGAACATCTTTTCATATGCTTGTTGGCCATTTATATATCATCTTTGGAGAAATGCGTACTCAAGTCCTCTGCCCATTTTTTAATTGAGTTGTTTTGTTGTTCAGTTATGAGAGCTCGTTATATATTCTGGATATTAACCCCTTATCAGATATATGGCTTGCAAATATTTTCCCCCATCCTGTGTGTTGTCTTTTTGCTCTATTGATTGTTCCCTTTGACATGCAGAATTTTTTAGGTTTGATGTAGTCCTATATGTTTATTTTTGCTTTTGTTGTCATGTTCAAGAAATCATTACACAATCTGATGTCTTGAAGCTTTCTATGTTTTTTTTTCCTAGGGAGTCCTAGAAAAAAAGTTTTTTTAAAAAAGTTTTAGGTCTTACATTTTAGTTCTTTTTTGAGTTAATTTTTGTACATGGTGTAAGGTAAGGGTCTAACTGCATTCTATTGCATGTGGATATCCAGTTTTCCCACCACCATTTTTTGAAGAGGCTGTCCTTTCCCCATTGTGTGGTCTTGCTACCCTTGTCAAGTGGGGTCTCTTGCTTGAGTCTAACATTCATTACTTTTGTTATCAGGGGAAAACTCCTGCCCTCTCAGGATATATTACCCTGTTGATTTGGCTGTTAGGCTGGTATTCCTTTGGCTCTGCCCATGGGAACACGGAATAAATTTTTACTTAGTTTCTTACCTGAGACTCAGTTACTATTTACTCATCTTTTTGTCTTCAGGTCTTTTTTAAACCTATGTATTTTAAAATATTTACCTATTGGTCAATTTACCTTCCTTTATCTAAGATATTGTCCAAACAAATTTTTCTTTGAAAAAAACCCAAAATCTTTTGAAGTCCTTAGTTTATTGTAATTGCGTCTCTTCCATCATGTAATTTTTAGTTCTTTTGACACAGTCAGAGTTTTGATTGGCACTTCTCTAGGATCCTGTAACTCAAAAAACATGTCATATATTGATAGGAAGCTCTCGCTAACCTGGCTAAGTCTAAGCATCATTATCTTTTAATGTGCTTAAAATGTACAGGGTAGAAACTGCTAACCGTTCACTGAAATTAGTTTTTTCTTTCCATAGTAGAGAACTGTTGTTGAATGTGTTGCTCAGCCTCCTGTGTTGGGTGAGAGCGTGAGGGTTGGCCAATGGAATGTAAAAGAAATGCAGCACGTGTTTCAAGGCTGGGCTTTTTAGGAGAGCAGGTATGTCTCCTTCCTGCTTTCTTTGCTGTCGTCAGGATTCAGCTGGCAATAATGTCCTCGCCTCCTTGCTACTCCAGGTTTGGTCCCCAGACCAGAGGTGCCAGCACCACCTAGAAGTTTGTTAGAAATGCACCATCTCAGGTCCCATCCACACCTACAGAGTCATCATCTGTATTTTAACAGGATGCTCACTAAAGTATGGGAAGAAGTGGCCTAGTCCTAGAGAATGGTGGAGTTATCAAATGGAAGGATTTGGGTTCCCGAACGACCCAGTGGAGAATCGCCCTGCCAACTTGAATGCCTGCACAGGACTGTTAGATGAACAAAGAACTGACATTCTGTTGTGTTGAGCCACAAAGGCATGGGGTCTGTTTGTTACTCAGCCCAGCCTACCCTACCTAATACACCCAGATATTTGTATTTATTTGTGTCTACCTCTACTCTCTTATGAAGTTGCCTCCCAACTCCTTTTTGGGTGGGCTACATTTTCCACAGGACAAAAATTGGAAGAAAACATGATTATACAATCAAATGCAAGATCCTTCTTTATGAACTTTTCCTCTTTAAATTATTTTTTATTCTATTATTTCATTTATCCTATAAATAAGGTTTGGCAAAGTGTGGTCCATGAGCTCAATTCTGCCCTCTGCTTTTTTTTTTAGAGATTGAAGTGAATTTCATATAACATAAAATTAACCATTTTAAAGTGTACAGTCAGTGGTACAATCACAGTGATGCGTAGCCACCACCTCTCTTTATTTTCAACCCTTTTTCATTCCCCACAAAAGCACCCCTACCTATTAAGTAATTACTTCCTGCTGCCCCTCCCCCGCCAACCAGTGGCAACCACTAATCTGCTTTCTGTCTGTCTGGATTTACCAATTCTGGATATAAATGAAATCATACAACATGTGACCTTTTGTGCCTAGCTTCTTTCATTTTGCATAAAGTTTTTGAGATTTGTTCACACTGTAGTATGTATCAGTACTTCATTTGTTTTTATGGCTGAGTAATATGCCATTGCACCTCTCCTTATTTTTGTAAATAAAGTTTTCTTGGCTATAGCCCATGACTTTACATACTCTCTCTGGCTGCTTTTGCATTTCAATGGTAGAGTTGGGTAGTCGCAACAGAGAACATAGAGCCTGCAAAGACTAAAACATTCACTGTCTGGTTTTTTACAGAAAAAGTTTGCTGATCCCTGCTATAAATAATATTTCTGGGAAACTTTATTATGATACCATGCATGGAAATTCTAAAGTTTCGGTGAAATTTATTTTTTATCATGATATAATTTTAAGGTTCAGCTGGATGAATAAATATGATAGAAAGCCTACAAAAATTCTGAAAAAGAAGAGTAGTTGTGGAAGATTTGCCCTCCAAGCTAGTACAATATGTCATGGAGCTATAAAAGCTAAAGGATTTGGTACTAATGCAGAAGTAGGCAGGTCGTAGAAAAGACAGGAAAGCTGGGAAAGGCATGGAAACATCTAACAGAGGGGGTATTTCTGACCAGTGGGAGAAATGGATTACTCGATAGAGAGTGTGGGACGACCCTTACTGAGATGAGCCATACAGAACACATGAAGCTGGATGTCCTCCTACTCCTTTGAAATCTATTCCAGAAGAATAAAATATTTAAATGTGTAAAAAGGAAACTGTGAACATAGTGAGAGAAAACACTGATGACCATCTTAATAATCTTGTATAGAGAGATGCTTCTAAGCCAGACCAAAAAAAAAAAAGATAATATAAAGCAAAAAGATTGATTAATGTAACTAAAATTCAATAGAATTGCCTAAAATGTAAAACTTTTGTATGGCAAAAACACTGTAAGTAAAACTTAAAAGATAGAATAAAATGAACCCAGGAAGGTACTTTTTTGTTATGAGCAAAGAGTTAATATCTCCAACATAAAAACCCCTTTCCAGTGAATGAGACTCAGAATGGTGCAAAATAAGGAGGAAATGTACAAACTGGCAATAATGCAGTGAATGCAACCGGCCAGTGAGCCTGGTGTGATGGATGTTCAGCCTTGCAAATAACTGATGCAAATGTGCTGCACATTTAAACACGATGCCATTTGTGTTGTTGTGTATTTAACTGACATGATAAAAAAATTGAGAATCCCCAGTAATGGTAAGGTTGTGAGAAAGGGGCTCTTTAATATTGTTGGAGTCAATATTTTGGAGGGAAATCTGGCAACAGAGATCACATTTTGATATATACATGCCTTTTGACCTTGCATCTTCCTATTCTGGATATTTAACCTATAGAGAACTGACCCAAAGGTGTTCCTTCTGCAGTGAAAACTTGGGAACCAGCTCTATGTTCATCAGTAGATTTGATAAAACAAGTAGGGGTATATCCATACAATGGATCTCTAACAAGTCATTGCAAAGAAGGTAGAATTTTCAACGTTGATAGAGATTTTAATTACCCTCCTTGTTCTTTATCAAGCTGTGATTACGTTTGTCTACCTTTTTTTTTTTTTTTAATTAAGTGACACTTTTCCTGGATCCATTAAGGTACAAAATTGTATACTTAGTTGCCAACTTAGTGAAAATAATGGATATTACATACCTTTCAAAATTTTGCTTATTTATTTTTATTAGTTATAGATATTACATTTACATTATAGCAATAAAGACTTGAAACAAATCCATAATTCAGAAACATGGATTTATGTTTGTGTATGTATGTGTATATGTGTGTACATGCATTTACATGCTTTTGTGCATGTGTTCCTCTGTGTTTCTGTATCTGTGCATGTGTGTGCCCATGTGAATGCATGCAGGTGCATGTCTGTGTGCATGTGTTTGTGCCTGTGTGTGAATGTAAGGTCTTTGGAGAACCTAACACCTAGCTGAGGATGCAAGCATACTCCAGCTACCTAGAGAAGTTGCTGTTCCCTTTTAAGATAGACTCAGGCAATTAATAAAGCAAGTAAGAATATAATCTCCATCTCCCTGAAGATAAGATCTTTCTACATGTCGGACTCCTTTATCTTCTGAATGGAGCAGCATGGGATGTGGATGCCAAGGAAGCACAGATAGGTCTGATAAAATTACTACTGAATCCTCTGGAAATTCTTACACTCCTTTTCCTGTTCTTCTTAGGGCTTTGCCCATTGCTTCTGCTCCTTTGGAATTGGTTCCACCTGCTAATTATGTCCCTGCCTGCCATTTTATCTCCACCCTCCTTCCATCCTGCTATTCTGGTGCAAAAGCCAATGGGTATCCCAAACTGCATGGTGCTCTTGGTCTTTCTTACAGATACAGAAGTTTATTAAAGGATAGGTTGCCTAGAGCAGTGATTGCCAAACGTTTTTTGATTGTTCATCCTTATAACTAAAATATTTTGATCACGAATTCCCAATATATGTGTATTTATAAACTTATAAACTGTGTGCTCCTACTACTGTATTACTAGATTATATACATTTAAAAATATACAAAAAGGTGAAAATTCAAAAAGGTGAGATTTTTAAAAATATATAGAAGTTTTAACATTTTCATCCCACATCTCATGGAGGTCCTCTGGTGACTCGTAGACCAGAAGTGGGGAGGGGAGGGTTTTCCAAGTCTAACTTCAGAGGTTTCAAGGGCACAACAAAGTCTTTGTCCCTCCTCCAGGGCCAGGCTTCCTTCCATAGTGATCTGCCTGGGTCCAGCTGCCCACGGGGTCCCTGTGAATCATAGGACGTTGCTGCTGCAAATGATCTGAAAGATGTTTTCTCTTGCAGTTTCTTTCACTCCTTCCCTCACTGGCAGGCTTTCCTGCTGCTCTTTGAGCTCTCCTTATGTTCGCCCTCATGTGTTCTATGTTTCTTGATCAGGACTCATATTCGGCGACCAAGTCCTAAATCACGCATGCGGTTCCAACTCCTCTCCTCTCCCTTGTGGGCCGAGGCCCTGCTTGGACGTCCACTGATTCTGCAGCCATCTGGGGCTTGAAATTCTTTGCCCACAACTGTACAAACGCTGGCTTTTTATTGCCTAGGGTGGTTGGTCATGACAGGATGGGCCCAAGGTGTCAAGGAGTTTACCAACTTTTTTTTTTTTGAGACAAGGTCTCACTCTGTCACCTTGGCTAGAGTGCAGTGGTATCATCATAGCGCACTGCAACCTCAAACTCCTGGGCTCCAGAGATCCTCCTGCCTCAGCCTCCTGAGTAGCTAGGACTAGAAGTGTGTGCCACCTTGCCTGCCTAATTTTTCTATTTTTCTTTTCTTTTTTTTTTTTGTAGAGACTCGCTCTTGCTGAGACTAGTCTCAAACTCCCGGCCTCAAGCAATCTTCCTGCCTTGGCTGCTCAAAGTGCTGGGATTATAGGCATGAGCCACAACACCCGGCCAGTTTACCAATTTTTAGAAGGCATGGAAAAGCAAGGAGGTAGAGATACACAACCCAGGCGGTACCCGTACACCAGAAATGTGTGACAGAACACAGTGCACCTGATGGGTACCTCTAACATGCAAGTCCCATAGGGAGTAGAGAGTTTTTTGACCCGTCCCCTATTTCCAGCACCTACAGCAGTGCCTGGCACAGAGGAAAGGTTTGTTGAATGAATGAATGATACAAATTTTGTTGTGGATTGGTACAAATCAGACCTCTAGATTGGTTACTCTGGTTTGGGGTATGAAATAACAGTTTACTGCACACTTAAGTTGTTTTTCTTCCAAACTAGGAGAAGTGATGCGGAGAAGCCAAGGCTCAGCTTTTGGGTGTAGTCTCATCGATTTATTCAAATTGAAAACTGGAACTCTTGAGCAGGAAACACCCTCACGTCATTTCTAGTGGGTCCTCCATCCAGTGCAGTTGGAACCTTGCTAGTCCCCAATGGGAGGTCCTGTCCTCCTGGGACTTGATTTCATCGTTGTACTTTTTCATTGCTGGACACAGTTTTTCCTTTTTTTCTGCTGCGTCAAAATCTCTTAGTTCCCCTGGCCCCTCTGCCACCACCACAAATAAACTTCCACTTGCTCTGGGATTCTCCCCTCTGACTTTTTAAAAGAAAATTCAAAAACTAAAAAAAAAAATATTGTGGTCAAAAGCACATAACATAAAATTCACCATCTTAACCATTTTTAAGGGTACAGTTTAGTAGTGTTAATTATATTCAGACTGCTGGGAAACAGATCTCCAGAATGTTTTCATCTTGCAAATCTGAAACTCTACACCCGTTAGAAACAACTTCCCTTTTCCTCCTCCCCACAGGCCCTGGGAACCACCATTCGACTACCTGTTTCTGTGAGTTTGACTACTCTAGTCATGTAAGTAGAATCACACAGTATTTATCCTTTGGCGACTGGCTTACTTTATTTAGCACAATGTCTTCAAGGTTCACCCATGTCATAGCATGTGGCAGGACTTCCTTCCTTTTTAAGACTGAATAATATCACATGTATATGCCATATTTTCTTTATCCATTCATCTTTTGATCAACATTCGGGTGCTTCCCTGTCTTGGCTATTGTGAATAATGGTGCAGGGACCGTGGGTGTGTGACTCTCCCTTCAAATCCTGCTCTTAATTAAATTTTTTGAATATATACCCAGAAGCGGGATGGCAGGGTCATATGGTAATTCTATTTTTAATTTTTTGAAGAACCTCCATACTGTTTTTCATAGCAGTTGCATCATTTCACAATCTTACCAATAGTACACAAGGGTTTCTCACCAACACTTCTTATTTTCTTTCTTTCTTTCTTTTTTTCCCTTGGTAATGGCTATCCTAATGGGTATGAAGTGATATTTCACTGTATTTGTAATTTTTTGAGGAAACTTCATATCATTTTTCATAGCAGCTATACCATTTTACAGTCCCACTGATAGTACAGAAAGTTCTAATTTCTCCACATCCTTGCCAATACTTATTATTTATTTATTTATTTTTTGGTAATGGCCATCCTAATGCGTATGAGGTAATACCTCATTGTGGTTTTGATTTGCATTTCTCTGATGATTAGTGATGTTGAGCATCTTTTCATATGCTTGTTGGCCATTTATATATCATCATTGCAGAAATGTCTATTCAAGTCCTTTGCTTATTTTTAATCAGATTATTTGAGTTTGTTGATTTGTTGGAGTTCATTTTATATTCTGGATATTAACCCCTTATCAGATATATGATTTGCAAATATGTTCTGTCACTCTGTATGTTGCCTTTTTGCTCTGTTGATTGTATGCTTGGATGCGGAAAAGTTTTTAATTAAGTTCTATATAGTCCTGTTTATCTATTTTTGCTTTTGTTGTCTGTGTTTTTGGTGTCGTATCCAAGAAGTCATTGCCAAATTCAATGTCATGAAGATTTTCCCCTGTGTTTTCTGATAAAAGTTTTGTAGTTTTGGGTCTTATGTTTAGCTCTTTAGTCCATTTGAATTTTGTATGGATAACATAATTGTCCAATTTCATTGCTTTGTATATGGATATCTAGTTTTTCCATCACCATTTGTTGAAGAGACTGTCTTTTCCCCATTAAATGGTCCTGGTGCCCTTGTGGAAGATCATTTTACCATATAGGTACAGGTTTATTTCTGGGCTCTCCAGTCTATTTTGTAAGTCTATATGTCTGTTTTTATGCCAGTACCACACTGTTTTGATTTCTCTAGCTTTGTAATATGTTTTGAAATCAGGAAGTGTGAGCCCATCATCTTTGTTCTTCACTTTCAAAATTGTTTTGGCTATTTAGGGTCCCTTGAGATTCCATTTTAGGATGTTTTTTCCTATTTATGCAAAAAATACTACCTTTGGGTAATACTGTCATCTTCCAATTCATGGATATAGTATGTCTTTTCAACTATTTGTGTCTTCTTTGATTTCTTTCAGCAATGTTTTGTAGTTTTCACCTCCATGTTTAGGTTTATTCCTAAATATTTTATTCTTTTTGATGATATAAATGCAATTTTTAAAAAATTTTCTCTTCAGATTGTTCATTGTTAATGTATAGAAATGCAACTGATTTTTGTGTGTTGATTTTGTATCCTGAAACTGCTGAATTTGTTTATTGCTTCTAATAAATTTTTTGGTATAATCTTTAGGGTTTTTATATATAAGATGATGCCATCTGTGAACAGAAATAACACTAATCCTTCTTTTCCAGTTTGGATGCTTTTAGTTTATTTTTCTTGCCTAATTGCTGTGGCTAGAATGTCCAGTACTATCTTTAATGGAAGCAGCAAGAGTAGGTATCCTTGTCTTATTCCTGATCTTAGGGGAAAAGGCTTTTGATTTTTACCACTGAGTATGCTATTAACTATGGGATTTTCATATATGGCCTTTATTATGTTGAAGTAATTTCCTTCTATTCCTAGTTTGTTGAATATTTTTTTAAATCATGAAAAGGTGTTGAGTCTTGTCAAATGTTTTTTCTGCATACTTGAGGAATATCATATTTTTTTATCCTTCATTCTATTAATGTGGTGTAATTCTGCCATTCTTTGTATAGTTCCTGGATCTTGTTAAATCTTTCTTCCCAACCTTCAGCTCCCTGACAACACCCTCATTATCCAGTAAGGAATTTTTCAATATTTTATATGTTGTGACATATTAATTTCTTTGAACACATCTGATTCTTCTAGCACCTATCATTTGACGCCTTGTTTCGGAGAGCAGGATTCTGTTCTTTTATGATCACCCAGCTCTTCTTTTATAAAACTTTTCTCTGCATTCGTTTTTGACTCTTTTCTATTTTTAATCTTTTCTCAAATTCCTATGTAACCTCCCGTGTGTCCCCCAGAAAATTTATTCAAACCCTTTTTCTTTTCTGTAAAACTGGTCAATATGATGACCCTCAGTGAGACAATATTAAGACAATAGTAGCTGGAACTCCACATTGTCATGCATGCTGATACCACCTTTTCATCTTTCAACCTGGGTATTTTCTGAGCTTCTGCAACTTAGATGCAGATCTTGAGAATATCCTTGGTTACCAGTGCAAAAAAAAAAAGTCAAGCAACAAAACAGAACAACATGATAATTGGAGCCAGGAGACATCAGGAAGGGTAGGAGTTTTATTTTTAAAGTCAAACTGCACTTTTAAAAATTAAGTAAGGCCATTTTATCAATGTTTTATTTATAGGTACAATCAGTTCCCTTCAGAGAGAAATGTCTAAAGAATTAGATCATAAATGAGAGGAAAACAGCATGAAACAAAATTGAAATGACACAAAGCATGAGAAATATCTTATCTTTTTCCTTTTTCTTTTTCTTTTGAGGCAGGATTTCACTCCATTGTCCAGGCTGGAGTGCAATGGTTTGATTGTAGCTCACTGCAGCCTTGAACTTCCGGGCTTAAGCGTTAAGCAATCCTTGTGCCTCAGCCTCCCAAGTAGCTCAGACTATAGGGCTGTGCCACCACACCCAGCTAATTATTTTTATTTCTGTTTTTTGTAGAGATGGAGGTCTTACTATGTTGCCCAGGCTTGTCTTGAACTCTTGGCCTCAAATGATCCTCCTGCCTAAGCCTCCCAAAGTACTGGAATTATGGGCATGAGCCACTGTGCCTGACCAGTCTTATCCTTTCTAATGCTCATGATCTCTAAGTGTTGCTTTCTGGAGAAGCCATGTGTGGGCAGAGAGAGTGGGAATAGCACACAGTCCACTATGAAATGCTGTTCACCACAAGTATTTTCTAAACACTGTCAAATTACACTTCTCTGTTATGAGTTATGTATCACAGTGGTATTAATGAAATGGCATGTCTAAAAGCAAAAATTTACATAAAGCTTTCTTTTGGAGGATCATGAAAGCTAGTTGAAAAAATTTCAAAACTCTAGTTTGGACATTTTCTAATTAAATATATTGGCAATTGGGTCTTGTTCTACCTTTTTCTTTAGAGAAGTGTTTTTATTTTTTTGATCAAAAGCCTTTTTCCCCTCATTAATATCAAAGTACATAAATAAATGTCTGCCTACAACTCTTACTTTATGGGTAAAATAGTTTAGTCTTTGTACTGGTATCATAAAATTCTGGTTTTAATAATTCAATGTTATGGGGCCTACATGGAATTTCTTGTGAGAAATACACACAGAAATCCGGTATCTTACAAAATGATTTATGTTTCATTCATGTTTTAATTCTATTTTTAGTAAAACTTGATCATAATTAGATGCAAATGGTGCTGTGAAGCCTTGGTCAGTATAGAATAAGTGATATATTGTCACTGACTGCACTAGAATCTCCTCACCTTTGGAAACTGAGCTAGAAAAATGAAATATGGAGGACAACCCCAAATTCCTATCTTTTCTGAGGTTGCCGAGCAAATATGGGCCCTCTGAATCTGCTGAGGTGCTATATATTTGGTTTATTCTAATCTCCTGTGTAGACTCAGGTTTCCTCCCCATCAAAGTTAAGTCAGGGCCTTCAGAGGCTCTGCAGAGAGCTGCCAAGGTAACACTCCTTGCCACAAGTTATTGTGCACCTTAGTTCATGTAGCCAGGCAATAGGAGCATCAAAGTTATCTTCAAACTTTTGGTTTTGTGGTTTGAAAAAAATCCAAACAAGAATTCTTCTGGAATTGCTCTTTCAAGAATCCTAGCTTGGCTGGTCTGACTCCCAAAGACTACTGTGACAGAATAATCTTTCATAAGGGCGTTAAGTTTTGCCTTATTTCTCATTAGGTCCAAGCTCTTTTACAGCAATAGCGTGTACTATAGTACAGCCACTGTGATCACATCCAAGGAATAGGTCGTGGAAGGACAAACCAAAATACATAGGTATGATCCAAAGGGAAGAATAAATGCCCCATCCAAAGAATTATAATATATTAAAATTACATATAATATAATCAAATTCATATTACAATAGGAATTTTCAAACTTATACCAACAACAAATAACACAAATATACAGAGTTTCATCATTACTGAAAACCATGGGGGTGTGTAGCTCAGAAAGAGAAACGGGAGGGTCTGGGCCTGTACAAAGGACCTCGGAAGCACTTGTCCTGTTCTTACACAATATTCGTTCAATCAGCATCATCCTTTCAGGGTATCTGTTAACACAGGGAAGTGAGGGTGATTAGCTCTCTGCTTCCTCAGGAATTCTCAATCCACACTTTCCCTGACCATCACACCTTGGAAGAGAGTATGAACCTGGGCAAAAGAGAGCTTGGTCAATCTTTGGTCCACGAACCCAATTCAGGAATCGGCCTAGTGTTCAGCAGGCCAGGGTGTTGTGATGTGCAGGCTGCTCCCTCTCTCTTCCCAGGCAGCTGGTCTTCCAGAATGCAGATGCCGGGCTGCCTCCCTGCCAGACAGTGGTGAGTCTGGTTGGAGGGGCACATCTGGGAGATTTCCGGTAGCAATCTCCGGAGGCTGGACGAGATAATCAGGCTTCATAAATTGCGTTGACTAGACAGTAAAATATTTATTATGATTCCTCTCCTTTTTTTCCGAAGTTCAAAAATCCTTGTTATCCCTGGGCTGAAGTCTGTGTACACATGAGTGGAATTCACAATTAGATCAGAAGCAGCCTGCTACCACTTAGGGATGACCTCAACCTGCAGCAGGCAGAAGACAGTGGTGGGATCTGCATATGTGCTTCATTTAATTGTTTTTTTCTAATAAAATAGAAAGGTCCAGGAATCAAGAGAAAGCAATCTAAAAGGCTAGCCCGTGTGATGGTCTTTTATTAGTTCTTAGTGTACAAAGTATTTTCTTATATGGGTGATAAACAGAAGCAAATAACTTAGGTGTTGTTTAAAAATAGACTTTTGTATGAATAATGTTTAGTCTTCAAGATAACTAATTTTTTCTTTACGTTGAGTCTCTACTAAAAGCAAACGGAAAGTTGTGGGAATTATTCAGACAATTCAGACCAAAATACTGGTTTTCCTTTAAATGTTGAGATAATGGAACAAAAACAGTCACAGCTCCCTTGCGGTTAGTGACCAAGTGTTCTCCTTGGGTTACTTGGTGGGGTCTTGGCTGTATCCTCAAGCCAAGTCACCTATCAGTGGAAAAACCTTACAGATTTATCATAAAGGAGGGCTTTAACTTTCTGCCAAAGGTGGACAACTGTTTTTCTTAAATGCTCACTAGTTAATAATTTGGCATTTAAATGTTTCAGTCCATCAGTAATCAACACTGATTACAGAAAGAGGAAGATTTTCCATCTGGGTATAAGATGACTCCTGCCTTGGGCCTTGCTACTGTCAGCCCAAGCTCCTGCCATTGCCCCTGGGTTCCCACCCTCCAGTGAAACCTCCTGAGCATTCCCAGACCTGTCCAGATCACTCACTCCTCTGTGGCTTTACACTTGCTATGTGCCTCCACACTTTGTCCCTTGGGCAACCTCCTGCACATCCCCTCGTGTGATCTCCTGGCTCCCATCCTCATCTCCTGATGCCTTTCCCATCAATCCACCCCCACCACAGTCTATGCTGAGACAGGCATCTGTCTTTTGGGCTCCCACTGCATCCTATTCACATCTGTACGATATTGCTTTTCTTCTTTCAACAGCCACAGACATTTACTAAGTGCCTCTGGTGTGGTAGGTCCTGCTCAGATAGTGAGAATACAGACACGGTCTCCGCTCTCATGCGGCTTCCATTCCAGGTGAGGACTGTAATAAACACACGTATGATCTGATGCCAGCCAGTGCTATGACAAAAGCGTAATAGAGGTTTTCCTGTCTGACTTTCCCAGTAGACGGCCAACTCTGAGAGCAAGGGCTGGTAAATCGAGCATAGAGTGAATCATTATCATATACTAGGTGCCAGTAAGTGTTGAATGAATGAGCAAACAAAAGGTATATTTGGTGGACTTTTCACTCTGTTCCCAATCTTTTCAACACCGAAGGATGTAAAAGAAATAAACAACAATTTTACTTGTTATAGTTGGAAAGTTTTCTCTTCTCAAAGAATATCTATGTGACATTTTCAGAGATAATAAAGAATTTTCCCTCTGACTACAAAACAACCGTCAGTTCAAATAGACAGGCACGTGGCTGTAGCCTCCTCTATCATTGATTCATCATCCAGATAGATCACTCGCAAGACACGTGAAAAAGGACGGTTCTGTCTACAGGTTTTTATTTCTATTAAATTCTCCGGCATATGATCTTGAACAAACATTTGTTGTCAATATTTGATAAAAAGTCTGATTCAATCAAGTAAATAAAGCATTAGAAAAAATAATTTCATTCCTTTGCTAAACTAAATCCATTAAGACTCTAACACAAGTAGAACCGAGGACAAAGGATATTTAAAACAAAACAAAACAAAACAGTGAGACCCATTGCTCATTTGCATTTTAAAATTAATTGCTGCCCTAATTATTCATCAGTATAAGCATAAATGAAGCAAATATAACTTAGAGTAAGATTTTAGACACCCACGGGATTCTCCCCTCAAGAGTAAATTGTCAGAATAGTTCACCGTGAGTTTATTTTTATTGCCTTTCCATGATCGAAGAAAGAGAGAAGATTGGCAGTGGAGCCAGACGGGAATGAAACAGGGACTCCAGGAAAAGAGAGAGACAGAGAGATGCAGGTAGGTACTTTTAGTTTTCACTTGTAGGATGTGAGAATTTAACAATCAATAAAGAATGTTGGGATGAAGGAGCTGCCCTGGAAACCTTATTGAAGCTGCTCCTCTGTGAATTTTAAGTGTGACTCCATGACCCCAAGATGGAACCTGACGCAAAAAATGTAGTTCAGCATGGCATCGTTACTTGTCTGTCCTTGTGTAAAAAGGATTGATTGATTTGAGCATTTGCTCCATCTGCTTCCCTCTGCCTTAGTTTGGGCTGCTGTAACAAATACTGTGGACTGGGTGGCTTAAACTGCAAGTTATTGCTCATAGTTATGCAGGCTGAGAAGTCCAAGATCAGGTGCTGGCTGATCAAGGTTCCTGGTGAGGGCTCTCTTCCTGATTTGCAGATGGGTGCGTTGGGGAGAGGGGGGAGGAGGAGGGAGAGAGAGAGAGAGAGAGAGATCTTGGGTCTCTTCCTATTTTTATAAGATCATTAATCCTATCACGAGGGCGATACCTTCATGACCTCATTTGAGGCTAGTCACCTTCCAAAGGTTCCACCTCCAGATGCTATCACATTAGGGATTAGGGTTTCAACATATGAAACTTTGGGGGACACGAATATTTAGTCCATAGCACCCTCACGCCATGTCGACAGAGCTGTAGGAGGCTTTAAGCACAGCCGGAATAATTTCTCTGGTATATAATCAGGCATTCATTGTTGGTAATCTCTATCAAAAGCTTCTGAAGCCACATAATGATACTGAATAACAAACAACCCTAAATCTCAGTGATTTAAATTAATCATCATCTATGCTCTTGCTTCCTGGACTGCAGGTCAGCTGTGGCCTGGCTGATCTAGGAGGGCACAGCTCGGCAACTCTCCTCCAGGTGTGCTCTACAGGTGCATGGCCCCATTGGGATGACTCTGCATCTAGCTGCAGGCTGAGTTCAGGCTTGTTTCATCTGCCTCTCATTCTGTAAGGGTCATCTGAGGGCATGGAGCTGTCTGGCTCATGATCTTTTTGAGGTGCAAGCAGAAGCTCTCAAGGGGTGAGCGTAGACAAGCAATGCCTTAAGGCAGAGGCTCCAAATTGACATATGGCCACATCTTCCCAGCTTTCATTGGCCAAAGGAAGTCCCATGGTCAACCTCAAAATCAGTAAGGTGAGAAAGTAAACTCTTCCCATGAAGGACAGTGTGTTTACATGTTCTGTGTGGAGCGGCAGTGACTATCTGCTGAACAATAATTTAATCTTTCATGACTATCTACATTTAAAGAAAGTCCTTTATTTTCTGATTTAGGCCTTTATACATGAATTATTTAAAGTTTGCCTTTTCTGTTTTCTCCTGAGTGTGTTAATTATAAGTATGTTAGAATAGCCAGAAAGATCTCTTAGTAAGATGGATATATGGAAGATTTAGAAAAACTTGACTTTGGATGAACCTCTAGCAGAAACAGCCTGAGGTGGTCTAGTTGAGTCTTCACCCTGCTGTTTGAGGTAGGGGTCCATGGGATGTGGGTCTACAGGTCTTATTTGGTTTTGATGCCATGCATTGAGCCTCCTGGCATAGACCAGACGGGCAGAATTCCGCCTCTGCAGATGTGTGCCTGACTTTACTGCTCCGATTACAGCATCACCTCTCCCGTGTCACCGACTGGCAGCCCACAGCAAAGGGTGTTTTTCTGATCATTTTGCACTCATTAAACGCAGCTGTCACAACAGTGGATGCGAGGACTCATGCAAAACTTTTCTGCCACATCAAAATAAAGCTGAAATGCCTTTTAGAAAAAAAGAGCTGAAGCCTTTGAAGCCTATTCTCAAGGAGTATTGGAAAATCACCTTTTGTCATTGACAATTGAAAGTGTTCCGTTGCAACACAAATTAAATCTCCACCCAGGCTAGAGAAGCATCATCCATCAAAATTTTGTAGCAGAAAGCATTTGGCCTACCAGTTGGGCTTCAGTCATGCCATTCCTGAGTCAGAATGACTCATACTCATTGTACCAGCTGATCCCTGCTAAGCATTTTAGTGGGGTGGGGTAGTATTAGACATGTTACATGAGAATGAAATAACTGGACCCCTACTAAGTACCCTGTTAGAGAATGAAAATCAACACAAATTCTGGAACCACAACAAGACCCCTCTGGATGGGGCAATGTGGCTTCCACCATTCAGATGTAGTCATCAGAATTCACTTCACCAGAATCCACTTGACTCCAGGCCTGCGTGGGAACCAGTAAGGACGATACCTTCCAGTAATGTGCCCATGGTTGTGGCACCTCATAAACGTTCCTGTTGCTACCCAGTGTCACTCTTTCCTCTTGGCCAGCTCAAAAGATGACCCTGGCCTCTACTTACTTCTCTAAGAAGCCTTCCATCAGCTCCCCTGGGCTGGGTACTGGGACCCGTCTGTGTTCCCTTCAAGCCCTTTGCCCATCCCAATCACAGCAGTTATCACTCTATGCCTGTCCTGGAATCATCTGCCCACGCATCCCCACTAGACCAGGATTTGAGAGTAAGGCCTGTGTCCATGATCTTATGTGTGGCCCTAACTACAACACAGGGTTTGGCACAGAGAAAGCCCCCAGGACAGCTGGTGACAGAACAGGGAGGGAGGAAGGGAGGCAGGAGAGCAATGGTGCTAGATAATTCTACGGGGTGGGTGGGCACATCTTTCAGTCAGACGCTGCTTGTGCACACCAGGTAACACAGGTACAGATGTTTCGGTCTTGACCCACCTCCTCTCTTCCACCCCACGGGTTACATTACTGGTTCCTGGTCACACGGGCAATAATTATTGAATAGGCAGGAAGAAAAGCACTCATTTTCTGGGCAGGTGTATCAGTCAGGGGCCAGTCAAGAAAACGCACCTCATGAGATGTTTGACAAATATTTCCTACCTCGCCATCGTCTCCCCTAAGCTCCCCCTTGGGGGAAGCCTACAGAAACCAGGAGAAGGGGGTGCCTGCACTCTGAAAGCCGAGCGGCTGAGCAGGTTGGAGTTGTTCAGGTCCCTTGTCCATCACAGGATGGGACACACATGTCAGTGACCCACAGCCAGCAGCACAGGCTGTGGTGTCTGATGGTTATGTCCCCCTTGCTCTGTGTTTCTGGGATGTGTGGTGGTGTTGTGGGCCACCCCAAGAAAGAAATGTAAAAAATGGAGTTGCTGCCTCTACCATGAAGCCACGGTGGAGTGAAAAACCCAAAGACTAGATAGAAATGGTGGATTTAAAGGAATTATGGATGAAGACCTAGAATCCCCTGGTGTTCCGGTTACTGTCTGAGTGCATGCTGGGCATGACCACAGATGTGAGTGGAGATGAAAAGGGAAAGGCTGCAAGTGACAGAGCCCCGAGCTTGGCGTGCTTCAGTGTCTTAGGGGAGCCCCCAGGGAGAAGGAGCCCATTGCCTGTGCTGGGCTCTGCTGCTTGCTGGAAAGGGAAGAATTCGCTTACCGGTTGCTTTGTCTATACACAAAGGTATTTTGGCTAGATATTTTTTTTAGTAATTTGAATTTATTAGACCTTCTTTCTAAACTTTTACCAACAAATCAAGAATCATTGATTGTGTGTCTCCTGTGTGCCAGGTACCTCTGCCAGGAATGCTGTTCTGCCTGCTGTCTAGCTGCTGTCTTCTCTTTCTTCCACACTCACCTTGAACATCCCCTCCTCGGAGGCTCTCCCGGGGTCTCCTGTTGGAAGTCAGTGTCCTCTCCTCCGTCATTCCTTATCTTAGGCCCTTGTCCCTACCTAACCATAATTATTAATATAATTGATGATTAGCTTATTTATCCGTCATGTGTTTGCCTTCTCCAGAAGGGCAGGACCAGTGTCCATATCCTTGACCCTTGACCTAGTGTCTGGCACATAATAGAAATGAAATAAAATATGTAGCATGACTAAATAGATATGCACGAGGCATAATACAAAATCAAATAACATTGTTCCTTTTTCTCAAAACTTGATGATATTGGGAAGAGCCATGTGCACAGATAAGTAACACAGCGAGGCATTCCAAGGTATTTCCTTTTAAGAGGATGCAACGGTAGCTAAGAGAAAAGGGTGCAGGTGATCTTGGTGCAGGTGCAGAGAGGGTCCCTGGTTTTTCAAAGGAGGGGAAGGAGAAGCAGAGAAGCTGAGTGGGTCTGTGGTAGAAACAGGAGCAGCACCCAGCTCCTCGTGAACAATGCTTCTCCCGTTCACTGTGGGAAGTGAGTGAGCATGTGCGTGTGTGTGTGTGTGTGTGTGTGTGTGTGTGTGTCTAGCCACAGCCTGAATTGGAGCGTTTCCCTATTGTGACGAGTTGCATTAGGTTTCTTCTGGTCTTCCTCTCACTGTCTCCGTCCCTGTCTCTCTTGCTCCCTAGTGTCAAGCTGACTGTTCTGTTCCTCCTCGATGGTGGCCCTTGTGCTTCTGCCATTTTCAGGGGGGAATAGTAACTTACACCATCCCATCAAATAATGCCAGGCTGTTATTTAATGATATTGTTCATGCCCCTCTTAAAAGTATTGTCTGTACCCCTTTTATTTTAATTAAAAGGAATTCATAATTCAATACAGTTGAAAACATTTCTGAGCATTTCCTTAAGGATCATTCAGGGCTCCCTGGCATAGGGCAAAACTAAGACTGGCTCTCAGAGGGTTAAAAATGCTTGCCAAGAAAGGGACCCTGAAGACTGCAGCTCATTTAAAGGAACTGGCCCAACCCCGAGAATTAAGGCAGGCAACCACCTAGAATGGTAAGGACCACCCCGAACTCAGGAGGGTTTAGAATTTATTTTTTCATTAATGAATGCTTCGGAAAGTGCACTGTCCCTAATTCCCTTCCTTGAAAGATGGAAACTTTAATGTGCAGTTAATTAAATGTTGTGTTGATTTGCAAGCCCTGAGCTCTCAGAGGCCTCGGGGAGGTGGAGGCAGGTTTAGAAATCAAACAACAGGAGGACTGGCTGTCCCTGATCTGACCACAGTGCAGGCGGCACTGTTTGCTGCAGACGCCCGAGAGGCATTGGAGGCGCCCCTGTGGCCAGGCCTGCCGTTCTGGGCCTCGGTGGTTCCCGCATGGCTCTGTTTACTGTTGAGAGGAGCAAAGCCCAGTCAACAGGTCCAGGCCCCGGCAGAGAGGAGGCTAGTCCGAGCCTACATCTCTCTCCTGGCTGCCTTGCTTTCAGAAACATTCTTTCTTTTACCCCCCAAATTTTCCTAGTGCTTCAGCACATATTTGTACTGAGAGGAGATGTGTCATGCTGGAATTCTTTTCACAGCAAACTAAAGAACCCAGTTGTGGTGCTGGAGGCAGCTTGAGAACCTGTAGGCTTTCTTTGTGCAGTTATTTAACAGGGGAGCAGAAGGACTGCGGGGTGGGTTTACTTGTGCAAAATACAATGCTGGCAGGCTGGGTGGGGGCTGAGGGCACCCACGTGGGTGGAGCAGGGTGGGGCCGGAAGGAAACGCAAAGGCACTTAGGATCTCAGACTGAGTGGGAAGGGGCCACAAAGCTTGTCTTCCCTCACTCCCATTTTGTCGCTGAGGAAATGTAGTCAAGAAATTGAGGAGCTTGATTTTGCAAGAGAAAGTGTGGTTTGCTCCAAATAACTAGCACCTGTTAACAGTGACAAGCTTATCATCCATTTGGCCCTGGCTAAAGGCACAACTTATGTAGTTACCAAATGACAACTTGCAGGGTTATTACCACCAGAGCACACACTTCCTTTAACCCCATTCATGGCAAGAACAAAGCGCCAATACCTGATGAAAATACGCTTGCCGATCGTTTTGGCACTGGAATCCCTCCCTTGTAACTCTCCCTTGTGGTCATCTTGCGTACGGTGCCCCAGACAGCTGGCAACGATCTGAGGTTTGACTTTGGAGAGTCTTGGCGGTGCTACTGTATTCTTATTATGAATAAAAATTTTAAACCCAAGCTGATAAACATATTTTTTTCACACTGAATTCATCAGGAATACATTAACATTTTCTAAAAGGTAAAGACAGAAAAAGTGAAAGAATTGAAAGGAGAACATTAGGATGTATTTGGCCACTAGGATCTCTGTTTCCATCCGCTCCTGTTCATGAGGCAGAGTTTCACCCTGTATAACTAATGCACAGGGAATTAGCCTGTGGAATAATGATCCTTCCCGATGCACAGGATACGCGCCCGTTCCTGTGTATGCGCACAGCCATTCATCCCGAGGAGGAAATCTGGAGTGAAAGCGCACAGCATGTTTTGCATAGGTTCTGTAAAAGGATCCAGGCAAAAC
Organism: Propithecus coquereli; assembly: GCF_000956105.1. Lineage (NCBI taxonomy): Eukaryota > Metazoa > Chordata > Mammalia > Primates > Indriidae > Propithecus > Propithecus coquereli. The sequence goes on along the minus strand of NW_012155062.1, from coordinate 6,217,286 downwards.
AGGCTTTGCAACATTAGTTATGATCATATATGGAAAAAGCAGTTACTTTCTGGGATGACATATGGCTGGATTGGTACAATGCCCAGGAATCTCAATGTCCCCCCTAGAAGGGTGAGCCCTGGCTTCATCCTACACCCACATTGTCCTCAGGACAAACAGCACAGGCAGCTCGTGGACAGATCACCAGCAAGGAAAACCACATCTACCTGTGCTGGGGCCAAAGCTGCTGCGAGCTCTGGCAGTTGGCAAGTGCTAAGGTCCCCTTCTGTGAAAATGACTTTTTCCAAATCAGGGAAATTATGAATGGGGCCCAAACCCATCTGCTTAAGATTCAAGCTTGGTGACACTCCATAGTAAACAACAATAGAGACAACCCGACGACAAAAACACAAGAACACTTTTCCTGTAGGAGTGATTCCACCTTTAAGGGATGAAAATTTAACCTTGTCCTGATACTATTCTGTAACCAGTAAACTCATTTCCAACATTTCTAATGTAGTCAAGCAAATAAATTGAGCTTCAGTATGGAAGAGATGGGGAATGTGATCACTTGAATACATGATATTCATTCACCCGCTCATTCATTTAGCCAACCATTAATTAATTCAGTTAAACCTCCTGGTTACCAGCTCTGTGCTCAGCACTTCGAAGTGACCCTGCAAACTGAATGGAGGCAGGAGAGAGCAGTGCCCCTGGGACTGGGCCGGTCCACTGAAGATTCTGGCGTGGTCACTGACTATCTGTCTACAAATGATGGAGCCCTTCAAGTCTCCTCCTGGTGATGCTGTGAGGACTCAATGGGAAATTTTGAGAAAGAGCTTCACGGGGTCCTTGGCGATAGTGAGTGCCCAGAGGGTGGGAGCTGGGGGAGTAGGAGCCCTGGCTGAGAAAGGCATTGCGGGGGCCAAGGGCAGTCTCTCATGGTCTTCAGCAGAGGTTTATGCTTCATAAACAGCACTCTGGAGACGTTTTGGTCTACAGATTAGAAGAAGACAGGATGGAGGGCGGTCAGCCGTGGGCTGCAGGGTCAGTAGGGAGGGTGCCGAGGAGGTACCAGGTAGAGAGTGGGGCCAGTACAGAATTCACAGGCTCTTTGTAAATCGAATGAACCCTCGTCTCACATTCAAGTAGAATACTCCGTGTGTCTGGAATATCTTTTTTTGAAAACAACAATGAGCGACACGCAGTCCTTAAGCTTTAGAAATACAACCCTTGATCTAGTCATCTCAGGAGCAGGGAGTTGAGTTCAAAGGGTGAGCCCTCTGAACACACCCTCACTCATTCAAGTGAGGGCAGTGGCTGGCTTTCCAGCTGTGGCTCACACTGCCAGGCTGGGGCTGAGGAATCTGACCCAGAGATGTGGCATCTGAGTCCTTGTGCATCAGCGAGTGCCCCAGATTGGGGTCAGAGAGGAACTCAGTCCTCTCTCCCTCCCACATATAACTTCAATATAGGATCTAGCAAGATGTTCCCTTTTCACTATTTTATGACTAGTTAGTGTAGAAGGAAATCCCATCTAGAAAGCATTTGGCAACTCTTCCTGTGTAGTGAAAAATATTCTGAATATGTGTATTTTATAATAGCTCCTAAGACTATGTAGATCATAAACATTTTTGTTTTTCCTGAATTGTATTTTATGTAAGAAAAAAGACATTGTACTTTACATTCTTAGTGACAAGAGTGAGACACTTTAGATGGCTCTGGCAGAGGATGGTAGGTTGCTCTGTACTTGGTTCCTGAAAGCCACGGCCTGCCTGGGTCTACGGATTGGGAAATGGTGGGAGCTCGTTCTCCTGGTGTTGGAGCTGTGTCTTGTGGAGGTGTGTCCCCTCCTCTGCTCCATTCTGAAGAAGGGCGGGGCAGCAACAGGCTCCTCCCCCTTCCAGTGAGTTCTCTATAAGGTTATATTCCCGGACATAGTCTTATGTAGAAAATCATGCCACTTTGTATCATTTCTGACAACATTAGGATATTTATTCCAGCTTGATATTATGTCAAATTCTAAGGAAAGTGAAATGACTCCCAGAGACCGCCAGATATGGTTCTCATTACGAGTGCGGCTTTCCATCAGTTAACCTCGGGCTACTGAGGAGAAATATAAAATTCATTCAAAGGGCAAGTGAGTGGTGGCACTTGCTCACAAGGTCTGCCTGCTGGATTGGCTCCACCTCTAGTCAGATTTTGAGGGGTCGGTGCGTCAGAGTTGGCCACTCGGGGTTCACAAGGCTCCAACCTTTCTGGCATGAAGAGCTTGGTGGGCCTGGCAGGCGTTCTCTCTGCAGAAATATTACAGGGGGTTTGAGTCCTGGGGTCGGCCAGGTGACGTGCATCCATGTGGTTAGAGTGAACGACACTCTGGGGTCTTTGGCCGTCTGTATGGCAGAGACCAAGTCTGTGGTTAGCCAGACACTTTTGCCTTCCTTAGGAAGAGCATGGGCTGACGGGACTCAGTGAACTCATGGGCCTCACATAGGACGTGTGCCGCTTTGGCCTTCGAGTTGCTTATTTGTACAGGTTAATACATATTTTTAAGTGTGGGGAAAAGCTCCTGAAATTCAGACTGAAAGACCTGCAAACTTTATTATTAGCACCTCTGCAGGTTTCTCATCCCTTTGGGGGCAGAATCCTGACCTGCAGTCTGTGTATTTTGTGCAGCAACTAATAGGGACCAACACTTGTAGAGGGCTCCACCCTGATAGGCACTTTCACCCCTGTTTTACCCATACCCTAAGCCCAGGAGGGATGTGTGGTTATGTTTATTGTGTAGCTGAAAAATTGAGGCCAAGTGTGTGATTTGCTCAAGATCCCACACTGGCAAGTGGCCAAGCTGGCCTTTGGCCTTAGTGCACTCGCTGCACCATCCTACCCGTGCGGAAGTCCAGGTGGTCCTGGGGAGGACCTGCGGGTTGGACGAACTTGGAAATTGTCTCCTTCCTTTCTTCTTAAACTGACTAGCTTTGAGAGGAAGCAAGCCTGGGCCCTCCCAGAAAGATAGGAATCTACAGAAATGCTAACAGCCTCCAGGGAGGGACGGTCCTGTCCTCTCTGGCAATCCGCCTCGTCAGGAACTACTTTTTCCTATTGAACTTAAATCCTTCTCACTCAAGGTTAAGCCAAGAGCTTCTCGCTGCCTACTAGATGGGGATGAAGAACAGCTGGTTACAATAGTCTGTGTGTAAATCTAAGTTCTTTGAGAAATACACACACACGCACATACACACACCCCCCAACCCAATTCCTCTACCCTCCTTCACTGCAGTATCATAAAAAGCTCAGTCTTGTCTTTAGTATTATTTTTTCCACTGGAAAATATTCCCAGATTAAATATAAATTAACTTTCAATTTCTCAAAAATAATATTTTCTAGCTGATACAGTTTCTGTGTGTATATTTTATAGTGAAATAGTGGATGACCTTAAATTATGGAGTTTTAGAAGTCCTGGCTTAGAGTAAACTTAAAATTATGAACTATACCATCTTCCTAAAGAAATACATACCATGAACAATAAATTCTTGGGAAGAAAGTGTCCATAAACTTAAGAGTTATGGGATACTGTCTCCCTGAATCTGAAGGCATTAAACACCAGGATTTTAAACTTGGAACAACGTATGCTCTGTGGCAATTTGTACTGCACGGGAGGGAGAGCTGCAGTGCTCGGCTCTGCTGTATCCATATTTCCCTTGTGGATGGCTTGAGCGTGTTTTTATGAGAGCCCATTCAGAAAGCAGCCGGAACTCTCCTGGTCAGCAGTTGACTTCCAGTTGGCCAACACCCGAAGTAACAGGCACGGGGTGCATTGGGGTGAACATGGTGGGGTAGCAGCAGAGGGCACGGGAGCCACTTAGAGCCCCACAGACCCCCCACCCCCACTGGAAACTCTTGTCTGCCCTGGTTCCCAGTTTGGCCTGAGAGCAGTGTCACAACCATCCGCAACACGCAAAGATGTGAGGACGGGGGACTGAGGGGGAATCACTTCTAAGTTTGTCCCAAGGGAGAGAAGGTAAGAATGCCAAAGAGAAGAGAAGAAAGAGGGAGCAGGAGAGGGGGAAGGAGGATGGAAAGGACGAGAGGTAGGGAGGCAGCCGTCCCTGGGGAGAAGCAGCAGAAAGCAGCAGCTCCACCCAGGGCTGCTAAGAGCCTCCTCCATGGAGTTAGCCCCTAAATGAGCTGGCAGCTGGGCACCAACCCACCCCCTCACATGGCAGGTGCCCCAAGCCTGTCCCCACCTTGCCAGCTGCCTTTCCTGCCGCCCCTGCCTGGATCCCTGTGCTTCTGCGGCCTGGAAGTGTTGGCAGTTTCCCTGCACAAACCGAGCTTCGGCACTCGGTGCACATGTTGCTTCCTAAATCTGGAATGGCAGAAACAGCAGCCGTCACACTAGCTCATGCGACTGCTAGGCACAGGCTCAGCCCTAAACGGGCACAGCCCTACGAGGTGGGCACCGGGGTTGTCTCCACTTTCCAGAGGAGTCAACTGAAGCCTAAGGGAGGCTGAGACTTAAGGGGAGCCTTGCCTGTGCAGGAAGGCAGATTAGACAAGGAAAAAGAAAAAAAAAGAACTAACACACATTTAGCACCTACTACGTACCAGGCTACGCTAGGCATAAGCGTGCCTTCCGGATCTAAGACACTATGATTTGAACGCCAAGCTGTCATATTTTTCTAGAATAGAGATTTTTGATCACTGTTCAGTTAGAAGAGGACATTTCATCTTCCACAGACTTGATTTTTTTTTTTTTTTTAAAGCCACGGCATTTTCCGGTTTGATAAGGTAAAGGAGTCTCTCTCACCTGCTCCGTTTCCTATTGTCAATCTTCTTTTCTGTTCCTTTGCTTGCTGCCATTGTCTGTCTTTGAGTCACACAGAACCACTTGCAGGAAGAGCTCTAGAGAGTTTGGGAAGAAAGGGGAGAGAGAAGAGACAAAAGGTGCGTTCGTTTCAAGAAGCAGGAAAACATAAGGAAAATAATGGTGTTCTCAAGTGCGTCAGCTGAAGCCTGACACGGGTAACATTTCCTCGGATAGCTTTGCTTCCCTCCCTCATACCTCGCCGGTTCTTCATCATTTTTTAACATCTCTTTGGGGACAGGGACATGAAAGTGAACCGCAGGTCAAAGGCAGGAATTAGGGGTTCTGGGGCCCTTTGTCTTTGCCTTTGTGCCTGTGCCTTCCCCGGGCGCAGGTACAGCGCTCAGCACTCCAGTCACATCTCTCGTCCGCCTCTCCTGCGCGACAGCCGCACACCTTCCTCCTTCCATTTACATTTCAAACTGCCACCCGCCTGCTCTTGATTAATTATTTAGTAACCCTGGCCACTTGTCAGTGTTTCTGAGCTCATATTTCACGTCAAAGGTCCAATCCTTTTTTATCCAAATCTTCTTTCCCCGGATCCATGTGTAGTTTTCTAAATAAAGTGCTATGGCATTCCTTTTGCAATCCCTGGCACCTGAGGTATTAGTCTCCCCGCTTTTTAGACACACCTGGATGTGCAGCCACTGGGAGTTCACAGGACTGGAATCTGCCTGTCTGGCTCCCTCCCTCCCCACATCTGACCTTGGTCAATTCTATTTCTTTTAGACAGGGTCTTGCTACATTGCCCAGGTTGGCGTGGGGCGCAGTGGCTATTTACAGGTGCAGTCAAGGCACACTACAGCCTCGAACTCCTGGGCTCAAGCGAGGGATGGAATCTGTGTGAAGCAGTGGAAAGCGTGTGGGCTTTAGAACTCAAGAGAATTTCGGGTGTCTCCCCTGGCTCTGGCACTCCTTTGCTGTGTAAGATACTGGATAAGTTACACACTCTGAGCCTTCCTTTACCTCTACAATAGGTATGAAAATACACAGGTGGCAGGCGTGCTAAGAGAAACGCATGACGTGGTAACAAGAACAATACATACTGAGTTCGGACTGCGAGGTAGGTGGTGTACTAAGGGTGTAATGATTCTCTCAAACAGGGCATGTAAAACAGTTGGCACAGAATCAATCCTCCAGAACAGTTAGATAGTTTATTATGGTAATACCTTTATCCTGTGTAAAATTCTTACCTATACTGATGTGAGGTAGCGTGAGAATTCCATGGTAAATGGTAACTTTCAGTTTGTGTCTTTCGGACTTTTGAGTTCCATTTCTAACACTGATTCACTGTGTGATTTTGGAAAGAGTATTTCATTTTCCTGGGCCTCAGTTTCACCATCTGCAAAATGGTCCTCATTAAACCGACTTCTGGAAGATGTGAAAAAATTACAGAGATTACATAGGCAAACACCTGGCACGTACTAGGCATTCGACAAATGAGTTTGCTTTCTTAACATCATGATTAATTAATGTCTGTTCATAGATAAGCTTCTATCAATTCTTAAAAAAAAAAAAGACAGAAGGAAGGTTCAGATTTTTCTATTTTGTTACCAAAGTATTATTAGACTTTAAAGAAAACAGCACACCCTACACCAAATGAGAATAAGGAATCTACTCTTTCTTGGCAAGCAAAAAAAAAAAAAAGCATACACACAACTGACATCAAGTCTCTGTGCATATTGCATCTTGCCTCCCCTGTTTTACAATTTTCGGAAACTAAAAGTCCATCTGTCTCTAAAGACCTATTCTAAGTTCTACAAAAGAAAACACCGTCTAGATCTGGTAGTGCTGTTAGGTGTGGCTGACTTGAAGCCTCTTGTATGATTTCCTTCTGGCACGTGCGTGAGGCCAGGATGCTGATTTACGGCTGCCTCTGCCCCGCAGGTTAACCCCGTCACAGGTCACCCTGCTCTGTTAATTGCATCCTAACCGTCCCCCGGCTCTTCGGCAGTGAAATCACAGTGCAGAAGTACGAGCAGCTTGATGTGCATTGCTCATCTGTGCTCACGTGGAAAGCACAGCCACAGTGTCCAGGACACCGGCCCCCTGGTCCCTACAGGGTGCGCTCAGTCCCGACCCAGCGCGAGATCTACTGAGGCCACCAGCTGCCCAGTGGGCTGCCGGCTCGATGGAGGGGCCTGTGCAGGAGGATGCTCAAATCCTGACTTATTTCCCCAGGGTAGGCTTTCCTCGCCCCGCCTTGGCTTATTAATTTTCCACGATCCACTTCCTATTTCGGTTCAAACGTCTGAGGCGAGAGGCAGAAAGAGTGAATGCCTGTGCTTCTTGGCAGCACGTGGCATTTACTACTTGGGCTGTAGTGAAAGAACAAAAGAAGAAATCGCATCTATTTCCCGTCTTTAATGAAACAGCGATCAAATTCTCAAGTAATTCCTGGGCCCTTGGAGGCGCAGGGAAGGTGGTGAGCGAGGTCCCAGGTCTCTGTCTTGTGTGAGGCTGACGCTGCCAATGGGGACTCCAAGCAGAGGCTGGGCTGGGGAGGGCAGAGTGAGGGGGAGACCCAGACGGAGCTCCCTGCCAGCCCCCTGCCTCAGCTGCTGTTCACGTTCCAGTCACAGCCCCTGGGGCCAGGTCTCAGGGCAGCTCAGATCTTCCTTCAGTTGCAAAAGCTGTAGGAGGCAACTCTCAGTGCCTCGATTTCCTCCATTTGAAATACCACAAACCATATCACCAATGCCTGCTTTCTAAAAACTGTTAGGAAGATTATGTGGAATAATACCTGCTTGGGCTGGTGAAAGAATAAAATAGCCTAAACACACATGGTGTTAAAAACATGTCTGCCAACTAAATACTAGAGGAGTTCAAATCCCAGGGCCAAACTTGCCAGTCCGTGCAGAGAGGGGTGGGGCCCCAGGCCTGGTCAGGTGACTTCCTATCAGATAGGAGGACCATAGCAGGTGGCAGGACAGAGCGTGCCCAGGCTGGGACCATTTCCCAGCCTTTCCTTTCTCCTCCTCCTTCTCGGGTCAGTAGCAAGAGCCACTGTGCCAGCAGGCCGTGTCTCCAAGGCCCAGCTGTCTGGGGCGGAGGAGCTGTCTGAGTGTGAGGAGTGGCTGCTGCCACCTGGCCAGTTATGAGGAACTGCCCTTCCCTGATCTTCCTAAATCAACGCTCACCCAGAAGGAAGACTGGTTTACGCTGAGCGAGTAACAGAAAATGCCAAGTTTGTGTTTCGAGACGACTCTTCTGGATGAAGGGAGGCCAGAAGCCTTTTTCAAACAATATTTTTTGGTATGTTCCCACAGCTGAATAAGGCATACCTTAGGCCAGCTTTAGGCAAAATGGTGACGCTTTATCTCGGCTCCCTGACTGCCTCCCCTTTTGTTAAATAGGTCTGTGGAAACTGCTACGATATCCAGGCAAGATGGACAATAGTGGGGCTGACATTCAATCTTCATTTTGAAGAGCAGTTAAATGGGAGTGAGATTATAACACTGTTAAAATAAGATTAATGTTATAATAAATGCTAGCATCCCAGAACAATTGAATAGAAATGTAATGAACAGCCAAGGCTGGTAAGTGGAAATGTCATCAACGGCCACATAGGTAGAGTAAGTTACTACCTTTGAGGATTGGGTTGAACCGTGTATAAAATGAGATCCAGAATAACTGGAGCTTCAGCAAGACAGAGGTTTATTTCTCTCTTACATAAAAGTCTGGACATAGATGGTCAAAGGCTCTGCTGGTCCCACCCTTCCCTCTTTCCCTCTCTCCTCTAGAGTGACGGTGACTTCGCTTGTCTAACACGCTAGACTCCAGGGGTGACTGCTTATGTGTCTCACTGCTTCTTCTTCCTTGTGGTTCCCTATACCTTCCATTCCCAAGGATACCTCCTGGTCCAAGATGACTGCGCCAGTGCTGCCCATCACACCTGCATTCCTGCCATCAAGAGAGGGGTGGGGAAGAAGAGGCAAAGGACAGATGCCTGCTGTGTCTTAAAGAAGGCCCCCAGAAGCTGTGACACAGAGTTTCACTTACATCCCATCGGCCAGGCCCCAGTCTATGGCCACACCTGGCTGTCTCTGCTCTGCTAGCCGATGCCTGCAAATGCCAAGTACTATGGAAGGAATGGGGAATGCGCTGGGTGCCACCGGTGGTCGCTGCCATGTGTAAGTCCCTCCCGCTGTCCCCTACCTTTCCACGTCCCCCAATCCACTTAGCTGATGCTAAGATTTCTCAACAGTTGTTGAGCGTTTCATCAAGATGAAGCAGGGTTTCTCATGCTGTGACCTTCCCCAGGGCACATGGAGGGTTCCCAGTGCTGGTTCTTTTTTCCTCCAATATTTTCCTAGCCCAGCTGAGCTGATGTCATGGTGATTTGCCTCCAACATACCGTTGTTTCTCTTGTCCATGTTCATAGAGGGCAGTAGCTATTGTATAATAGCAGCCAACGTGCACTGAGGCTTGGGATACGCTGGCTCTTACACCAAGTTTTGTATCATTTTTCTCATGTGGTCACCAGCACAGCCCTAAGAGATGAGTGTTCCTCACAGAGATGACGGGTGAAACTGGGACATATGCGAGTGCAGACCTGTGCCCTAGCCCTGGTGCTGACCAAACTCCTTTATCCTGTGTGATCTCTGCCACCACCCGCACCTGACTGGGTGGGGAAGGGGCTCACTGCGATAGGCCAGGCTCCATGCCGAAGCCATCGGGAAGGCACATTTCTCTAGGTCCTAGTTCTCAGAGTATGTGTGGGGTGGTGGAGGGGGAAGGTGAAGGAAGATAAAGGAGATTCCTAAATGATATAGAGGCATGTAGGAAGTTCCCAGGAGGTGTGAGAGTGGGTGTGCATTACTGTGGTGGGTGTTAAGGAGATGTGAGGTTAAGGCCCTCGAAGGGGCAACATGAAACGAGTTAATCACTTTACCCCAACAATGCCTCCTTTCCGGTGACACGGTCCTTCCCCACGTGAGCTGAGCGCCAGCTGCACTCCCGCCCTTGGGGAGGGGGCCAAGCTTGACTGGAATCCTCATTCCACGGCCTTGGAGAACTCAGAGTCCTTCCTTCCTGCAATTTCTTTTTCTTAGTGCTTAGGTTCTTAAGCCTTCCTTTGCCTCAGTGTCTGAACAGCACCTTTCTAGTCCACACCATTGTTTTCATGTAAGGTCACTCTCAAGCATCGTTTCTGAGTTTAGTAGCTTTGTCAAAGACTAGAGAGATTCCTAGGGAGGGCCCTCTCTCCAGCACGAGGCCCTCTCCTGGCCCACCCTCCTTGCCTTTTCTCTCCCTGCCCTGTCATAACTTCAGCTTTACTTGCCTAACGTAGAATTCCTTAGCCTTTGCGAATTTTATAACCAACCATTTGTGAAAGTATTTTCCTCACCAGAACCTGATTTCTTTGGCTGTAAGAAATTCTGGAGAATTCCAATTTCCTTCTCTTGTTACTCTTGATGTTTTGGTGGCTATATTGGTACAGCAGAAATTAATCTGTGTCTCCAGGTCAGAAAGCAACGTCATGATGCTCCTGGGTCTGGTGTTGAGAAACTCTGGCACCTCATGTGGGTCTGGAAGGCAGGGCCTTAGGATCACGGTGAGTTCATTGTCCCTGAAGCAATGGGACTTGCCACTCTTCAGATATGGCCATCACTAGCAGTTGTGAAGATGGTTGTAATGGAAACATCTACTCTGCAGCATACAAGTTTGCCCATTGGTGGAAACGGTAGAGATACCTAATGCTTACTATATCTGGGTTTTCATTCCTGAACACATGAGAAGGCTGAGGCTGCCCTGAAACTAGTTCAAGTTCATCTAACTAGTGCTGCCCAGTGGACTTTGACTAAAGGCATATATCATTTTTGTTCTGAGGCAGGTAAGCATTTCTCATGCTCTCTGTTCCCCTGGGAGCCATGCGTTACAATGACAGCATCACAGAATGAAGGGAGCCTGGATCCCTGAGACACCAGATGGAGGAGAGCACTGCTGATCTGCGTTGGACGTTGCATGAGCAAGATATACATGCCTGTTAGGTTGAACCCCTGCTACTTTGACCTTTATTTGTTACTATAGCATAGAATAGTGTGTCCCCCCAAAATACAAATAATATGGAAATTTATATAGATTTTACTCAGTTCTGTCACTGGGATACTCCTGAGTGTCTAGTAGATTCCAAAAGTTTGATGGTCAGGGAGTGTTTTGGAAGGAGAAGAAAAGGGATGATTTTTCTGTATTCTTCAATTATTTTTGCTGTTTTTTTCTTAAGTGGCCATCATTTCAAAGAGACTAGGTAATACGGTGACAGGTACTGAACAGAAACACCAACAGACGGAACTGGAGAGAAGCATTTGGCAGGGTGGTTCCTGAGGAACCCTCCAGTCCCTGCTCGCCTAATTGATATGCTGCTCTGGAACAATTCAGTCTGACACGGGTGCTCCCCCAGGTCGGTTAAAAGGAGAGTGCAGTGCTGAAGCCATATGCTACCATTCCGCCTTTCAAAGCAGGCTCTGTCTCTGTTAGTAATCACCAAACATAACAATTAAACACATATCACACCAGGCTGGAAATTCCCTGGAGGGTACTCTGTGTCCATCGTGCTCTGGTCTGAAATCTGTTTTGATTATTGGTGAAGTAGGAGTGGTGGTTGGAGAAGGAGGAGAGGGGATGGCCACCCCAAAGGTAATTCAGACAGAGAGTTCACATATTCTGTTTGTGGAAGCATAAAAAGTGATTGATGCAGGACCTCACAAAGCACCAAGTGAATATTTATTGATCCAATGGTGACTATGGGTTAAGAGAGTGAACATGTCATCAGTAGCAGGGGTGGTTGTTTAGAAACTTGTTCTGGCTATGATGAGAGATGGTCAATACGATCTTCTCCAGCACAGCTCACTCACTGCCTGGCACAGGGCTGGCAAGGTCTGTCCCCAGGTGATCTGAGCTTAGTTCTCTGTCCTATATACTCTGATCCAGTTCCTGTGGATGTGGACATTCCAGCCCCAGAACAGCAGCTGCATAGCTAGGAGGGTCTTGATGAATAAAAACTACTACTGTAAGTGAACGTGAAAAGTCCTGCTTCAGTGTGTTATCTATGCTGCTTCTAAAAAGCCTTTTAATTAGAAGAAAGTACAAAACTAAAGCTGGGATATAAGAGAATGTACTTTGTTAAAAAGAAAACCTTAACGGGTACAATGCACGCTATCTGGGGGATAGGCACACTTATAACTTTGACTCAAATGGTACAAAAGCAATTTATGTAACCGAAACTTGTACCGCTGTAATATTCTAAATAAAAAAAAAGGGAAACAAAATGAAGAAAACCACATTATTCATCACCGTATAATCATTACATCCTCTGTACATGAAAATCTTTAATAAATGCAAATAAACTACTAAACAGTGAAAAAAAAAGACACCATGTTACTCCTCAGACTTAACTTTTTGGTTTAAATTAGCGAAAACTTCTGTGTAACTTATAAAGTAGTAGACCTTTAATTCACATGTCATCAGTTATTTGGAAACTTGTATGTCTTTCTCCATAGAAATGTATATTTACATGTTTGTTGTAAATATCTCAGGCCTATTAAAAAAAAAAAAGAAAGAAAACCTTTCTAATACTCCCAACAAAAGAGCTAGTTATACCAGTTCTCCAGGAGGGTGGGTTGCCAATGTTTACTCCTCTTACTGAGAAAGGAGAGACTGAGCAAATGAAGTCTTTATTTTTCTCTCCAGAATGTTCTCCAGGAAGGTTCCCATTAGCCTGGCTCAGGAGAGCAGCGGCCTGTGCGTGAGCTGTTCCCCTCGAGAATTTCCTCTTCCTTTGGTAGTATCTCCTGATGGCCATATTTTCCACTTCTGTGACTTCCTATCAATTCTTCAAATGCTTGGCTAGAAACTAGTTATTCTAAATGTTGACTATGTGGTCTTAGGATTCCTGCAACTAACTTTCCTCAAGAAGAATACTGGGAAGAGTTTGGCAGCAAGCTGTGTGACAAGAAGGAGCGCTGGAATGGGCGTCAAAGGCGTTGCAACCTGGGCAAGTGACTCCACCTCTCTGAACCTCATTGGTGTCAACTATTAAATATAAGGAGAGGGTGGATTAAGGATGCTTTTAACTATCAAATCCTGTAGGTCATGCAACCCTGGCCTGTGCTCCAGAGAACATGCATCTTGGCAAACACATATTTATACATCCTTCACCATACCTTTCTAGACTAGTCCGAAAGTTCTGATTCACCAGTAATTGCATTACCTTGACTTCACATGGAAGACACAATCTCCAGAAGTTAACCACAAGGTTTGCACACTAGTTGACTTCCAGCCAACTCCTAACAGAGTAAATTAATCCAGACAATTACTGTCAAACAAAGGAGGAGGTTGGAAATTCTTGAAGAAATTTGGGTTTTGTACAGCTGATATGGTTCATTTGGGAGACATCAAATGAAATTTTTTTTTTCATGAATGATTTAAGTAATTATTTTGTCTATTTAGTGCTTGTTGAATGTAAATCTATTATAAAAATTATAAAGTTTGGGTCAATTGACCAATTTGAAGGAGAGGGCATTATTCTAGCTTTCTTTTTCTTTCTTTTATCCCCCTGAGAACTACAGCAATTAGAAAAATTATATCATGAGTTTGAGGAAATAAGTCAGCCAATCCCAACCCAAAAGTAACTGAAAAGCGAACCATTCAAAACTCTCCCACCTCAAACAGAGGCTTATTGGGAAGGAATGTGTGAACATAGCACATCCTATAAAATAAAATAGGCAGGATATAAAATTTCCGTACACAAAATTCCTCAAGTAGGGCTTTCCCCGTGTGTGTGGCATTACCTTGAAAAAATTGAGAGCTGACCAATGACTCAATAAATTTGGAGCAAGTAGGGATATTTACATTCCCACTTCAGATTCATAATTTTTGAATTTTCTTTTATATTTTCAAGTTTATTATCCTTAGAGGAGGCTGGGTATTGCATTTAGGAAGCAGAATCTGAAAAGAGCTACAATACTAGATTCTGTAAATTCTTCTTGACCATAGAAATGTCTTAATTTTAACTAGGATTACTATATCACTGGTCACGCTCTTTGGAGAGAATGTCCATTAAATTGAAAGGTCAATCCCCAAACTCCTGTTGTTGAGGTACTTTTCAAATGTTCAAATTATGGATGGCTTAGTTTATACCCTTTACCCCAAAATGAAAATTCTGGCATTCTCATTAGCCTTCTCACAAAGTAAGTCTTTAAAGCTTCCCCAACACATGTGAAAACTGAATTTTATGGGGATCTAAGACCAGCCAGGAAACTTTAGCAAAGACTAGATTTCAGAACAGCAGATCTTTAGTTGTGCAAAGGACATTGCTAAACTTCTGGGTTGGAAGGTATCCCGATATACCTAATTCTATTTATGAAACTGCATATGTGCTTTGAAACTCCGTTTAGATCCAGCTCTTTCAGCTAGAGATGGAAACCATATGTGTGTCTAAGGCCCTTATGTTTTGCCTTGGAGAGTCTTGGATTTTGTTTTGATTTCCAACTCGGCATCATTTTCCAATCTGGAGACATCCTGGGTGCATCCTTGACCCTTGGTGTCATGCGGGAATATTTTTGTTATCCATTCTTACTCTTCTTCGATGGGTCTCATGTCCCTATGTGTCGAAAGGTATTGTGTATTTCATTCTCAAAAAGTTGTCCTAAGTAAAACAGAGATCTGAAGAAAATATGTGGAAAATTCAGGCTTACAATCTTTTCCATAGGTAAATTAGTATTTAGTTTATTGTTTATTTGAAATCATCAGGCTTTCTTTTTCCCTGATTCACTATTTCTTTTGTATGGTGTGGACTTAAGCTTCTGATACACCATGAACCCAAGAATCATGGACATGTCCCTGTGTGAAAATGGCTGGCTGCCCACCAAATCTATTTTCCCATCCTTCCAAGGTAATGATCTAGCTGTAGCCCAACATGGGGCCTCTCAGAGGGGGACTGTGTTTCAAGAGTCCCTTGCAGGTGTGTGCCTAAGTTCCCACCAATGGAACATGAGCAGAAGAGGCAGGAGATGCTTCTAGGCCTAGGTCCTAACACGTAGCCTTTTCCCTGGCTTGGTGCTGAACTACAAAACAGCTTACGACTGACCAGCTTTGAGCATGCAGGTGATGGCACTACCTGGGGGATGGTGGAGAATCCAGATGGAAAGAACCAAGGTCCTCCAATGCCTGCAAGGAGCAGAGCCACCTATCTACCCACCCTGGACTATTGTGTGAGAGAGAGAAAAAAGCTTCTTTGTCCTTAAAATTAGTTTTTCCCCTAAAGTCACATGTAGACTTTGGGGCTCCTGTATCAGAATTAAAGAAGATGGATTTTTTTTTTTTTTTTGCATAGAACCAAGGGAGATTCCTAGGCTGTGCTGACATGGATTCAACAGGAAATCAGCTTTCTGTCCAAAAAATATATAGATCCATTTGGGAAAGTTTGTTCAGTCTGGTTACTTGGCATCGTGGTATTTAGAGTCTGAAGGAATGTTAAAGTTTATTCTACATAGAAACTCCTCATTCCTGTCCTTTGTTGAGTAGTCATTTAATCTCTACTCATGAAATTTTAAAGAAATAGGGTTAATGACAGAAGAAATCACTGTTTAAAAGCATCCTTTTAATGAAAACATAGACAGATAAAAACGAGGAGCAAAATGTACCAGGATTCTTTTGGGGCGAGATCATGGAGGTACTCTCACAAGCTCGCCTCTGCTGGGTGGTGGGCTTTGGTGGGCAGCACGTGGGTTTTGGAAGATGAAATCCTGTAGAGCCTCAGTCTGTGACTTAACTTGGCTTGGTCTCAATTCCCTCCATTATGAAATGGCAATGATCATACCCACATCATTCATTTTTGCATTTGGTACATCATGTGAGATAATACCTATCTGTCATCTGATGCACAGGGCATGTTCAGTAAGCAATGACTGTTCTGAGGCTGGTGGCAACTTGTCACAGGTTCTCGCTACTGATTGCAGGTACCTGGCGCAGTTGGTGGAGGCAAAGATCTGTGGTGTGTGAGAGTGAGGGAGGCACTGCCAGACTTCCAGATTGGCTTCCTCTGATTTATTCAGAATTGGGAAGAACCATCAAGATGTGCCGAGGCTTTTAAGATTTTGAAAAGTTAAGATGTTTTTAAACATTAAAGAAAAGATGTTCTATATATTTTTGATTTTTTCACATTATTTCAAGATTTGTATTCCACTCTAGTCATTGCATCTGACTGACATAGAGTAGTCCATGGAGAGGTTTGAATACACAGATCCATTGTTCAGTGGGACCGTGTCAGTAGTGTTTGCATGATATTCGATGGTACCGACTGTGGGGAGAAAAAGCATTGTTTAGGTGTTTTGTAGACAGATTCCATGTGCCTTTTTTTTTTTCACATTTTATGGTTTAATGAGGTGGTATAGTGGAGGGCTATATGCAAAGCCTGGAAAGTAGTAAGAGACAATAATGCAAGCTACGATAACAAGGACAGTGACGGTCGTGATGGAATTTCTGTTTAGTCATCCATGTCCTTCTGGTTTTGAAGACACATTCACCGTGACCAGACTTAAGCCTGTCTTAAAACCTGCTTTAGGAGTGGTTTTCAGTGACAGTCTCTAGATCCTCTGAAAACCCCAGAATCACACATTTGGCCTGGAGTAATATCAGCTGTGGTTTTAGGAAATCAGTTGATTGGGAAGATTTGGCAGTAGTTGAAATGAGCTTCTTCAGAGCATGGTGGACTCGATAGTTGATTTTCACAGTTAAATGATCAAAGTAGGAAGTTCATGATTGATTTACTACGGTGATCAGTACCAATTAAAAAGCTGATCACACCGAACAGGGCATCTGGATGACAGGGCCCATCTTGTTGGTCGTATATAGATATTTTTATTCCCGTGGATCTTTGTTTTCATCAAGTCATATATATAAGAAATTGTTGTGTTTATATATTTAAAAAGTAGGTAATTGAAACTATTATTCATAGTATACAAATTTCCACTCCTCATTAATAACCTGAGTGATTTATATTAAATATTCAGAATGTTAAATAAAAATGTGCATTCTGAATTATCTGAGAACATAAATGAGTATATATGGATTTGTAAAGCTATGCCCACACACAGTATAGTCAGTGGCTTATTCATTCATTTTATGAGTAAGGCAAACTTTGCAAGTTTATCGCCCCATGGACAAATTGGTTTCTTTGACTCTGTGGCCACCAGTTTTATACCAGAGCTGGCCAACCATCTCGCACGTCTGCGGTTTGGCTGTAAGCGAGAACAGCAGTGCACGCCAGATGGCTTGGTTCATAGCTATTATAATTCCAGGTGAGACAATTCGAGTTACGTGCTCTTCTGATATAGATGGAGAATGGCACAATCCTTTTTAAGGATACATTCTCAGTTTTCTATCCCATCTCAGGCTGCCCCTTCTAAGTGTCCTTGTCCTTTAAATGTTGCGTTTCCTCATGACCACCTATGGGCCATCCCAGTTTTCATTATACTACCGTCCTGGAAAATCCCATAACTCCCTGTAGGGTCTTTTCTTTTACTGGCCATGCCTGCGCCCTCCATGGTGGAGCTTTCTCCTAGACTTCAGATACACTGATTTACCAGCGTCTCCATTAGAATGTCCCAGGGCACTGCAGCTTCAAAATGTCTAAATCTGACTTTATCACTTCACCGTCACCTCTCCTGTCTAGACCTGTGGTTCCACCGGTGTTCCCTCTCTCTTTCCAGGGGCCCAAGACTCCCCCCTTGACTCCTCCCCACAATCACATGTCAGTCCAATCTCCATCTCCCCCGACGTTACTTTATTTTAAGGCACCAGAGTTTCCCATTCGGTTTGCCCTTCAAATGTCCCATGTTCCCTCCTAACAGAGGATTCAGGCCATTCTCCAGCCCATACTTGCCCTTCATAGCATCTGTCTTGATTTGTAATTATATATTTATGCAACGATGTCATACTTATTCCTTTCTGTAAATGTGAACTCTGAATGGGGCCCATCTCAGTTTGCCTTGTTGTCCTATCCAGCGTACAGTAGAAGTTCAATTCATTTCTGTTGAATGAATAATTGAATCAACCTGGCTTCTTGCTATGGCCTAATCACCCCTTTCTCTCTCTTGGGTCTTACTCTTCTCTACTCTGTTTGCTATTTTGCAAAACAGAGTGAACATGTGAAAACCCATATGAATGTGCCATGTCCCTAGACAGTGTCCTTCAGTGAGGGGTAAAGTCTGAATCTTTCCGAAGAGCTTAGGCAGGATCTGTCCCCCAGCAATGTCTCCAGCTTCCTTTCTTTCATTTTTGTTATTTCCTTCCCTGAGGTCTTCCATTCTATCCTTTTCCTGCTCCCACATCCTCCCAGCCTTGCCAACTCCTTCTCATCCTTCATCTGAACTTAGATGTTACCATTCAGGCATCTTTTTGTGACTCTCCAAGATGCTTCACCACCCTGCATGGTACCTGCATGATAATTTGCACCCGGAATCATCACACTGATCCAGAGTTACACACTTTTCTCCACTGTGCAGTAGCTTCTTGAGGGCAGGGCCCAGGGCCTCTGCAAAAGCAGGTAATCAACATGTGTCTCAGCTCACAGCAATGGGATGCCTGGTGCTGTTGTGGCCCAGAGCTCTGTCTCAGAACGATGAAGAGTTGGGGATAGTGTAGACTTGTGGCCACCTTGGGTCGGTCGGCCCAAGGAAGGTTCCCCTCAACCTAACTGTATTCTCTTGATCCTCCTTCAACCCAGATTTTAATAGTTAAAAAGAGAGCAAGGTGAGTAGTGAGGAAAAAGCTAATAAATGCACAATGAGAAAGGAGGAGTGAGGGTAGGGGCTAGATAAAAAACGTATAGCAACAGCACAAAATATATTGACAAACAGCTAGTCCTGTTAGCGCTGTTATAGTCCAAGTGATTTGTGATCTACATTGTTCCATAGTGACAACATCACTGTGTGACAAGTTCTCCAACTTTATTTTGTTGGGATATGATTGCTGCATGGAAATGGCAAAATTCTTTTGTAAGTCTGGGAATGGGGGTCTCAATTACGATTATTGTTTTAATTCTGACAAGTCACAGAACTGCCTATTGTCCCTGTTCCTTCTCTTTTCTTTCATATGGCTTAATTAGAGTTGGGTTTTTAGTGGGATAACCTGGTTCTTTTGGTACACAGGTCAATTTTTAGAGAAGCTGAAGCTTGGTTGATATTTAAAAATTGGAAGTAGATCCCTGTTTTCACCAATTTGCAACTTTCAGAAAATTGTGCCACTTAACTGAGACTTCAATGCTTAATCACAGCCAAAACTAAAACAATTTTTAGCAAAGTAACAGTTAACTTATTTTAGAAATTTTTCTGCTAAGTTAGAGATCGATAGTATTTGTAACTGACGTGTAATATTTCAGAGTGTTTCTACTTATTAGTGAATCAAAAACACCTAAATCTAAAAGCCCAGAAATACGTGGATTGTAAAGGTAAGAGAATTTAAAAACAGACTTAACAAAGAAGAGAATATTGTTAATTTACCAATTAGTAAATGGGGAATAAATTTTCGTTATGAATCCCCATATACTGAAAACCTATCGTTACCACCAGTGAGGTCACATCAACATTTAATAGTGAGATATACAGTAAATCAATAAAAATTAGTTGCACAATTATGTTCACTTCAGTTCAATTCAGCAAACATTTCTGGAGTTCATACTCTTTGCCAGCTACTGAGGGAGTTTCTAGGGACAATAAATGCTACAGCCTGTCTTTGCTTTTGACAAACTCAGTCTCTCGTGGAGAGATGTGTGTTACTTCCCTATGGTCGCTGTAACAAATCACCACAGACTTAGTGGTTTACTTAAAACAACACAAATCTGTTATCTCACAGTTTTGACAGTCAAAAGTCTGGAGGGGTCTCCTGGGAGTGAAGGCCAGGTGTTGGCAGGGCTTCACTCCCTCTGGAGGCTCCAGGAGAATCCTCCGCTCCTGTCTTTCTCTCCCGGAGGCCACCTGCAGTGCCTGCCTCCTGGCTGCATCATGCAACCTCTGCATCCCAGTCGCATCCCCTTCTCTGACTGACCCTTCCGCCTCCCTGTCTAAGGACCCTTGTGATTACCCGGGGCCACTGGACAACTCAGGATTCTCTCTCCATCTCAAGATTGTTGAGTATATCTGCAAAGTCACTTTTGCCATGGAAAGGAGCATATTCATAGGGACCAGGAGAGGGACTTCTCTGTGGGGCATTATTCAGCCTATCACAACTGCTAAACCACCGTATGCCCATCTGTACTTACACAGTCATCCCTTCTTTTCTGATAAATGGTGTGCAGCAGCTCACACCGCTCTGTAAGTGATGTCCAGACCACACAGACCAAAGCACCACGTGATAAGCGACATAGGATCAGCGCTGTGAGATATTATTATGGAGACAACGTGGAAGCAAAGGCTGTGGATTGCACTTGACATTGAAACTTGGCCTTGAAATATGAATATGAGTTCATCAATTAGAGAGCTGGGTGTGCAAAGGCCTGGAGGCATGGAGGAGTTTGGCATGTTTGGGGCGTAGCAAGTAGTTGGATTTGGTTGGATTGAGAATGTGTGAGTGTGCGTGTGACTGTGTGAGAGCGTGTGTATGTGAGAGTGTGAGTAGGGGAGTGTGTGTGTATGAGTGTGAGTGTGTGAGAGAGAGCGTGTGTGAGTGTGTGTAGGGGGCTGAGAGCCAGGACTAGGGGTTATGGATGACAGGAGGCCTCTCACTGAGCAAGGAAAGAACAGGCACGAGGATCAGATTTGGGGCACCCATATTTGGGGAGTGGTCAGAGAAAGCGTCAGCAGGTGAGACCCAGAAAACACTGTAGAGGTAAGAGGGGCCCTCGGAGAAAGTGATGTCAGGGAGCCGAGGAAGATGTTTCCTATCAACACAGAAATTTGCTGCTGCTGCATTTTTTTCTTTTTTGAGATGGGAATCATGCTTATTTTTCTTTTGTGAGAAGCTTTTTATAAAATAAGAAATTTTCAAAGGGAATTCAATGGGAAAAATGAGCTAAGTTATTCTTCGGTCCTAGGGCTTGGTCCAGAGGTGGGGAATCTATGGCCTTCCAGGTGCTTAAGTGTGGCCTTTTGACTGAATCCAACTTTTAGAGAACAAATCCTTTTATTAAGAGGATTTAGACCAATGAGTAACTATAGCATGTACCTGGTGCTACTCACAAAGGCCCATTTGCTCCAAAATATCAGCCCCAGCTCTTTGAGTGGTACTTTCCCAGGCTGCTTTCAAGATCTAATCTTCATAGTAATTTCAATGGCTTTGTCACTGTGGAGGAGAAGGTGGTAAACTTTCACAGAGGGGAGAGAAACAGCATCGTAGAGTCAAAGAGAAGCAAAAGCAAGGGGCAGTTGTTTGGATGATTTAACGCGAGTTGTAATTTTTCTTAATTAGCTGAAGATTTTGGATGAATGGAAAATGTTACACTGGGGTGATTGAGAAAATTGATTCAAGACTTTGGAATTTATGGGTTAGGATTTTCAGAAATGAAGTCTATGTTTCTCCACATTGCCCTGTCTTATGTGACTAACCAAGCATAGCGGTGGAGGGTAAAGCGTTGAAAGTCAGATTGCCTGGAGTCACAGTCCTGCTCAGCCCCGCTCACTGGCTGTGTGACTTTGGTCAAGTTAGTCAGCTGTCTGTGCCACGCTTCTTCATCTGCAAAATGGGGGTAATGACAGAATCTGTCATAGCCCGGATGCTCCCCAAGGCTGAGTGTGAACAAAAGGACCTGTTTGAGTTGGTTGTTGAAGAAAGGGAGGGCAGCCAGCAGGAGGGAGGGACAGGGGACGTGAGCTGGCGATGGAGGGAGGGCCAACTCAAGGGTGTGCCTTAGGACAGCCACTGCTGGGGTGGCAGAGTGCTCCAATGTCAAGGCTTGATCTGCCTGGTGAAGACACCAGGTGTGGCCCCGGACTGTTCACTTTAACACATCTTTTATCACATTCTCACCATGTCCCTTTCACATGCTCTGCTATGTCCCTTTCTTCTGCTGTGGGTCACTACGTTGTCCCAATTCCAGGGAACCATGGAAAACAGGTATGAGGACTCGGGAGTGACTGCCCATGTCAACAATTCCTCCCCCACGAGGCTTACGCCCTGCTCACTCCATCCCCTCGACCCGGAGTCCTGGTTTCTGCTGGTGCGTAGGAGCCGGGTCCTGCATCCTTTCAGTGTGAGCAACTCCCATTCACATCAGGGGCGTTACGTCCCCACGCAGGCTCTGCTGTGGAGAGGAGGGGTGGGGTGGGAGCAGATCCTGAGGAGGACGTCCCAGGTGCCATCTCTGCGGGTAGGCGTACAGGTGGGGAGGCTGCTCTATTCCGTCACGGAGCAGGGCGTCGCTCCTGCCAGCGCAGAGGCTTTAGGGGACATGGGGTTAAGGATTCTCAGGCTCGGCTCACCCACCAGACCTCCCCATCCCTATCAGGTCTCAGGGACAGACTCTTCCCCAAGAGCACCTGACTTCAACACAGGAGACCTGTCCTGGCTGTGCACTCCTCCTCCTGCTGCCTTTAGTAAGACCTTGGCTGTGATTTTGAGCCTCCATGGAAGTGAGCGTTGACAGATCTGATCTGTTGTTTCCTTTCTTTTAAGCTTCTTCATTTTCAAATTTATTTTATTTTATTTTTAAAATTCACGGATTTATTTTTTAGAGTTATTTTAAGTTTACAGCAAAACTGAGAACAAAGTACAGAGTTCCCATGTACCCCTCCCCAACCCCCACGCAGTGCCCCTATTATTCATATCTTGTGTTCGTAGGCTACATCTGTTACAGCTAAGGAGCAGTACTGATGCACTGTTATTGATTGAAGTCCATGCTTTACATTGGGGTTCGCTCTTGGTGTGGTGCGTTTTGTGGGTTTTGGCACATGCAGAATAAATGACATGTGTGGTTTCCTTTTTTCCAAGATTTTCGAAGCAATGAACAAAGCCCGGCTCCCTCCATGATATTTACAGCGACTGCTGCCCCTGTGCCATTTAAGTGCCGTGGCTGTCACTACCCTGATGCTCCACCTTCCCCTGTCCTGCATCCCAGTCAATCACAGGCGAGAGTCCCTGGGGCTACTGCACGACCCCCTAACCCCCAGCAATGGCATCTTTATGGCTGTCTGATTGGTCAGTGACCCAGCCCCAATATTTTATTTTGATCATCCTATTTCCAGGGCCTCCCTTTTACCAATTGTCTGGTTTGCTAAGGCTGTCACACAAAACACCACAGACTAGGGATCTTAAACAGCAAACATTTATTTCTCACAGTCTGGAGGCTGCAAGTCCAAGACCAAGGTGCTGCCAGAGTTGGTTTCTGATGAGGACTCTCTTCCCATGACAGCTGCCTTCCAGCTGTGTCTTCACATGATCTCTTCTTTGAGTACAGGTGTGTGGAAGGGGAGAGAGATAGAGTTAGAGAGAGAGAGCATGAGAGGTAGAGAGAGTGTGTTAACTCTCTGGCATCTCTCCTTATAAGAACACTAATGCTATCAGATCACGGCCACCCTCTCATGACCTCATTTAACCTTAATTACTTCCATAAAGGCCATATCTCCAAATACAGCCACACTGGGAGTCAGGGCTCCAACGTATGAATTTTGGGGTTACACATTCAGTCAATGCCACCAGCTATCCTAGCTTGGATGTCCTGAAAGCAGAGGCCAAGACAAATGCTAATGTGCGAGTAGTTTACAGGAGTGAGATCTCAGGGCACAGCAGTGGGAGCTGGGAGAGAACCCTGGAGAGACTCCATGGAGACTTACCACAGTGCCCCCGGGGAACGGCCCCGGCACCTTACAAGACATGCCTCAGAGGTGTGCACCTTGTATCCCGGGTGGGCAATGCTCTTGCACGGCCAATCTTGTCTCTTGTTATTCTTTCAAGCTCTTCACACTGATGGCCAAGCAGTTTCTTCCAACTCTCAGTTATAGACAGTATTTTGTTCCTTCTGAGTGTAAGTTCTGATATTTTAGGCAACAGCCTGCGTGCTTCCATCAAATAAAGACCAAGTGAGGAAAGCTACGTTGTCACATATAAGGAAGAAACTTTTCATTGAGTCTATTTATCTCGGCTTCATGACATGTAAAAAGACAATTTATTAAATATTTTAAGGCTATTTTCCAATACTTTAAATATTTAAAATTATTTCAGATATTTTATGCTATTTTCCAATATTTGAAATACTTTAAAATATTTCTATCATTAATTTATATTAGTTGATAGCTTTTTAAGTTTACTGAGAAATAAAAACACATGGCTAACCACCAAATAAATTATGGCTAGATTGAATATAAATTACAGGGGTTTAAAGATTGCATACAAATTACAAAGACTTAGAATGTATGTGCTCACATGTTCTTAAGTATAAGACAGTTTGACTCACGGTCATATCAAGCCTCCATCAGTTCCACAGAAATCCTCTTTGTAATAAGTGAGTGTTTCAGCAGTCGCCAGAATAATAGGTATCTTCTGCCTGTTTCACCAAAATACTCTGGTTTTTTTTTCCTGTTAAAGAAAGGAAAGAAATACATTTGTCATCCACAATGAGTTTTAAAGACCTTCTGTAAATGCAGGTGTGCCTCGAATTAAGAAAGCCAGACATTTAAATAGTTGACCTTACAGAGCACATAAATTAGAGGGTAATTACTTAAATGTTCTTTAGTTTGTGAAAGGATTTACAACAGGGTTCCTCTAAATAGCTAACTCTCTAGTGAATTTAAATTACTAGTGTGTGTGTGTCTTAAAATTAATTCCTTTTTTTTTCCTAAAGAAACACACCTGTTGCCTAAAACAAGGTATGTCAGAATTAAGAAAAGCCGGGAGTTTTCCCTTTTGTTAAGCAAATTTTTAGGTTAAGCCAGAACTCATATGTACCAAGCCTCCTTTTGGGAAGAAGGATTAGTCAGCTTCTTTGCTTTTTTTTTTTAATGCTGAGCTCACATTTGCATTCGCTCCTTTTCCTGTCTAGTAGGGTGAGGCGGGGCCTCCGGGAGAGTCCTGGTGGTACGAGCTTCCTCGGATTTCCTCCTGGAACTGGGGCTGAGAAGTCAAGTATTTTGTGGATCCCAGGGCTGCCCTGGCTGAGCCTTTCTGTCTTGGGGGTGGGAATAGGGTGGGATGATCCCAGATGGTGAAGACTGTTGAGAAATAAGGAGGAGGGGAAATGGCTGCTCTTCACTGGACTTCAGCTCTGTGACCCCATAGAAGCATTTAAACTCCTCCTACCCATAATTGTACCACCTGACATGAATATTCAGCCAAGGACATGAAACTATCATTTTTAATATCTCCACCTATAATTGACCTAAATTTCCTCTAAAGACCAAATCTTGTGAATGTTATTCCTAAGGGATTTGAGATTTTGAGGTCATAAAAAAATTCCTGCCTCTTGTCACCTCACTGGTGGTTTTTCTTTCTGCCTGTGCTGCAGCTTGTCATGCTAACCTGATGTTCTTTGAGATGGTTTGGCCCTGAGTGTTCATATTGAACTGGACCAGTTCTGTCCCTTTGGATGGAAAATGTTTCTTCAGGATTGGGTCCCAAGGTCTTTATTCCCAAGCCTTGGTCTGTTATTAATTACCAGTCCAAGGTAAAGTGTTCAGCATTCATTTATTCCACAGATATCTATACGTCTCTTACTTTATGTCACTTACTGCTATTGTCACAGGGGATACAGTAGTCGATGAGATGGACAAAGTATTTGTCCTAGTTGAGAGAGAGGCAATGGTAAATAAAACAAATAGATACATAATTGTTCTTCGTGAAATTTAAAAAACAAGAGAATATATTATCTTGTGTTTTCATACATTCATATGAATTTAATGTATAAGATTTCTCTTATACCAATATTACATTTCTCTTAGTATTTTAGAATCAAAATTTTATTTGTATTTATGAAATAATTGTTATATCAAATGGTGACTTAAAAATTTAGTACATTTAACAGTTGGTGTGGTAGGTGGGCTCCAAGATTGTCCTCAGTGATCCCCACCTCATGCTATTTGCATGAGTGTGTAAGATTGGGAACAGGGCTGGTCTGTCTGTGTGAACAGTAGAATACAGCAGAAGTGATGGCAGTCAGTTCTGAGACTGGTTTCTAAAAGACATTGTGGCTTCTATTGAGGTCACTTTCTTTCTTGGGTCTCTGGATCTGGGAGAAATCAGATGACATTTTCTGAGCAGTCCTGTAAAGAAGTCCAGGTGCTGAAGAACTCTTCCCTGGCTGACAGCCGGGGAAGAAATAAGGCCCACTGCTGATAGCCATGTGGGTGGGCATGGAGCAGTCGAACCTTCAGATGATACAGCCCCAGCCGGTGTCTCAATGGCAACCTCACGAGAGGCCCTGAGCCAGAATCACCTAGCTGAGTCACTCCCAAATTCCTGAACTTCATAAACTATAAAATAATAGACATTTGTGTTTTAAGCCAGTAAGGTTTGGGGCAGTTTGCTATGTAGCAATAGGTAGCTGATATAGTTGCAACCCTACTGCTACATTATTTTCAAGTAATGAAAACTCAAAAGTGTAGCAACCACTATCTCATATGAAAGTAGATTTTCTTTGCAAAGAAATTTGGGCAAAATTATACTTTTTTGTATGATACCACTGTTCATTCTGTGTTTTCTGTTCCTGGAACTGTTCAGCACGGTTGCTTCTTTCGACTGAACTATCCTCTTGTCTCCATTTCCTTTATTCAAATCCTACGCCCTCTTTTTAGTCACAAATGATTCATTTAGTATGAGTTTATTAGTTAATGGTGGCCAACTAATAAACTTATTGAGTATAATTTTCCTAGAGAATCTGAGAGGCAGAAGGAAGATTATATCACACCTGTTGCTCCAGTGTGATACTATTAATGCCACCCCATTTCCCTCTTAGAAGTATCCAGGTTTGAATAAGCCTTATGGCCACCCTAGCTAAAAGTAAAAATCCCATCAATTTATCTTAGGTTCTGTCATTTTGTAGATTTTTAGGGTTCTGATTTTTAGAGCTCATTTTTGAGAATGAATGGTAGGATAACTAAACTTGTCTGTATCTCCTTATGCAATAATATTTTCCCTCTCAATGCCTGCATGGAGAGAGACAAGGTTCCTTTGACCCACAGAGTTCCTAAGCAAACATCTGTGTTAGAGTCCAAAGCAGTAGCTGGGTGCCTGGCTCGTCCCTGATGGTATCAACCACAGCAATGATCATTAGCGAATTTCTTTGCTTCCTTAAGTTCCCTAGGGAATTCCGTGAGAGTGATTCTTCTCTTGTAGTTTTGAGGCTGAAGGAGGTGTCTCTGTAGGCAGAGGCAGGGCTCTTGTACTCTCAGTGAGCTCTGAGGAACAAGCAAGCCCTAGAAAACCAATCAGCCTCCTCATCAGCAGGTGTATTTCCTGCAAGATCTGCCCTCAGACAACCCAGGCAGTGGGCAGACTCCATCGTGTGGGCAGACCTGGGCCTTTCTGTGAAATTAGGGTGGTTCTGCTTTCAGCTGTGACAGCTAAGAAAGATTCCTCCCACACATGGATTTAATGGCATGGAAAGTTAGGCTGCCACTGGAGAGGCAGGAAAGAGAGGGAAAAATAGCCCAGGATTTGAAATGAGACCAATCTGGATTTCAGTTCTGACTTTAGCACTTACTGGTTGTAGACATTGGCCACATTGCTTAATGTCTCTGAGCCTCAGTTTCTTCCTCTTGTACTAATGCCAACTTTCAACTGTTGTTATGAGGGTGAATTAGGACAAGTATAAAACACAGAACGCAGGGACTTCCATAATTATAGCACACTGGCTGTTTTTCTAGAACAAACTTGGATGAGGGAAGTCTTGAAGAACTTTTCCAACGTGTTTCCCAGCTCCCTGCATCACTCTCAGCTCAGGGTCCTCTCTGAGGTTGCTGCCTCCCTCTTCCTGGGATGTCTTTCCTCTCTTTGCCCACCTACTTCTTGTCTATCCTACAGGTCTCTTTCCCTCACTTCTCTATTGATTTCTCAATCTCTCTTCCCGTCCCTCCATCTCTATCTTTTTGTCTTGCCTAGATTGAGCCTTCTTAGCCTAGAATTTAATAATTACATACAATATTCCCATCCGTGCCTCCCTCCTCTTCACCCTGCTGGAGTGTCTTTGAGTGTAGGGATTATGGGGCAGGACTCAGGTTATGTGGAAAATTAATATTGACTGGTTGTCTTTTTAAAAAATGGAACTACTAATATGAACATAGAGGAAATGTTTTAATTTCCTGAAGCAACCGTTCATATGGGGAGAATGCGGAGGGTTGTACCAGTGACTTCCCTGATATATCCCAGCTGTTGAGTGTTGACTTTTTAAAATCACAGTCAATGACATTGTTCTTTTATTCATCTCATAAAAATTTGGTTGTGAATCAATGACTAAGGAAATCTAACCCAGAGAGTTTTTAATACCTGAACATGGTGGCTGGGTAAAGAAAGGCTTGTTTTTAGCAGCTCTCTACTCCTTCAAGGCACAGGTAGACTTTAGTGTCTCTGGGCTCAGCTCCAGGCATTCCAGGACGTCCAGAATGTGTGCCAATGAGTACAACTTTGGAGACTTCAATCAACTGAAACTTACTCACTTGGACCGAGGGCACACAACTGGGGTTGTGGCCCAAATTGCACTGGCATTTACACTTGTGTCAAGACAGAAAACTTTTGGTGTTATATAAATGGAGGTTGTGGGGTAACATATGAATAAAATCCTTAGCTATAAAAATAAAGAGTAAATAATGATCAGGAAAATCTCTAAAGATCTAATTGGACAATGCCCCTAGATCTAAAATGCAGCAAAAGGAAAATAATTTAAGACACGTCGTAAGTTAGAGTAGAACTGTGACCACATCTGATATCATTGGTGGCTTCCTCAGAACATGCATGATGGCAGATGGGGGTGGGGAGAGAACAGTGTAATTATGACCAACTTTTGAAATTTAACCATTAAATTCAGTTATTCCTGCTCTACCAAAAGCTTCTTTAGGGCAGGCCTGTGTCTTTCTTGTCTTGGTCTTCCCAGCATTTATGGGATGTGGTGGGCACTCAAAAAGTGGTTGTGAAATAGATAATGAGCAAAATGTGTGCTAGGATTTTAGTTCCTAATTTAAATGATAAAAAAATGCATATTTCACTTTTTTATTGGAAGTCCGGCAAATTATATTCAAAGCATTTTAGAATCTTGTCTGCTATTCATTATTCCCTCTCCTCTTCTCAAAATATAAAACAAAGGAATAACCATTTATGGAAAGTTAAATGTTAAACTACATGTCTTCACAGATAGCATTTTCTCTGAGAAACACATATTCACTCTACATTCCATGAGACCTTTTCTTTTTATCATTTTGAAATTTCTGGGGTGATTTAGATCATATTGATTGCTCTTGTTCATCTATAAATCACCATTTGTTAGTGATTGAGGTTAACTTTGATTTTCTGGGATTAGAAAAAAGATTCATTTGTGCATATGAATTCTGTGCATTTGTCCGTTTAGTTTCTTCGGATAAATTCCTAGAAGAGAATTCCGTGTTAAAGAGCACACATATTTTAAAAGGTTTTGATATATATTCCCTAAATGTGCTTCCACCATTTGATTGGTTATAGATCAGTTGCAAGCAACAAAAGCCAACATGGCTAGTTTAAACAGAAAGGAATTTATTATGAATTATTTGGTGCTTACGATTATTGGAGGGCTGGAGGACCTACCTTTAGGCTAAGCTTGTAGAAGAACAACTAGCTCATGGAACTTCATTACCTGGCCCTCAATTAGGAAAGCAGCCAGTCCTTCCACAGGAAGTTGCGGAATCAGAAGGCTGCTGGTAGTAAACCCTAACTTCCTCCACTAAAAACTACACTGTCAAACGGATACCTTGTCAGGGCCTCCAAAGGGCCCCGGAGTTGTGGCGAGGTAGCCGTTTCAAGTTCCACAGCATCATACCATTGCTGCATTCCCTCTGGAAGCATTCCTCCCTGGGTATTAGAGCGTTTGGAACAGTAAAGGCCAAAGCTACAGGCACAGGAAGCAGACAGATTTTGTGGGTACATTATTAAGTGGAAAAGTGAGAATGTCAGCCTCTCTTTCTTGTCTTGGATGTTGGACTAATGTTTTCCAGCAAGAAAGAAACAAAGAGCACCCTGTATTGGTTGCCGGTTCAGAGCATATATTGCAACTGTAGGATAGCACCTTAGCTTTGCAAGGTTGTCGTGTATCAGTTGGTGCCACAACTGAGGATTCAGCAGACCATTCTGGCTTTCTCCAAGGCCAGCTGTTCCTCTGAAAGTAGTGCCTGGTAAACTTGGTGAATCCTTTGAGTGGCATCTTCTCCTCTCGCTTCCTTTGCTATAAAATTAGTTCCTTAATCAGAAGCAATGTATTGGATACAGTGTTTATAAATATTGCATTCATCAAGTTCTAGAGAGTTGTTGGCAGAAGCAAGGTTGGCAGCAAAGGAAACACCCACATCCATATGTCTCCATGCCAGGGAAGACACTGCTGTCCCTGCCATTTTGGAAGGGGTCCAATTCTAACTAATCTGCTACCTGTTAGCTGGCTGGACCCTTTGAGGCCAGCTAGACCAGTCTTGGGGAAGGCAATTCATGTATTATCTTCATTTGTGCAACTGTGGCTACTTCATTCATAAGCCTGTTGAAAAAGCATTAGGGTAGCTGGGGAAAGGGCCAATGGAAACCCACAGGATACTCATCTCATTCTCTTGATTACTAAGAACCTTCTCCACAAGAAGACCTTTTGGTGAGAACTCACTTCCCACACTCTGAGGCTGTTCTAATATGTGTATCTATATCCCTATTCTCCAAACGTTTATGTCACTTATGTGTCACTCCTGTTTTTTTCCACACTTTTGACCACATGCTAAACCATTAACCATCTCCCATGAATCAATGTAGATCTACACCTTTGGTTATCACTACTTCTAGACAAAATAAAAAACCAAAAACAACAATAGTAAAAAAAACTCAGAAGAAATAGATTTGCTGCTTGAAATTATGCCAAATAGAAGATTTCCTTTTTCCATTGTCTTTCAGGGAGTGCTGTTGTGATGGGGAAAAGTCGACTTGTGATGGTTACCAGCATTGTCTTGCAGAACAGTCTGTAAACCAAGTTCTCCTTTTCTGGAATTTTCTTTTTTAGCCAACTGTCCATAGAGAACTCCCCATGAGGTTTGAGCCTGGCATGCCTTAGGGCTGGGCACATGCAACTTTATGGCATGGGTGACTCAGAGAACACTCAGTTCTGGATGGTCAACCCAGAACACAAAGTTACTTGTCCCATGGTCAGGTATTTAGTCTGCCAGGATCCGGAAGTAAGCCAAGCACTGTTTCTCAAAAGGACAATAATTATGTCCTTGGGGACATAACCTTGCTTCAAAGCCCTGTGAGCCTGGACTGGTATTTTCCTATCAGTGTTGGCCTTGGGCTCTGGGCAGTATTCCACGCTGTCTCAGACTCTTGAAGCACAATTGGGCCTGCTGTATCTGAAGGTCTAAATGTTTGCAGCTGCTAGAACATCTGGAGAGCCTTTTCTTGTCTTGGCTCCTAAAAGGTGGTGTCCTTATGGGTTGTTTGGTGGATGGATAGAAGCAGCACTAATCAATGTAGTATCTACTGCCTCTGAAGTTCAAAGAGGCCACTTTCTTAGTTGTAGTGGGTTCATAACACTGCACATTTTCTTGCACTTTGGAGAGGCTTTCCTGATATGTCCCAGACAACAGGAACTGCTGAACTTTGGATATGGGAGCAAGTCTTTGAATTTTTATTTCGTACTCATTGGTGCTCCTGTGTCTCACCAAGGGATCTAGGATAACAGCTATAAACATTCTGTCTCATGCCATGATGATGTGATTAAGGTCTCTATGGAATAAATTATGAAAGAGTCAGAGAACTGACATAACCCTGAGATCAGATGGTGATGGTGTATTTACTTCTTTCAGGTGAAAGAAGATTGATTCTAGTGAATTATGGTTATTGGGGAAAAAAATTTCACACTGATAGATGTATACTAGGTACCAGGATCTGTTTCAACAATGATATTACTTTAAGAATAGCAGCGACATTTCATATCACAGTGTGATTAAGTTTAAAATAGACCAACATCATTTTTCAAGGTTCATCTTCTTTTGAACACACCGTGGATAAGTTCAATGAGAATGGGATGAGGATCCACCCTCTTGCCTCTTTTTGGTCTGTGATGGTCCTTATCTTCCTGATCCCACCTGTGATGTGTGGCATTGCTTTTGGCTTGCTATTTTGTATAAAGACATGGTATAAGAATACAGTTCCAAAGATTCCCATGTGGCCCTTCTTTATGCTGTCACTCAATTTCCAAGCAAATCTGTTTTACCTATACACTTAGGAGTGGAGGCACTAACCACAGGATGGATTCAAAGATCTACTTGTGACCTCATCTTCATAACTCTTCCCTTGATTGGTGGACTACAATCAATCTGGATCCCCAGGAATGGATGTTAGCTCAGAGCCAGTATCTAATAACCTGAAAGATGTGGGTATTTTCCTTTCCTCATTGTGCAGATAGCTATGTCGAGAGCCGTGGGCTCTTTGGGAGGATGCAAGAAGCACATACGCAGCATATGTTTGTGCATTCTGACAGCACCCTTCTTCAGGAGTGTCCAGACTCCCCTGCATATGAAGTTCTTGATTTGTGAGCTGATTTTCTGGAAATGGAATAAGCTGACATGACTCTCCATCTTGGGGCTCTACTCAGACATTTGTTTACCAAATTTAGGGGGTTTTCTTGGGGCTTGTGGGGTGATATACAGGTCAAGTGGGATCTTAGTGGGCTACCAATCCATTTCAGTCCAGGGGCTCCCATTCTTCTAATTTTAGCCCCTGCCAAAGAGCCCTTCATGTCAAACTAATTTGATTGCCTTCTTGGCTGTGTTGATTATTATGGTGATCATGCCCCTTACCTAGTTGGTTAAGGGTGGTTGCTTGGCCTCTGTAAATCTGAACTTTCTTTTTGCTTGGTGAAATTGACTAGCCCATTCCATTGGCAGCATCTCTTACCTTTCTTTCTGGCATACAGAGTACAGTCACTACAATAAAGCATTTTTTTTAAGGCTTTGGAAATATCTCTCAGCAATACATGCTTGAATGCCTTAGTGAATGGAATCTCTGCTGGGCCTTCACAGGGATATAGTGAAGGGGCAGCTGGTGAGTCTCATAGGATAAATCCACTCCATGATTACTGCCTTGGATTTACGTCTTTGTATTTCTTTTGAATTACACCAAGAACATATATATATATATATATATTTTTATGCATAGGCTGCCATTGAATCAACCAGCCCAGCTGCTTGAGACAGCACAACAAATCTTTGGCAAGTGCATTTATATTAGTAAATCTGGTCCAATCTAAAATGATGTCTCTCTCTTCATGGTCCAGCCCTCTCACAGTCCATTCCCATACATTCTCCTAAGTTTCTGATCATCTCAACTAGAAAACCTTGGAATTCTTTAACTCTTTTCCACTCTTTTGACTTGTAAGCCTTCACCTCCTTGGTGGGACAATGTTCTTCCTGCCCCCCAGCTGCTGTTGTCTAGCTATAGCCCTGGAAGGAATACAAACAGTAGGCAGTGACATGATGACAATTGGCATCTCCTTGCAAAATAATGACTCTAGGAGAGGTTATTACAGGGTCTTCAATCAAGGCAGGAACAGCCTCATTCCACAGTGGGGGGAGGGGGGGTAGGGGACCTATACCTCTTGCCAAGGGTGACTCAGCAAGTTTTGGGGATGAGACAACTTGAAGTCATTTAAATGCACACAAAGCTCCGTATGCCAATTCTTGGGATTTCTCCCTTTAAAATCAATTCTCTAACATTTATAGAGAAACATTGTGAGGCCATCAGTTACTATAATTTAACCACCCTCAGGTCCAGATCCTGTTCCAATTTTGGATTCCTCTAGCCTTCTAAGAAAATCTCTAAGAAAAGAGATTCTTTTATGGAAGCCAACAAGGCTTCCTAGTCCTGTGACTGTGCCCTGAACTCTGCATGTCTTTGTTTAAGCTTTCTAGCATGGCTAGAAGTCTACAGTCCATTGCCGGCACCGTAAGGGTTTATGCAAGCACACAGCTGGCCGGAGCCTTGCCTTTAAAAGGCTCCCAGGTGACCACAGGTAACAATTTATGTAAATGTTTTGTCATTGCACGTGGTGAACAATTATGTCCTGTCCCCTTATGTTAACAGGATCCAAACCCAAATTCTACTTTTCAGAATCTTACATTCAGTACTTAAATGGGACCAATTACTTGAAAGATTAGCATTTATTAATAGTTGCAGACCAAAGAAGCCATCTCAGCTAGATTAACCAGAAGGATACTGTACCGATTGCTAAGTATGAAGTGGCTTTCAAAACCATTACAGTAGTGGAGGATGAGGTTCCAGCTAAGATCCCAGGAATAATTTCTGAGGTTTAGGATCACCACCTTTCTACCATGATTGAGAAAAAGCCCCTTTCGCCACTGCAGGAAATGTCTGTCTCAGCAGCCAGATGGGTGTAGCACAGGTTGGTGTCTCTCTGCCTTTTCTTGGTGGGTGCATATGATCGGTGAATCCTAAATCTCATTCAAAATAAGCTTTCCAGCCTCTGCAGTGTGGGAAAGCACACTAGGAGGAAGCTGAGATGGGCTCCGAATGAGACAGTCAATAGGATCCACCACAAAAACGGAAATGCAGATTTCCCGAAACTTTCACCTCCTTAGGTATTAGCATCCTCTTATTCTTGGTCAGTTTAGTAAATGAAACTATTTTCTTTTTCTTTTAACTTACACTTCATTAGTTGGATACTTTATCCAATTCTAGTGTTTCTTCTTACTTTTAAAAATCTCTGTTCATTTTCTCTATTTTAGTACTGGTGTGTTGATTTTTGCCTTATTGATTTTTAAGAGATTTTAATATATTTTATCTTTTTGAAGGATGGTCATATAATGTTTAAATTTTTTGTGTATTCAAACATTTTACTTTTCTTCTGTCAAGGCTGCTGCCTTTGGAGTTTAATTTTAAAAGTTCTTTTTTACTTTATGATTATATAAATATTCAACAATTTCTTGGGTACAGCTTTTGGCTTTATTTTTACATTAAGTTTTTAATCCATCTGTAATGTGTTTTCGTATTTCAGTATATAATATGGATTAGGAGTCCAACTTTGTATTTTCCAAATGGTGATCCAGTCGTCCTTACACTATTTGGATAATCTGTTCTCTTATCACTGATTTAAGATGTTACTCGACCATATACAAATTCCTAAAGTTCCTGAGTCTACATTACCTATTATCTTCCATTGATCTTTCTGTTTCTGTGTCAGTATCACACTTCAGCATTCTTATTATTGTGTGTCCTGGTTGTATTAATACTAACAGGTTAACTAACATGTTAATAAAATTTAGGGATTTTTTGTCAAGATTTCAAAAATTCCATCGATATTTTGATTGGAAATTAACCCAAACTATACATTAATCTGTACATATTTGATGTCTCCCCATCTGGGAATATTTCAGGTGGCATTGCTTGATTATGAAGGATATGTGCTATTTGGGAAACTCATCATTCAGACCCCAGTGCTGCCAGGATTTACACTGTGTCGCCTCCAGCCACTACTGTATCCCTTTAGTTTTCATCTGTAACATGGGAAGAAATATTGCAGCTACTAAAAGGTTCGTGGTGAGGATTTATGAAAGGACACAAGCAAAACTCTCAGAGTACCTGGCACAAGGTTTAGGCTGAAAATGCAATACCAGAATGTCCTACTAGCATTCTTGGTGGTGATGATGATACTGCTTTTGAAGGCACAGTAGAATTTCGTGTGTTTCTTCATTCAGGTGATGAAAAACTCTTTATTACATTTCTTTCTTTTTTTTTTCACCTATCTTTTTTTTTATTTCAGCGTATTGTGGGGGTACAGATGTTTAGGTTACGTATGTTGCCCTTGGCCCCCTCCCCCATTTATTTCATGGTGTTCTGTTGTTTTTGTTGTTGCTATTATGTGCCAAATGGCAGAGAAAACACCGCACTTAGGAAGATGTATACTATTAAAAATTTGACAAATTGGATATCTTTTTCTTTGGTTTAGAAAATTCTAGGTTCCATTTTCCTTACATTATGAAGCCATAAGGTAATAGGGCATGATAATACTGTTGAGAACTCAACACTCTGGCCAGTGCTTAATTGTCTCTTAATTGTCTCCACCAGGCTGCGAGTTCCCCGGGGCTGGTGTCACCTCTGTCTCTTCCCTGCCATAGGTCCACTATGTGCCTGGCTCTAACATGTGCTCATTACCTATTTTCATGAACAAATAAGTGGCTTTACTTTGATCTAGCTTCAAAAGCATGTGATTTGCTTCTTATTTCCACCCTTACAAATTTCCAGTTACATCAAGCTTCTTGCCCTTCCTTGAATACTCCAGGATATGTGTTGCTCTGTGTCTTTTCATATGCTACTTTTACCTGGTGTCACATCTTTCCACCTCTCTGTCAACTGGAAAACTGCCTTGTGAAAGACAAGAAACATTTCCAGGGTGCTCCCCAGCAGTGAGTTTCTCCCTCACCTATGCCTAAGATAACATTGTGCGTTTGCTCTCTATGTGATTTTGAACCCTATTTCTGTGTGTAAATGTCTGCCTTCCGACACAGACTCTGCCCAGAATGGTCCCCAGCACACAGATGTAGAATAAATCTGTGAGGCTGAGTTCTGCCCTTCAGTTGAGGGAGAACAGTGGTGATACATTTATTTACCTAGTTCAGAGAGGAGCAAACGTTCCCAATTACCACTCTTGTATGATCTTTCCTAGCCTCTCAATAATCAGGACAGAGCTCTTTCTGTACATTAAAACCCCTCAACAGCTGATTCTACCAGGTGGCAATGGGAAGGAAGAATGCCTCCTGGTTTCCAGTCATCATATTGCCTTGTTGAAAAGCCTAAGTTGCAAACAGAATATTTTCAGGCATGGCTGAAATTCAAAGGAAGCAATTTCTATATTGGAAGAATGTGGACTAACTATACAAAGGATGAAACATTTTAAAAGAAAAGGGTGGGTGGGGGAACAAAAAAATCATGCGCAGCCCCGAAGAGTTGATTTGGTCATCTGCTTTGTCACTTTCAGATAATGGAATCAGTGGATAAGCATCTTGATGCATCATATAGAGTCTCCTTTCAAAGAAAGTTATGAAATTGGGGTGGCATTTCATTTCCTGAAATGCA
The DNA here is from genome assembly GCF_000956105.1 of Propithecus coquereli. NCBI lineage: Eukaryota > Metazoa > Chordata > Mammalia > Primates > Indriidae > Propithecus > Propithecus coquereli. The sequence goes on along the minus strand of NW_012155062.1, from coordinate 6,180,214 downwards.
TTAATGCAGGTTAGATAACTCATTAAATAGAACTTCAGTTTTCAGGAAAAGATTTTAGAGAGCATGACAATCTAACATATAATTTTATTAATTTTAAAAATATTTTTTTCTCCAATAGAGGTGAATAAATGGTTTAAGGAAGTCAATAGAAAAAACAAATCCCAGCTGCCAATAATAGGCAGGTTATTTTAAAGACATGGGAGAAAGAGTTTAGCAGTGTTCCTCTAACTGGGAGCTGAGAACACTGGGTAAGTTAAAAAGAAGGAAATGTTTTGGGCCAGGTAATTGGAAAGGCAGTGGTTGACGGAGTATTAGAGATTGCATAAAGGGACCTGGGAAGGTCTTAGGTTGGCAGAACAGTCAAGGTGACGCAGGTGCCTCTAGGAAAGGCAGCCGAGGCACATGAACGAGCTAGTGTCCTCACCGTCTATCGTCTAGATTGGACTAACAAGCCCACAGAGCACATGCAGGTGTGGTTTGCACACGTGTAGTCTCTCACACTGAAGACAGGAAAAGAAGCATACACATTTTCATTGTCGTCATTGTTATTTGGCTGTGAGGCACCAGAGTGTATTGCATAGACAATGGAGTCCACTGCCAGGTTTCAAGTTCTGGCCACACCTCTTCCTTGAACAAATTATTAATCTTTCTGTCTCTGTTTTCTCATGGGTGTAATGGGACTGTAAAATCAGGGTTATAACAAGAATTAAATGAATTAACAGTTGTAAAGCACTGAGCTCATATAACTGCTATGATGATGATGTAACATGGAACTAAATAGATGATGCATCATGTTTATCATTAATTTTGTGCTCTACTCCAGTGTAGGGTTATGATTACATAAGGGCTTTTTACACATCCAGAAGTGCTGACACTGGGTCCTTACTTTGAAATTTTCTGTGAAATTCCATATCCTAGGGTCTAAGTATTGCTAGTGTTTAAATGTTGAAATACGAATTTCATAATGAGGTAACAGATGCTTTTATTAATTTAATTTTAAATGCTATTTTAGATGTCTTTTTATATTTATTCAGCTCTCATTCATTAGTGTTTATTGAGTGCCTACTATGTGCCAGGCACTGTTTTAGATGCTGGGGAGACAAAGATTACTGTCCTCTTGAAAAATTTCTATAAACCCAAACAAAAATTTGGTACCTTATATTTTTATAAGCAATTTCTCAGATGTTGGGGCTCATACTGTAAAGAAGGATTCTGGGGAAAAAAGTTAAACATTTCAAAAGATATGATACAAAGTCAAAATTTCCTTCTCCCAAATGATGTGAAGATGTGAGATGAACGAAACCAGATCTTTACGTTATACTTCATGTCATAAAAGTTACCCAGATGTATAGGTTATCATCAGATGCTGAGATTCAGGGTCTATCATTGTGGAAATAAAAGTGCAGAAAAGGAGAAGTATGGAAACAAGGAAGGCAAAAAATAATCTTGAAAGATTGCCTAAGCAATAATAAACCAAATAATTAAAAAATACAGAAGACTTAATATTTATTACAAATAAGAATGAACCATTTTAATGAAGTCTAGGGTCCCTGATTTATCAGCCTAAAAATCAAGGATTATATAAGTCACCAAAAATCAAAAGAGAAAAAAACTAAACTGTATATAGCACTTATAACATGTTAAGCACTGTTCATATTCAATCTTATTTAATCTTCACCAACAACCCTAAGGAGGATTTTCTTTTCTTTACTTAATCAGAGATAATGGGGGATTAGAAAAGATGAGTACCTTTCCCTGGGTCATGAGGTTACAATATGCAGGAGAGAAGGTGTGAACTTGCCCTATTTGGTTGTAGATACTAAACATGTTTTTAACAAATAATATTCAATCCCATGGGCTGTTCAAAAATGATATTTGGCTCCGAAAATGATTCATTCCCAATATATCATAGTTTCACCTTCTTGATTCAATGGCCTACCATAATGAAAAATCTCCCACTCGGCTCCAGGTAGATACCGAACTAGCAACAGAGCCAGCACATTCTTCATGCACTCATGTGTACATTCCTCACAGTACTGCCTAGCACTTCTATGCTAGGCACTCTTCTGGCTGCTGTGATATGAAGATAAATAAGACAGAATCCCTATTCTCAAAGGGCTTACAGAATAATATGGTCAGGAGACAGTTATGTTAGCAAATAATTATGAAACGGAAAAATATGCCAAAATGATTATTAAACTCTTTTAATTTAGTTCCTTTCAATTAGATGCAGAGAGAATACTTATTAAGTGCCGACCATGTGCAAAGGAACTGTAGTTGTAGAAATAACCATGCTCTGAAAACACAGTATACTACATAGGAAGCGGTGCAATGAGGAGAAACATATTGATGCTTGCAGACTTGGCATTTTCACAAGGACAAAACTGGCTTCGCTTGACATCATGTTTTAGGAAAACTTACCTATGGCATTTGTCCATGTAGTTTTTAGCAAGAATGTAATTTTCACCCCAGCTAAGCAAGGGCTCAAGCCTCCACCCCTGGGTGTGCTCAGGTTGAGAGATCAATGGACCTATTTTCAATTAGGACAAAAGCGCAATTTGTTTGGCTCCACCCAAAATGGTCTGAGCATTATAAAAAGGTGAATTCGAAGTCAAAGTAACTATTATCTGGCCACCAATCTGGCATATTGTTGTGTTATTATTATTTTTTTTTTAGCATATGCTATTCTAACAACAAGTCTTGTCTAAAGGCATTAAAGAATATTGAAATAATATTTAGTTATGAATTGATGTATCTCTAATCAGAAGACCAAGTAATATCAGTAACTGTTAAATTAGATAAAAACTTGTGTGGGGTTAAGTGTAGCTACTATGATATCAGATCATTGCTCTAAGATTATGTTTTTTTCTGGAAGATTAATTCTTTGCATCTACAGTTCTGTTTTTCATTTTGATTTAGTTTTAACTTGTGTTTAACTTGTATATTAGGCATTTAAGATCATCCACAGAATTCCAAGTCACATTTCTCCATGCGCGAACCCAATAAAAATCCTAGGATATGTTATATTATAGAAAATAGGCTCATAAATGTCCAGGGGTTCTATGTAAAGCTATGAGTACTTTCTATAGGGTTCAAAGAATTAATTAAAAGAAACTTTTGAAGCACAGAAAACTCAATTGCATCTTTATTCCCACTAAAACGAGACCTTAAATTCTATTGAAATTAAATTTGACACAATTCAGGTCAGATTTGCTAGTACCACCACTCTTTACTCTGGGCCATGTCTGTCCAATTAAAGGACCGCCTTCATTAGTCACCCTGCATCCAGCAAGCCAAATCCAAATCTGTGGAAGAAAAGCAATTCGATATTTTAAGCAGTGATAAGAACATCACAAGTAATCAATATCTATGGCATTACCAGCTACCTGGTCAAGGAAAAGTCTATAAATGCAAGAATTTATTGCAGAATACCAGCCAGCGTATCGGGCATTGATTCTTCGCCATGTGCATAGATTACTGGGTTTAAAGAGAAATCCCTAATGATGCTCACCTTTAATTTTTCCACTCAAATAAAAAGAAAGCAAGTTGACCACAAAAGCCTGAGCATAAGCAAACAAGTGTCTTTATGGTTGTAAAGATGTTTTGTGAGACTTTTCACAAAAGTAGGAAACCAGCAAACTGCTTGGCAGTAATTAGACGTAATCTGATGCATGCAACCTCACAAAGGAGGAAGAGCCAATTACAACTACAATATACTGTGCTTAGAAACATATTTATTGTGCTTATTTTTAAGATGTTTACTTCACCTGAAAGAAAAAGACTACAAAAGCATTTCCATGTAATCAAAACAGAGATCTTCTTCCACCAGCCACATTTATTTCAATTTCTAAAGTTCACGGCAGACAGCACGTTAATCCATATTAACCTTTGGGATCCTTACATGTTTAAAACTAGCATTGCTTAAGAAAAACCACACATATTCACCCTAGCTCTCCCCAACTCCCCACCCTCCCCGCACACTGGAGACAGAATGAAATACAATCATTTGACACAATAATTTAACTGTAGTTTCCCCGAGAAAGGGCATCAGCCGACTTATATATTCATTAAAAGATTGAACATGCACCTAATCCTCAAAACCGAAACAGACCGCAAAGATCCAGCAGAAATTTCCCAGCACACTTTCTCACGTGCTGTCCTCACATGTAGTATTCATTGCCATCATTAAACTAATACCGACTGGAACCAAAATCTACATTGCAACTTTAAAGTAGAAAAATGGAGATGGATTAATAATATTCTCATTATTCAGGTTTGACTTTGAGTTACTAAGATGCGATATAAGGCAAAAAAACTTCCACTGTGAACCCCTAGTTAATTTCCTTTTAATTCTATCCAGAACGTGACTTCTGTGTTATACAGAAGATACCTGAAATTAAAGTTTAAGTAGAAGGAAAAGGAAATTAGAAGAGTTAAGGGGATAATTGTAACTTTATAAGAATTCTGTGGCAATGCATTTGTTTCTCTTTAGGTCATGATGTGCTGAGGCAGGAGGCTGGGTGGGAACTGGGTGGCATGGTTAGGATTCTGCCCATCTCTAACTGGGTGCAAGGAAGAGGGGCTTGCACACGCAGGTGGGCCCTTAGAAGACAGTCTGTCAGCTCCACCTGGAATGATGACAGCAGTCTCTGGCTGTCCCTGGCACTCTGACCACATGCGAAGGGAGTCCTTTGTACAGTCAGTAGGAGAGGACACACCTGTGACCCTGCACAGCCTTCTCTGTGATACAGCCTCCGTACTATCAGTGGCCTAAATTCAAACCTGCTCCCTGGAGAGGGCAAATCATTGAACATATGTTTAGTCTAAAAATGTAGCTCTCAAAAAATGCAGGTTTGGAATATGCTAAGATATTTCCTTACACTAGAACCTTCTCTTTGCCCCAAAGATTTGTCAAATGGAATTGAATGCGTACACATCAATCTGCACATTGTTGCCAGACTAGAATCATTTCAGTGTGTCCTTGTGTATTTTGGAGAAAATGCCAGCCATGTTGAAACAAGATGCCTTACAAAAGTTGTGAGCACATTACTACTCCAGGTTTCTTCCCATAGAAGATTTAAATTTAGAACTCACTGAATTAACATTTTATTTTAAGGCATGGGAAAGATATGCAGTGTGCCTCATCAATAGTTGAGATGGAATTGGATAACATCTCTCAAGTTTATCAATTACTGAACAAAAGGATGCATACAATTTCTCCAAGATTAAATTCTTAAAGATTTAAGTTGACAGACATATTTTCATAACAAAGAGCTACAATAAAGCATTGGTTGAGTTTGTAACAATGTCAAGATATGCAACAAAGACACTTTTTAAAATGCCACGAGCCTTATTAAAATACCAGCCAAATTGTTTTTTGGGTGATTCTTTGGTTCTCTTCAACATTTATATTCCCAAAATGTGAAAAATTGTAGGAGCCACTTTGAGAGTCTCACTGAGTAGTGAGGAAAATGGAGTTTTCTATACCACCGAATCAGCTTTAGGTAAAAACTGAAGACTCTGCAACAAATCAGAATTCAAACAGCTGGGCCATGCTGCTGAAGGTGCACGCTTCTTCCTGTGAAGGGCGTCTCCCCACCTGACAGTTCCAAGTCACAGAGCATGAATCGAACGGAGATTCAGACGTGACCGCTGACACTAGCATCTAGTTTCCTCACCAAAAGCCACATAAGTGGGAGGTACCATTATGACACACACACATGCTCTCTGCCTCTCTCTCTCTGCCTGTTCTCACAGTGAAAATAACACACGTAACACGACAACCTTGAGAGAGCACACACTGCTGGGAAACATTGCCTTCTGTGCTGCGGAAGCTTCATGAGTTTTCAGCAGCTGCCTGGATCTGTCCGGACATGTTCCAGTGCCCATCCCGTTAAGACTGGCAATTAAGCAGTGTTACAGCTAGGAGACCCCAAATTTGATTCCATCTTTCTCTTCTCTTTGCAGAACCCAATTTGATTTTTTCCCCCACTAAAAAAAAAAATGCATGCATACATAGGGCTGTATACATGTGCATGTATGTATGCATTCCCGATGCATCTAAAAAAAAATGACAACCCTATAAAAATAAAATTGCATTCTCTATCATGAAAGAAAATAAATTTTACAAAAGTACAAATTCTCCATAGTTGTTTTAAACAGCCCTGTGTTTAAAACTATACCTACTTCAATAGCGTCTTTTAACTGTCTTGTCTACTTTGGTTGGCACAAGAAGTTCCTAGATGGTCAATCATTGAATGTGTAGAGGAATGGAATGTGGACTTTGAAAGACTCAAGAGAGCAGTAATCTGGAAAGAGGATAAATGCAGATCAGTACATATGAAAGTCTTGCCAGTCTATGACATGTTACGAAGAGAAAATAGGAGAAAAATCTGTAAAATGTTAGCAAAATATAAAAAGAACCTAGAAAAGGAGCGCACTGTGTGTTTAACACAACTCTTGTTTGCTGAAACAAAAATGCATTTTAGCAAGGGGCTGGTGGGAAGTGCAGATTGTCAGGGGACCTGAAAATGGAGGAAGGATGACCACAGTTAAGAGACCTAATGACTCATGACATCTTCTCTTAAAAATAAATCCAAACGTGGGAAAGAAATAATAAATGTTAAAATCACTCACTGATTGGCAACACAGATTTTGCTTTATTAGCGTGGACAAGTAAATTTTATGTGATCGTTTGTTGTATTTAAAGACAGTGTAAAACTCTCATTGCAAACAGTTGTTTACAGTGCGTTTTTCAGCGCCGAGCTGTTTTAAAGCTCAATTGTGCATTTTGCAGATAAAGTGGGAAAACTAACTGAAGGCTGTATTGTAAGCAGTGGTTGCCGTGGAAACCCCAGTTTCAAGAGCTGGTTCTCCATTACCACTTAATTTAGGCTTCCTAATTGCATTCCACTAAATCGGTAGCGACAATATCTGCAGAGCAAAACTGCATGCCCAGTCTAGCGCAAACCTCTTTGAAACAGGCTTTTTGAAAGCCAGGAGCTATAAAAACTCAGCATGACGTGGAGCATATGAGAAACCTGTAGTTCAAATGTACTACTGCCTGCTTTCTCATCCTTGGTAACTTCAGTGCGCTCCACACCAATCTATTAGTTCAGTCTACCTTAAAGATCATAAAGCTCTGCCATGTGGAAACTCATCTGTCCAGCAACACATTGGTGCAAAATAGATTTAATTGTACTCCCAACCTGGTATCATGTCCACCTTATTTTACTACACGCCAGCAGGTAGCCGGTGCACAGTCTCACTTCCCTTGAACTGCCCTTGCCCCACAATACAAGGAGAACAATACTTTCTCAGTTTAAATTATTTGCCACTGTTGGGCTGAGCGGAGAGCTAGACCGCCCATATGTGACCTGAAGAAGAGGCTTGTCAGAACCACTAGACATAAAAGCATTCCAATTATCGACCACACTGCTTTAATAGAGGAGGCACCTAACATGATAGTGTAAGTGACTGCACCAGTGAGGAGCTCTTCGTCACTGTCAGATTAACACTTGAGTTAAACTCTTGTAAATCAGTGACATTATGCTGCTGGTGGAGAAATAAACACAGACCTATTAGGCTTAGGATTCCAGAGGGCTCTTTCTGCAAAAGGAGTTACACCGGATGCCCTATTAATCCGAATTTTGTCATGTTTATTATTTTGCAATTACTAATGTGGGTAACGTTGGCAAGATTTAAGTTGCCTGTGATTAGATTCTGAAGGGGAAGCAAATGCCTTCGGTAGCCGAGGAGAAGGCCAGCCTGGCTCGGTGGCAGGGCCCGGTGGGCACTCTGTGTGAGCGGCCAGTGGGAGAGGAAGCCGGCTGACCCCTGATTGACAATAAAATCCCACAATTCTCATCTCCTCTTAAACAACGAATGCTTTCAAGCAAAATGCCTCGCTATCTCGGAGCACAGGACTTCATGCCAATCCCCGGAGAAGCTCATCATTTCCTCACTCAGGTCCTGAGGATTTGGCATCTATATTGTAGGCGAAGAGACTCTTTTGCTCCAGAGAGACAAGTAAACAACCGCAGTGTTTTATCCTCTCCCTGGCGTTGGTGCATGTTGCTAAAGCAGCCTGGGAGCCTCTGCCAAGCACTCCACGATTGTCTTCTGTCTCCTAAGGTTCTGCACGCCCCTGCCCTCCCTACTGTGGGTCTTCTGCAGGGATGAATGAGGCATTTTCCAGGACAAGACTTTATGAATGAGACAGACTGTGTATTACAAGGCAAGAGGCTCCTGTGCATTTCCTGGATTAAGAAAGCAAATGTGAAGGAAGTCTGCATCCCAGTGTCAACAGCAATGAAAAGGAGAGGGGAAATCGACATCACTGACCAGATTTTGCTAGAAAGCCTTTCCACTGAGTCATGATACAAAGAAGAGATGGTCGATTCGGAGGCCAGGCACATAAGAGCCTTGGACGAGGTAGACTCCAATGTCCAAGCAGGTGTTCTGCCAAGGTGGTGGGGAGGGGATCCCACTGATAGGCGATATCCAACTACAGGAAATTAAGACCACTGCTGTAGGTGTGGCAGCTGCTACGCGATGGCAGGATTGATTGCACGTTACCTTTGCATTAAATAGAACAACTCATGGTTCTGTGACGTGTGATCTTGGAGACAGAGTTTGAGAAAAATTACGAGTTAAAGTTCTGGGATTTTAGTTACCTTCAGCTGTGTAGACCTAATCAGAGTACTCTTTTCTGCTCTCCTAGAGCTTCCTTAAGAAGACGTGGGCATGGCTTCAGGGTCTTTGTTTTTGATGCACCTGCAGGCTGGGAGCTTGGAGAGTTCTTTTCTGTGTGTTTCTTCCTCACTGTGGTTGGAGAAAAGGAAACGAGCATGTTTTGTGCAGTCACCTTCATGTTGCCATCCTTCAATTAAGCAAGTAAAAGCCAACCCCTCCCCCCACCCCGCTCGAGGCCACTGCCAGGCGTTCTTGCCCGTGAAGCACACGGAGGCAGCGCCCAGAGAAGCCAGCAGGGAAAAGTAGAGGCAACTTTGTTGAAGAATCAGAGTCCTGCTAATTTCCTCTCAATGCTACCCCGATGAAACCACTTCTGATTTTATCTGTGTTCTCCCACTTTGCTACTGCTTATCTCTGATCCACTCATGAAACCAATAAAATAAAAGACTAATGTTTCCTTCTCATCCTTAACAATTAATTCTAATTCGAAAACTTCTTTGATCTCCTCTCCATTATTCTAGAACTAAACCCCAAATCTTTGGGCTTAAAAATCAAGCCTTTTTTCAGGATGCAGCCTAGGTACCCCATGGAAAGAAAATCACAGCAGCCATGGAAAATGATTACTGCTGAATTACAAATCATGGAGAGTTGCATAAATAGTTATGAGGGAAAATTGCTGGATAATGCTGCTGATAGAATCAATAGCATCCTTGATAGTGATATGCCCAGGGGTTCTATATATTTTCTATCCACCAAAATGTCAATATAATAAAACCTACAGAGGAATTTATACCAAGATCCATTCTCTGTTAATTCCCAAGGGAATAATAAATCAAATTGGATACCTGAAAGATCTTCTCCTCTGATCGACTTGTTTAAGAAACTGGTTAAACTAGCCATCATACTATTCCAACTAATGGATGTTAGGAAGCATTTCTCTCTCCTTTAAAATGCATACAACATTTTAGTGTATGACCCATGATGGGAAAGAAAAAAATAGATAATTTATATATTGTGAAAGTAATTAGGGCTCATATAATTATATTTCTTAAAATGTTTTGTATTTACATTATTTCTCTTTGAATCACTGTGGTGAGTAAGGGGCCCAGAGTATAAGGAGTTTTCTATAAAATGCTATTTGATGAAGCAACTATACATTGATTAGGCTTTCTTTATCTTTAGCTATTGCTGCTCATTTTCTCTTTTTTCCATGGAACATCCTTTTAATTAATCTGTGAATTTTTTAAATGTTAGATGGCAACCTACATACATTTTTACAGAAAAATTAAAGATGCCTTTTCAGTGGAAGCCTTTTGTAATCCTAGAATGACGCCATAAATGAGACATCGATAGGTCTTATGGTTAAAGGTGTCTTTGAAAGTGGCAAGCATTTTCCCAGCTCTCTAGGGGATTGCTGATTAAATCTCACTAACACAAACATGACTTTAACATATATCTCTTTACAAAAAATAGATTTTAGAGCTCCACATCATGGCCTACATATTGGAACAACAGTATAATAAAATTTTATTATTTCAGTAATTTTATTATTCAGTAAAATAAACATTTCAGTAAACATTTCAGTAAAATAGACATTTTTCTTCTCTCTCTCTTTTTAAAAACAAATTCTTCTACTTCTTTTGTTTGTTTTGCAGAGGAATTGGGCCTGATTTGAATAATGAAGCAGCTATTTCCTATGTTTTAGGCACCAAAAAATGTCATCAAAAGTGGTCACATGGTCCTAGGGGTGAAACATGATGAAGAGCTTCATCTGGTGGGTGTTAAAGTCTTTAATAAACTGGCCATTGTCTTTACACAAAACCTAGATATCAATTCCACTTGAAACAAAGGATATTCAAGAAATCTTGTTTCAATAAGTTTAGATTTGCTACTTTAATTTTTAGGAGAAAAACACATGGGGTCTGGGCAGGGTAGGCTACACAATTTGAGGAGCTCTGTGTATAATGAAAATACAGGTCCCCTGTACAAAAGTTATTAAGAATTTTACAATAGCAACAGTGGAGCATTAAACCAAGCATGGGCCCTTCTAGGCAGGAGGCCCCATGTGTCTGCAGGTTCCGTGCACCCCTACAGGCTTGGTCTGGATTCGAGTTGTGGCTCCCCCGTTAGTTGCTTTGTCATCCTGAGTAACCTCACCTTGTGGAGCTTTACTTTTGTCATCTACAGAGTGTGGCTTTCAAGATGCTTTGCCTCACACTGGTATGGTGCTTGTGAGCACAAAATGTGACACTGCCTTGTAAATTTTGAAGCATGATGTAAAATCATGTGTTGGGATATCATTGTTTCATTTTATTTTTTAATTGTTGGGTTGTGATTCGGGCTGGGAATGGATAAGATTATGAGGTAATCAAACATTGTCTTCACTTTTCTTTCTCTGCCCTTAGAGTGAAGTGACTCTATGCTCCTCTCGGTCCCCCTGGGCTTCAGGTCACGTCAATACACCATCTTGTTTTTCTCTGTAACAAAAACAACTACCATCTTCTGCCCCTTGGCTTAGGTTCCTACTTTCACTAGGCATGGGGCTGGGAGTGTGCTATTAAAAAAAAAAAAATATATATATATACATATACATGTATATATGTGTGTGTGTATGTGTATACATATGTTTTTGTCCACCGTCCCTTACTTATAACTCCCACAGCCTTTATTATAATGTTAGAGCACTTTAGGCCTCAGGAAGCAGAATTTCTCCTCTCTGACCTCCTGCCCTCCTTTCACCTTCCCAAGGCAGGAATCTAATCTGATTGGAGGTTAAAGACCCTCATTCCAGAACAGGTCTTGCCCTATACCCTGGAGGAAAGAATTCTGCCTAGAGAGGCCACGAAGAAGCTGAATAGACTGGCCTTGCTGGGTTCAGATAACATCCTTGTTGTCTAATCACATTTTCACACAGTTGTCCATGCTTCAACCAAGTACAAACAGTGAAGTCTACATAAAAGGCCCAAAGGCCAGGGTTTGGAGAGCTTCTGGATAGCAGAACAGGTGGAGGTTCCTGGAGGATGGCAGGCCCTGGAAGGGAACAGAGGCTCTGTGTCCCTTCCCCCATAGCTCACTCTACACATCTGTTCATCTCTATTCTTTGTAATATCTTTCATATAATAAAATAGTAAATGAAAGTAAATGTTTCCCTGAGTTCTGTGAGCTGCTCCAGCAAATTAATTGAGCCCAAAGGGGATTGTGGGAATCCCAATTTATAGCCGGTCCATCAGAAGTATTAGAATCTTGGATTTATGACTGGCATCTGAAGGTGGGGACAGTCTTGGGGTCTGAGCCTTGACCTGTGAGATTTCACACCTCCGGGTAGATAGTGTTGGAATTAAACTGGAGGATACCTAGCTGGTATCTCCTGCTTGGTGTGTGGGGTAAAAAATCTCCACGTTTGGTCATAGACATCTTCTTCTGTGTTGATGATTGTTCTGATGTGACAGCAGAGGAAAAACGATTTGACCTGATGCTCTTCTCAGCCTCTCTGGGCTACAGATCATGTGAATACACCACCTTGTTTTTCTCTGGAATGAAAACAACCACTACCTTCTCCCTCTTGGCTTAGATCTCAGCTGTCACTAGTCATGCGGCCCGAGAACGAGTCATTCATTCACCAAGAATTTATCATACTGAATTGATGGTGTGCCTGGGCATGTAAAATAATAAAGTTCCTGTGAGCCACTTTTCTGCTAATAGCATAAACAAAATGTACTCCGGTTGAGCCCTAATCAGGTCAGAAGAACATGGTTCTCCCCGCAGACTCAGGCAGGGAAAATGCTTGGAAACCACAGCCCCTGCTTCCATTTGAGATGAGTAGCTCTGGGCAGGAGTGGAGGCACCTCCTGAAGGTCTCTGAGGCAGCCACCCTCTCCAAAGTCTCCCTGAGGACAGACGTTTCCATTGCTTCTAAGCAAAGGGACCAGGCTGAGCCTTCCTTCCTGCTGAGACACTTGTGATTAGATTGGTTATGAAGTGGGGATCCAGGAGGCGTAGAGCTGAGCCTGACCAGAAATTGCAGTAGCTTAACTCAATCTTAGTAGCAACTTCTCATTTGTTTCCACAGAGCCTTGCTGGTGTACAGGCTTGGCCGCAGGCCCCGTCGTAACCATGGAATAGCTTCAAAATGTCAGGTGTCATCCAAAGACCCATGTGGGCAAAAAAATACCATAAACAGATTTAGAAGACAAACCTTGGCAAACTTTACCATTGATAATAAAGAGCTTCTAAAATTTAAGAGAAAAATGATGAACAATCTGATGGCAGAACAGACAAAGGACACCAGCAGGCAGTTCCCTCAAACACATGAAAAGATGCTCAACCTTTTTCATAGTGAAATAAAGGCAAATGAAGAGTGCATTTAGATACCACACTGGTAAAAACTTCACGTTTGATGGCACAATTTGTGGGTGAGACTGTGAGGAAATAGGCTTTATCATATATTATTGGGGAAGATGTAAAATGGTGTGAACTCTGTGGAAGGAAATTAGACAAGATCTAGGAAACTTACATATAATTTTACCCTTTGTTCCAGGAATCTCACTTCTAGGAAGCTATCCCAGAGAAACACTGCCAAAAATACAATAAGGCATATGCATAAAACTATTCGTTGCAGCATATTGATATTAGCAGAGGATTGGAAACAACCCAGGTGCCTCCATTAGCAGTGGAATAAACAACAGTGCATCCACACACAGCAAATCTGCACAGCTGAAAGAAAGAATGAGAAATGTAGAACACAGACCTTTTTTGTAAGAAAGAGAGGCAATATAAATATATCTACCAATTTGCTTATATTTTCCAAAAGCGACCCTGGAGAGATAAATAAAAAAGAAATATAGCTCATTACTTATAGGAGAGGGCAGAGGAGACAGAAAGAGGAAAAGGAGACACCTCTGAATCATGTCAAGGTTTTGCAGATTCCAAAAATACACAATCTTAAATTTCGAAATGCACCAAAATGAATGAACCTACTCTGTATCAGTTTAGTGACATAATCGCACGGAGAGAATAATTACTTCAAGTGACTTTAGAAGACATTATTTAACCTGTGTATATCTAGTGAAATATTTTTCAGGGACAAATAGAGCTGCAACACAGTGTTCAACTCCATTCAGTCATCTTATTGTCAGTAGTGGCATTGGTAAGATTACTTTGTGATTATTTCACATAATTTTGTACAATAAAGCAAATGGGTAATTTGGAGCTGATATTTTCAGCATAAGAGAAAACAAATCCAAGAGAAAAACTAAAGGAGATAAGAAAACTCCTGGCAATAGGAATTAAAAATATCAGTATTAATTCATGATTAAAATTTTAATTTTTTACTAGCCCTTTCTAAAAGTGAAGGCAACTCTGTAGTGATGACTATTCCTAGTGCCTTAGATGATGTCTGTAAATACTGTTTTGCACTGAAAGGAATCAGTTCTGGGACAGAAAATATACAAATGAGCTGGGACATCTTGGAGTGTCACAAGGCAAGAAAGCTACCAACGACTAGTGGGCTCGTGTCAAAATGAAGCACTAGACAATGTGAAGGGGCACCACTGCCAAAGATAGAGCAATCTGAACATCAGAAAGTGGTGACTAATTAATTGAAATACACTAAATATGTAAGAACACTAACCCTCAGTGATAGTAAAAGGGGGAACTTAAAAACAACAACAAAACGAAACAAAGCGCACACATACAACACAAAGCAATTCATTGGTGACTCTTAAAGGTAATTACTACTTAAAATCTTTTGTCTGAACATTGGCAACTGAAGAGAAGGAATCAAGCATTTATCCTGCCTTTCGAGTACTAATGTAGTAGCCCTAGCTAAACGAAAATTCTTTACAAAAAGGTGGAAAAATCGACTGAATTAAAAGGTCACCCTCTTCGACATACGATGGATGATCCCACTCGAGCACAGCACATCAGTGGAGGAAGCCTGCAGATGAAAGTGTGGCGGGAACTTGACGGTGGGAGGATTAGGCTGCCACTGCCTCATGCCCGACCACATAATTGAGACTGTGCTTCCAGAGATGGCCGTAACAACACCTCCCATCCTCCTTTGCACTGTGACTCTGTGACCTCCCCAGCAAGAGATAAGTCTATTTCCAATCATTTTGACCTAAGATGGCCCTGTGACTTGTTCTGGCCAATAGAATGGGGTGAACGTGATGAATTGTAACTCTCCAGGCTGGGCCTTAAGAGATAGGTGACTTCTGCCTTTGTCACTTAGAACACCTCTTCAAAGCCAGTTGTCATGGAAGACAACCCAGAGACCATCATGCCGTGAGGAAGCCCACACTAGCCATGTGGATGACCACTGAGGAGCCAAGCTCCTAAGCCAGACCTTGTGGGGCTTGCTGGTCCACCCCCCAGCAGAATGCAGTAGAATAAACACCCTCTGCCAATGCTGTGTGAATGGATCTGGAAAAACTGCCAAGCCAAGCTCTGCCCAAACTGTGAACTATGGAATTGTGCACATAAGATGGTTATTGTTTAAGCTGTTAAGTTTTGGGGTAGTTTGTTATGTATCAGCAACAGCATATTAGAAAACACTGTTTTTCAACATATCATGAAGTATCTGATTCAGCAGGCAAAGATTATCAATGAGAAAATCAGCAAATGAAAGTTTGATAGGGTTTTTATATTGGAAAGAGCAGCTGTCACCGTCAGAACCTCACTAAGCCAGATAGTAGGGGGTCTCTTGATGGGACGCAATAGGGAGGACACCAGCTTCACTTATGGAATATTTTTTTTTAGAAGAGCAAAACACAACAGATTTAGAGTTGGACCAGAATTTAATGGATCCCTTAGAGTTAACCTTCGATTTGCAGAAAATACAGAGATAGAAATACAAGTTAAATGACATTGAGAAGGAGTGAACAGATGAACCTAGGGAGAGAATTCTACAGGACAACTGACCTGGTTGACCATCAAAAAGCCGATGACATTAAAAAAAAGAGGGGGTGGGGCTCTGGATTAGAGGAGGCTCAAGAGTGATTAGCAAGGAAATATATGAATGTTGTTTGGATCTTGATTTACACAGGCCAAGTGGCAAGCGACAAACTGAGACCCTCAGGGAAATCTGAATATGCAATGAGTAATGAGTGCTACATGATACCAAGAAAGTATTCTTAATATTTTAGAGCGTGATAATGGCATGTTAGTTAAGTAAGAAGATGTCTATTTTTCTTTTTTTTAAAGACATATATGCTAAGTACGTAGATGAGAGATGATGCGAAGGTTGGAATTTACTTTGAAATTCTTTACCAATTAAAAAGAAAAGGAGGAAAGGAGAAGGAAGGGAGGAAGAAAGGGACATAGGAATAAATGAGGCAATAATCTTGACAATAGTCGAGTCTGGTGGGAGATACAAGGACTCATATTAAATGTTTCTCTACTTTTGCTTATGTTTAAAATTTTCACAGTAAAAATTTACAAAATATGAAAATTTATGTAACTTTTACATTCCCGCCTAAATCATGAAAAGTACTTTGTTCTAATCTGAAAGCATGCCTTTTAATTGCCAATAAAATAACCTAATGTCTTCCCCCAAGTATTGGAGTAAAATTGATGTTCCAGAAAGACCTGCCACCACTTACATTAAGCTAAGGAGCCAGGACTTCCTGTATCCTCACCCCTCAACACACATTCTCCTATTACTGGGTTCTTGCTCATTCTTGTTGCAATGGTTTTCAGCTTTATGTGTTATCTACTTAATTATTTAGTACATTGTAAATGTGTGTTGGACATTGATAGGGTATGAAGAAAGAAATGTAAGGTAAACATGATCGTTCTTAATCTGCTTTTAATAACTCAATCAAGGCACAAGATGATGCCTGCTGAGGGCTCTGGGGTCCACCTCCCTAGGTTCAAACCTTGGCTCTACTACTTGTAAGTAGTGTGATTTTTGACAATGACTCCTTTCTCAGTGTCTGTGTCCTCATTTATAAAATGAAGATAAAACGAGCAGCTCCTGTTTGTACACCCACACTCATAGTAGCATTACTTATAATAGCTAGAAGGTGGAAGCAACCTAAGTATCCATCCATGAATGAATGGATAAACAACATGTAGTCTATCCATACAATAAACAATTATTTAGCCTTAAAAAAGAAAGAAATTCTGACACATGTTGCAACATGAATGAACCTTGAGAACATTATGCCAAGTAAAATAAGCCAGACACAAAAGTGTATGATTTCACTTATACGAGATGCCTAGAGTAATTAAATTCACAGAGACAGAAAGTAGAATTGTGGTTACCAGGTGCTGAGAAGAGGGAAGAATGCAGAGTTATTGTTTAATGGGTACAGAGTTTCAGTTTTGCAAAAAAGAAAAATTTCTGGAGGTAGGTTGCACAACTATGTGGATGTACTTAATGTCACTGAACTGTACACTTAAAAATAGTGAAAATTATAAATGTTAAGTATATTTTACCATCATTAAAAAAAAGAATTAAAAGCTGGAAAAAACCCTAGCAGCTCCTATGTGGGTTGCGTAAGGATCATTTGCAGTAACGGTGGAGATGTGCAGATGGATGCTCCTTGCCATGACTTTGCTTCCAGCCCCGTGGCAAGGCATTAACTGGACAAACTAATACCCTGAAAGGTTGGGGCTTTCTTTTGGGGGCGGGGTGTACTCAGACTCATTAGAGGATCTAATGAAAGTCATGACCCCTCTCCCAGGAACAGTTTTGGTGCTTTGTCTCTGTCTCTTTTGTTCTCACTCACATCCCACACAACCATTTCACACACCTTTTATAGACCCCTGTATAGATTCCCCACTCCCTAGCAGAAGCCTGAATCCACAGACCCCAGGTTAGGGATCTGCTTTCACACATTATGACTGTTGATGTATGTAGGAGCTGCTTTGGGAAGAATGTTTGCATTTTAAGGGAGGCTTGTTGGAGAGAAGCCATTACATAAAGGAATGACATGAACGGTTGATTCCTTTAAAAAAAAAAATGATGATGAAATATACATACACTATACGTAATGTAAAGTTTACCATCTCAACCATTTTGAAGTGTACGGTTCAGTCAAATTAAGTCCATTCACATCGTTGTGCCACCATCACCACCATCCTTCCCCGAATGTTTTCATCTTCCCAAACTGGAACTCTGTACCTACTGCACGCTGGCTCCTCGTCTCCTCTCCCTCCAGCTTCTGCCAACTACCTTTCTATTTTCTGTCTCCATGAATTTGACCATTCTAGGTACCTCATATGTGCTAGTCATTTTGGGCTGCTATATGGAAAATACTGAGTCCCCCTCTTCCTGGTCTGCAGATAGCTGTCTCTGCTGTGTCCTCACAGGGCAAAGAACAGAGAGTGAGGAAGCAAGTTCTGTGTCTTCTCTAATTGCAGCACTAATCTCATCACGAGGGCTCCACCGTCCTGATCCGATCATCTCCCAAAGGCCCCACCTTCTAACACTATCACATTGAGTGTTCCAAGTTCAACATTTGAATTTTGGGGAGACAAAAACATTCAGTCCTTAGCACCATATCAGTGAAATTGTGCAATACGTGGCCTTTTGTGTCTGGATTATTTCACTTAGTATAATGTCTTCAAGGTTGATCCATGTTATAACATGGGTCCGAATTTCATTTTTTTTGAAGGCCGAGTGATATTTGGAAGGGTGGACTCCACCTGATGGTAGCTCTGAGGGGTGGAGACAGAGATAGCATCTGTTGGGATCTCTTTGGGCATAGGGTACTTGAAGGTTTTCAAATCATACTGTGTAATTAGTTGCCTTTTTTACTGTTCTCTGATGCTAGTCCTGGCTTTGTCTTTAGAAAACAATCTTCATAGCATTTATGGGCCATGAAATGGAAAGAATTTTTAAGAGGTTCTTGAAATTAGCATAGATTTGGAACCACTGTACTGGGCGTTTCTTCAGGACTGCTGCAATGGTTGTGGAGGGAAGGCAGCTGCCCAGTGTCATACCTGATTCCCACATCACGACTTTTCACCATTTGCCTGTGTTTTCTTGACGTTCAGTATGCTCACATATATTTCAGGATGATTTTTGGTCATGGGACTAAATATTTACTGTGTTATTAGCCAAATGAAAGGAAAACAAAGCATGACCTTCCAAGGCTGAGCCTATCATCTAGGACGTGAGTTTAAGCAACATAAACCCTTCCACACGGGTCGGTTGGGTACGGGCCTGAGTGTACAAATCCTGCGGGGATTCTTCCCTCCTCTCCCTACAGTGCTAATATTCAAGAAAAACAATGATGTGTGTGGAACCCAATGAGATTAGTCTAAAACCCAGAATAAATAAGGATTTTGATATCATCCTGTCCTGACTCATATGTTGCATGTTTTAAATTCTCTTGGCCCCATAAACACGTTACAACTAATTATGGCTGAAGCTCAAAAGGCTTGGGGGGTTGAATACATAGTGGATTCCAAAGCATGAAAGCCTAGTTCAATTTCTGCACGTTGGCAAGGGCACACTCCTACTCAAGGGCCAAAAACACTGGGGAGGTGGTTTAAGTAGTTTTCAGCCAAATACAGGGAGGAGGAAAGAGAAATAGAACTCAATCATCAATCATCGCGTTGTTAAAACCACTTGGGATTTTGGTTTTCCTTTATTTTGTCCATTTATTGTAACAGCTGGAAGGGTGAGCTCAGCTGACTTAATGATATTTTATAGCACTAACATATTCGGTGACAACTCAACTCTTGGAAGCTTAATAAAAGCAGAGAGATTAAAACTGTAGCCAGAGAGCTGAGAATTCTCTGACATCATAGAAAGGAAATACAAGTTTTTCTTCTTTGATCATATATATGACATGGCTGTGATTAGTCATCATTTTTGAAAACTGAAACACAACAGCAAAAACAATAGGAGTGCCAGCAGAGCATGTGACTTGGCGAGGGCCTGGAATTTTGAGGCCAGAGCTGGCCAACCCATTAAGCCCAGGGGCCCTGTGCCTAGGGACCACAATACTTTCAGAAATTCACAAAAATGTTTTCATTTCTTTTAAATTCAGAAGAAAAAAAGGAACTTTTAGGTTAAAGAAAATCTTTTAATATATAATATTCATATATTTATATCAATACAGTATTATTTTTATTAACCTTAAGTATTATTTTTATTAACCTTATTTTTACGGAGGAGGACACTCATGCAGGCATAAGTGTCCAAGGCCCACAAAAGCCATCTGAAGCTCTGTTGGAAGTTATTGGCTTGTGGTTATAAGCTGTCCCTCCCCAATGCCACTATTGACATTTGGGTCTTAGAAGCAGCCCCGAGAGTTGAACAGTCTCTCTTGGCCACATAACATTTTTGTATTTAGTGATTCCATACGGGAGAAGTACACAGAGCAAGAAGGATTTGGATTTTGGCCATTTTCCTTTGATAGTCAGTTATGAACCTATATGAGTTTCTTTCCTTTTTGAGGCCAGTATTCTCCTTTCCATCCAGCTCTCCGGGCTGTGGTGGGGAGGAGCAGATCCCAGTTCCTGAGAGGTAAGTAAGGGATTCCCAGTTCCCAGGGAACCTACAGTTAATTCCTCAGAGGTCTGGGCAGCTGACTGCAGAATAGTGACTATCTTTGGCAGGTATCCTGTTGTAAAGAAGGGTGGTGGAGTCAAAAGGGCACTAAGGTGAGAAACCGATGACCTGATCTAACCCTAAGTCTACCACTTATCAACTGTACAACATCGGCCCATTCAACTTCTATCAGATTCATCTAGGTCACCTGCTATAGTCATTATGGAAGTCAAATAAAATAATACATGTGAATGTGTTTTGTAAATTTGGAAAGTCTGCTATGATATAAGGATCTAGGAGTCATTTCCCCTCCGTTTTTTCAGGTAAAATGGGGAGAAAATGATATTGGCCTCCAGGTACCTCTGAGCAGGGTCACGTGGCCAGGAATGGTTAGCGTGAGAAAGTTCACTGCAGACATGTAATGCTCCCCGAGGTTGGAAGTCATTGCCAAGCTCATCAATGAGACCTGCATATCATTACACAGAACATGGACTCTAGTTGAGTTTTCCCAGAAATGTTATACGTTGGATCTAAAAAATCTACCCAATAGTAGGATACTTGCATTTAGCCCATCAGAGGCAGGGTTTGAAACTCCCTGCACAGCAGATGCAAAGGGAGCTGAGTGACAATTGATCTTTGTTGACACTCCTCTGGTGTACTTCTGCTTCAGCATGACAAGGCCCTGCCTATTAGCCTGTACCCTGTGGGCCTACACTTGGGTCTTTCCTCATCAAACACTTACTCCCCTACCTGCTGGTGAGGTATGATTTAGGAAAGAGCCTGAACTTAGTGACCACAATTACCTTCTCCTCTGGGCCAGGCTTGGATGTGCTGCCTGACAAGTGACCACCGGGAGGAAAGGCAAGTGCTGCCTCTTAGAAGGGCTCAGCCACCCCAGGAAAAGACAAACGGCTTCACAACATCTCCACCCAAAGGAAAGTTAGGACTGCAAACCCAAGAGTGAACAGTCCAAGGGGGACACTACCCATCTTCCCAAGGGGTAAGAAAACAAAAGTATTGAGGAGGGAGGCAGGTAGGGTCTGCCCGGCATGCAAGCCTCATTTAGCACGTCCGGAGTGGGAGGCCACTGCACAGCCAGTCCTATCAGTTCCTAAAGGTGCAAACTCTTTCCTGGTGCTCTAGCCCCTGATGTGCTAATTATGGCAAGTGCACATTTTTTTAAGGAGATTTAGGCTAAATATGAATAACAATTACATTAGGCTGTCAGACCTGTCTCCTCCCTCCCTTCCTTTGCTCATTTTTTCCAGCTTCCCTGAGTTCCACCATAGCCAGGTCCTGTGCCCCAGGAGAGGGCTTCTCATGGAGTTCACCAGGGAGAGAGACAATATGCAAATAAATAGATAAAGAGACAAAACAACTAAAATGGTGAAAGTGGTGTGGAAGAAACCACCCATTCTACTCCACCCTCTGGTTCTTTTGCTCACTCCTTTCTTGGACTTGCATCTCACACCCCTCCCCCACCTTCACACTCCACCAAGGCCATCTCTTAGATTTGATTCCTTAAATAGAGGCCAGCAGCCCCTCCCCACCTCATCCTGCCAGCAACGAGCTTTCACATTCACCTGCGTTTGCGTCCTCTGTCTTGTTCCTTCCTATGTTGATGTACAAGGGCCACCTGGCTCACCTGTAGCCCCCCTTGCTTTCTGAAGGGCTTCACCCCTGCAGCTGTCCTCCCCTCCCCCTGCTAACTCAGTCTTTTTCTCTATTAGCGTTTATTCCAGCACCTCCCACCCTAAAACGCGACCAGTTTTGTTTGATTCTACGTCTCCCACCAGTTCCTGCCCCACTTCTCTGCTCCATTTCAAAGTAAAACTTCATGAAATTACTGCCTTCATCAAGACTGGCTACATAATTTGCAAGACCCAGTGTAAAATGAGAGTACAAGGCGGGGCCAGGGGCGGGAAGTCAATGTACTGATCCCAGGCGGATGCCCCAACCTGGACGAAGCGCCCCTCCAGGGCTTGCAGCCCCCCTACCCTGCGCCGCCAAGATGCGCTGCCTACTGGGATGGGGTGGGCGAGCAGATCCCCAGAGCCACCCGCCCAATGCGCGGTGGGATGGAGATGGCCATCGCCTGTCCATTCCCGAGATGTCGCAGGACATGTGAATGGACCCAGCCTGCCCACCCTGGGCCCAGACCCCCTGAGATGTAGGGCGACAGCGGAATGGTGGCCTCCTCCAACGCGTGTGTGCGTGGAGAGATGCAAGGAGCGGCTGCCGGGCAGGGCCTAGGGCTAGGAGCTGGGGGGACCGCCATGCAGGGCAGGCGGAAGGAGGCACGACTGTGCGGAGCTGGGGGTACCCCAGCGCATGTTCTGTCGCCCATCGAGCTATCAGACTTCACTTAGGAAGCAAATTCAAAACAAATTCAAAGAAAAATTCGCAAGAATTTCAAGACGGCGAGGCACTGAATCAAAGCGAGGGCCATGGGAGCACGTGGCCCTGCAGACTGACTGGTCACACGGCGTCCTCCTTCCTCCCCGCAGGTCCCTCCTCCGCCCGCCTCACCGCGGCCAGGCTTCCTCCCGCAGATGCACTGGGTGTGCTCTTGTCAGGGCCACCGCGTGCAGGGGCTGCTCTGTCCTCCGACTCCCTTGCTCAGCACGTCCAGCAGCTCTGGAAGCTCTGCAGCCTCTGTCCTTCCAGAACGCCTGGTCTCTGAGACAGCACCTTCTCCTGCTTCCCTGGCTCAGGCTGGCTGCTCCCTGGGGCTTCTGTCCTGGGCTCACCTCTCTCACTCGCCTCCATGCCCGCAAGCCCTAGGGGTTCCCCTCCGTGGGGCTGAGTGCATTTCACGCCTGCGACCCCTGCATTTGCCTCTCTGGACCAGCCCTCCCTCTTGAAGTCGCCTCCACATCCAGCATTTCACAACTGATTTTAGCGTGTTTGGGCCTGCATTTGCGGTCTTCATGCTTGTACAGCAGCGACTTTGTATGTGGAACTAAATCAAACCTTTTCAGGGCATGCGCAACCTGCAGTTAGAAATCAAGAATACATTTTGGAAGTCATGTTTCTTGGTGATCCATACGGCGATGATAAGGGCTCATAGATTCTCTTTTTGTGAACTGGTTCCTATAGGAATTCTAAAAAGTTATATTGGTGGAGGATGTAGTTAGGAGTCTCATGATTATATGGCTTAGACTGGTAGGTATCCGAGTGTCCCTTGGGATCCCAGAGTTTCGCTGAGGGACCCAGGGGTTGTGATTTTGGGATCAGAGAAAGACTGACTGTGTGGCAGCCCTCAGTTCCACTTGTATCTGTTTTCTACATTGTAATTGTATATGTGATTTCATTAGGCGAAAGACCATTGTGTTCCAGGCACCGTAAGTGGCTTGCTGAAGTCACACATTGGCACCCAGACGAGTGGGGACCAGAGCTTTGATTCCAGTCCAGGTTGCTTAGTAGGGGGCTTCCAAATGGTCCCTATGTATCACAACTCTGTAACGCTGAAACTCATTTTGAGCTTTGGAAATTTAGTCTCCATTTCTCTCATCAGCATTTGTAATTTTGAAGAACATGTGTATATGTAGTTGTTTGGGTTTTAAGGTTTAATAATGGCCTTGGAGCAAACATGGAAGGACTTGGAGAGATTGGATCGGGGCATTTGGGGTCTCCAAACTTTCACAAAGGATGAAAGACATTCCAGAATTTTTCTGTCAACAGTGGAAGTGATGGGCAAAATGATTGACTGTCTTACCTGAAGATATGCAGGTAAAGCCTAGATGCTTTAAAAGGGACACAGCCATCATTCCTACATTTTCCCAAATCTTTTGAGGCATTCTTGTTTGTTTATTGTCAGGACTATATTCCTAAGAAATGAATTCCCTGAGTTTGCTATGCATTGAAATAAAACTGCTTTTACATTTCCTACAATGAATAAAGATGAGGCAGTGCAGTTCAACAGAAAGACTTTGCAGATAGACCCAGATAAGAATCCTGACTCTGAGGCATTTCTATTGTCATTTGTCCATATTATTTTACTTCTTCATAATACAGAAAATGTAATCCCCTTTCTATGCATATGCTAAGAATTAATTTATTACAAAATATGTGCAGTATAAAACATAGTAGGTATGTAATAATGGGAAGTATATAAATATAAATGTAACTGTTGATTAAAGGATGAATATATGTCATTGTACCTATGTATACACATATATGTTTATATAATTTTTCATATTATTTTAGTTATTTTGTGTGCTTAGGGAATGGTTTCACTGGCATATACACTTTGAGAAAAAATAGTTTTTATTCATGATATGAACTCCACTTATTTATGTATTTATTAATGCAATAAATATTTGTTGGGTAAATATTATGTATAAAGAGACTGTACTCATGATACAAGGGTAAGAAATAGTCTTCACATTTTTAATGAGTTTAAAATCTAGTAATAGAACATAATACTTCTATGTGGCCACATGACTTTTTATTTATCTTGAAAATTTCATATGTCAGACACAAATTTCTCTGCAAACTAAAAGACAGTTTCTGATGAGTATTCAAGCATTTTGTCTTGAATTTATGTATCAACATGATATCTCTGCTGTGTTAGGGGATACTCATGAGACAGCTGAAAGGGATAATATTAAAATAGATTAGGTGATTGTATTCAGTGCCTATAAAAAGCTATAATCTAACGGCCTAGAAAGTTTATTTCCATAACTACTAAAATGTAAATGGACATTCAAATGTAGCATTCGTATTTTTAGCGAAACATGGCTTTTATCACATATAAACAAACAAGTAATCCAAGATTGTCAAAGAAGTTGTTAGAAGTATAAAATGACTAATTAAAATAAGAAATACCGGTCTTATTACCCTGAAATGGTCTGGAACTGAATTGAATGCTGTTTGATTTAGGAATTATAGCAATTCATATCTTAAGGGCTCTGGAGTCTTCATCAAACCATGGAAAATATGGTACATTAACTCTGGAGACCATACATAGAGATGCTAAGCTAAGGAGCATTCTAACCACTGGAAATTCCTAGAGGGGGAGCCCTGCTCCCCTTGCTGCATCCCGTTTTGGATCTGCTTAGTTTCGGGTAACCTTTGTTTCAACACCCAACATTTTAGTCAAGTCTTTTTCTGAACGGATACTAAATTCTCCTATTTTAAAGAATCACCTATTCAACAGGCCTATTTCCGTGGTCCTCCCTGTAGGATTTTTCTGAGCCTGAAAATGGGGAAGGTGACTAGAAACCTGCAAAACTGGGAAAAAGAGCAGTATAATAAGCCTGGTCCCTCCTTCAGGTATTAAGAATGTCAAGTTACAAATTCTAGTAGAAAACAAAGGTGAGTTAGGAAAAATACTTCGTCCGAAATCATTCTGTGAAAACAATGGCATGTGTTTCTTCTTCAGTTTAAAGATTTGTATTGGGGTCTTGATGTGTCTTCTCTCTGCTAGACCGTGGTCTTGAATGTGACTTTTTAAGGTCGAATTTCAGTTTTTATTTTATTTTTTTCTTGCATTTTTCATGAAAACACTACTGTACTGCTAATGGGAGAGCTCTTTTTTTTTCTTTTTTCTTTTTTTTAAGAAAAATCCTTTATTGAGGTATGATTGAAATTTCGGTTTTTAGTGATCCATCTTGCATTGGTAAAGAGGTTCTACAATTCTTTCACTGGACATGAATGAACACTGGATGAAGTTTTGTCATAGATATTCCATTATATCGGATAAGACAAGTAAAAAAATGGAAATAAAGTTTAGCACACATCTGCGCAATCAGCATTCGCGGGACACTTTCCTTCCGTCATGGTTGCTGCTTGCAAAGAAAATTCTCTGCTTGCCACTCTTCCTTTTTGTTTTCCTGTCTCCCTTCTCTCCTTCCCTTCCTTATTTTGTACAGATATTATGGATGATTCTTTTCATTTTTACAATTCTCATTCTTATCATTCTGCCTCTTTTTTTGGAAATAAGTCAGAATTTTGATTTATTGTTATATTGGCCTTTTTAAAAATAACATCATCACCTATTGGACGTTCTTTCACAGAATAAAAATCTGGTCTTGTATTGCTACTGTCACTACCCAAACCTCAATGATAGTTATATCAGTGGGTGATTAATAATACATACCAATTTTAGAAAGCAGAAAAAAATAAGTTTATTAGAGAGATATTCAGAAAATGTCTTTTGAAGTCTGTGAAAAATAATTCCTATAGGAAATGCTTTTCTGTATTTGACTTGGGATTTGTTTATCAAAGCTATGTAATTTATCCAATATTTATTGAGTGCCTACTATGTGATATATGATGAAAAGAAAATGTGTCCAAATGAAATATTTTGCCACACCATTCCAGGAAATGGTACAAGCTATACTAGTGACATTAACCTGTTGTCATCTAAAAATATTAAACACTGGATTTGTAGAAATGGTTCTTCAGAGAGAACTAGTATGTTTTCTATAGGCACATCATTGTGTGTGAGGCAGAGCTCCAGGGACATGTGGATGAAGGCACGGAAGCACTGCAGTGGGTCAAAAGACGACAGCTCAGCCTCTCAGTCTATGCTCTTTATAGCTAACCATAGCACACACTTTGGTATCCAGACATACAATCCGTTTATTATGAAATAAAACCCAGAAGCACAGAATCAACGTACCTCAAGTAAAGAAATAGCTAATCTTGCTTGGTCAACAACACTCTATGAATTACATCCATGGTGAGCATTCTTGCTAATTTTATCTTTGATTTGCAAATTTAGTACATTTAAAAAAACAATTTCACTCCTCCTGAAATTTTTTTCTTAATGAAGTTTTATATTTTTAATTCTTATATTCTTTAAAATTATCTGCCTATGCCAAAATTTCCCTTACTCCCAGATTTTAGTTAGAAGTAAAATATGAGCAAATAAGTGTGATAAGAATATAGCTGTGAAAAAGTTCAAGCTGGGGAGTTCAGCTGCCTGGGTTTGCATCCTGGCTCCACTACTCACCAGCTGGGCAGCGCTTGGTGAATTTCTGGCTCTCTCTGTGCCTCTGAGAGATACAGTTGGTAATGGACTTCACTCAGAGTTGTAAGGATTAATGCATTGAAAGTATTTAATTTTTGTGACACAGTAAGTGCTCACTAAATGCTTATTATTGTATTAAAAGGTATAGATAAATTTATATCTTAACGAATATAGTTGAATTCAGTTTCACAAGGATACTTTCTCTTGAATGTAGGAGGGCATTTGCCTATGGAGAAAATAACATGGAATGAATTAATCATTATCAACAGCAAATGATCTTTAAATACAGACACTTAGCAGACAACAGCAGATGGAGGGCAGAAGTTCTGTCTCTTCTGGTATCTTGTTGGTTATTTTTCTCATTTGTGCAATTACTTCATGACACCCTGAGGTTCTGTATCTTGAAAGGATCCTTTTTTTCCTCCTTATTTTCAGCATCTTTTATCTTCCATCAACTTTGCCTCTCCTTTGGGGTTCAGGATGGTCACCTCCTTACACTTTCCAGTTTCTTTAGGGTCATTCCCTCTGTCTCAAAAACCTTCTAAAAATGCACCAGCATGTGAGCCACACTCTGCTTGTAGATCTGGGATGCAGCGAAGATGTCATTGTTGAATGGAGCTGGGACACCACAGAGCTTTAGGTGCTCAGCTAAGGACACGGGCCCAGAGAGGATCTGGCTTACTCATAATTACTATTCATGATTAAGCGCAATTCTTACTACTAAATTTATATCAAAGTAACCACGTGGAAAACTGGGTCTGAGCAAGGCACCCAATCTGAGTTTTCTGAATTTTAATTCAGAGATTTTGACACTGTTCCACATTAACTTCCACAGCTTTTGGACTAAGAGTGACTTGGGGCTTGGAGTTTAGTTTTTGCCTTGTCACAAAATTACTTATTGGCAAACACCAAATATCTTATCGCAACCACAGAGAACGAAGGCATTGTGAGGGTGGTAAACTGCTACAAATCCTAAATGAAGACCTATTTGTCCCCAAAGAATTTCTTAGTTAAATCCCAGCCCTAACATGAGCTAGGTCTCTATTTGCCTGTAGAAGATTAGCACTTGGGTAAGAGAACAAATACTATTTTGTTTTTTATTTAATGAATTTCATAAATGATAGGATTTTAAATTTCAATAATGTTTATATTCTATGATAAGCTACTTAATCAATATAAAAATTTCCAGTAATACAGTTAACATAATACTAAAAATTGTATTTGAATGGACTCTGCCAACCTAACAAGATACACTGTCATAGAATGTTAATTAAAGACCACTTGGGAGAACACCAGAGTCTATAGACTCAACGTTTACAGTTTTTAGTGTTCTTTTCCCAAAGTTTGGAGAAACATGATCAAAACCTCATTTATGCTCAGTGTTATCAATGCAATGACATGAGTGTCACACTGTTAAGGATTCAGTTTCTTCCCAACACAGGGGCAGAGGAAACCATTCCCAAGATAAATATGGAAAGAGAACTGTGCCACACAAACTTAGCAAAGCAAGCACCGCTGATTAAAAATTGATTTGCCCACGTAAGTCAAGCGCCTGTTGAAGCACACAAATCTCCAAGTGGCCAACACCTGCCTGGTATTTTTCATATGCACTTTCTGGGGGTGGTGGGGTGGGGAAAGGAATGTGGTAGCTTTGGTGCCCAAAGCAAAACAAAAACAAAAGCAAAACAAAACCCCAAACCAAAACCAAAACACTTAAATTACATTGGCATTGTGAGAATGAAACTGCCTGTTGCAGTATACATACTATACCGGAAATGCTGACTAATATACTAAATATTAACAGAGCCCTATACTTTTCAAGATACCTGTCCTCTATAAAGTCAATAGTGTGAATGGCATTTCAGTGGGGATGGGCTCAATGACACTTCTATCAAGGTTGGGAAAGAGGAAAGCAATTTTTATGGTAACTGGTAGTGAACTAAAGCCTAAATTGGAACATATACACACAGAAGTACATTTGAAAGATTTTAAGCTTTTGAGAAGGAAATGTCATTGTAATAAAAAGTCAAACAGTCTCTTCAGTTGACAGCAAGAATTTCTCTCAGTTTTCTATGTGGGAACACAATCACATCACATCAAACTATCCAACTAGTTAATAAAAACAAATTCCTCTGCAATCGCATATTTTTTAAGTGATCCAAATTAATGCCAGTCACCTCGGTCCGAGCTTGGTGATTCCCAGGGATGACGGAGTCGCTGACGAGGCTACTCCACTGCAGGGTACCTGGGGCCCAGCTGGGCTGAGGGGAGCCTGTTGCTTCTGAAACTTGCCTTCATGAAAATGGTCTGGAACCTTCCTCCTCCAACACGATGAAAATGAGTTCTGGAGAGATCAGCACTTAGATATCCCTGATGGTTTGATCTTCTTTGTTCCTTTCCACATTTGACCCACAAGCCCATAGGTAGACAAGTTCAACCCTCCCTCAGTCTCTAGATGTTCTGTGAACTAATATGTGATTGGCCTTGAGCCAGAGTTTGCATCTACAACTTTGGCCTCAAAATACGACGGTATAAGGCAACTTGTTGGTCCTCGCCGTGGAAACCATATACTTTTCTCCTCACTTTGTATTGTGTAGGGAAGCTGCCAAAAATGTGTTTTTTGTTTATTGGTAAGGGGTCTTGTTGGAATTAAGTTACTTAGGAATGTGTCTATTGCAATTAAAGGAGGCATAAAGTTTATATTAACATTTTAAAATTTGGTTACTCTGGGAGCATCGGTTTACATGAGTGTAAATAGGCGATAATGAATATGTTGAATTATTCCATATTAAAACTGTAGCTTTCTAGGAAAATGTTTGCATGGTTAAATAGACTCCCCCATACCAGCTATATGGCAATGGAAGATATTGCTGTTAGGACCTAGTCCCTGTATGCCTTAAATAGTAGGTGAAAAAAATTGCTCATGCAATTTTCCCACTTAAAATCTTAGCAAACTCATTGTCTACAAGTTGCTTAAAATCTGATTGTGAAGAAACCAGATTAGGAAATGGTTGTGGGAAAGGCAAACTAAGTATTTGAATTTAAATACTTTGCCAGAAATTCTGATTAAAATCATACTGGTTAGGAGAGGAGGATTCTGGATGCAATGATACATTTCATTCTGCACCCTGGGGTCTGCTCTCAATGGGCTGTCGTCATGTGCATGTGTTAACTCAGGGCCCAGTGCCCACAGTATTTCCTTCTCCATCTTCTCAGTGACTTGGTTGTCTCCTAAAACACTGCAGATGACTCTGTCCTTCTGCCTCGTACTCATTTTCTTTCCACTTCATGCGTCACACTATGATGAAGAAGCTTTGAATGCACATTCCTTACCCTGCTATCCTCAGGTGAAGAGACATATTCCTGCTCCTGGCCCCTTCCCCAGACCTTGGTCTGTCTTCGAGAATCTCTCTGCCCCACAGTGGGCAGCTTATGGAACAGAAACATATTGTTTTGTTTTAACTCTCTTCCTTCAAATTCTTAATGTGATTGGGCTTTGTCTTTCTTCAAAGACACTTTATTTCCCATTCATTTTCCTGTGGAGGTCAAGAGCCCAGGAGCCAAGCAGAAAGAAGGAAATCACACTTATTGTTCCTTGGGGGATATTCTCAAATCAATTCAGTAAATATTGGTTGCATGCCTATTATATTGCAGATGCTAGGTGCCAGGGATTGGGGGAAGGGAACATATGCAGAGATATAAGAATGAGAGCTCCAGTCATGGAGAAGGTCACGTTTTCATGGAGGAAAGCTACATGCACACGAATCACTCTATAGGCTCGAATGTGGGATGGAAAAGAGATTTGAAGTGCTGCAGAGTCACAGAACAGGTAGCTAAATCATTCTCGATGGAAGGATGGAGGAAAGCTCAGGGGAGGAGTGTGTACTTCTGATGGGCCTTGAAATGTGGTTGGGATTCAGTTATTAGAGATCAGAGGTTGGATGTCAGGGAAAGGTTACCGAGGGCACAAAGACAGGGAATCAGAAACAAGTAGCATGATAGAGTGCCAATTATGGAATGGTGACAGAGACACTGATTATCTATGTGCACATGTGTATGTGTATGCAGGCCTGTGTGTACCGTGGGGAGGGAAAAAGGGTGGTGAGAGATAGGAATAGGTGTTGGAGGTGCTGATTGTGGTGGAGCAAAATGGAGGGTATGATATGAATCAGAGCCATTAGAGGGTATCCAAATATTTTATTTTCTGAGAAAATTCAGAAACTACTTAGAGGCATAAATTAGAAAAATATTGCTTGCAAACCTCTTCTATGTTCTAAATGTTCACGTCCCCCTAAAATACATATGTTGGAATCCTAATACCCAAGGTGACGCTGTTAGGAGGTGGGGCCTTTGGGAGGTGATTAGGTCATGGGGGAGTCTCACAAAAGTGGTGGGTGCCCCTATGTAAGAGGCCCATCCCACCATGCGAGGACACACCCAGAAGGCTCCTGAACCAGGAAAGAGGCTCTCACCAGATACCAAATTTGCTGGTGACTTGGTCTTGGACTTCCAGCCTCCAGAATGGTGAGAAACAAATTTCTGTTGTGTATAAGCCACCCTGTCTATGGTGCTGTGTTATAGCAGCCCAGACAGACCAAGACAGCCTCCTACCTTGAGGAGAACTGCTACTGATATTTGTAGGTGTTTCCTGCTCATCGCTTTTCTATGAATTTAAAAAAAACATATAACATAACATGATATAAATGTTCTGAATGCTTTTTTACTAAACTTTATATAAATTCCCTTGTATTTGTTCTGAAAAATTCAATCGGTATAATTTTAATGACTATATCATAGCCCAAAATTTACATAAGTTTTCCCTTCTTGTCTGGTGGCCTGTGGACATAGTACTGCCATTCAGCATTAAACTTTACAAAAGGGATTGCACATTGTTTAACCCAGGGGTGGGGAACCTGCAGCCTTAAGGCCACACGTGGCTTTCTGGGTTCTTAGGTGAGGCATTTTGACTGAATCCAAATTTTACAGAAAAAATTCTTTTATTTTTATTAATACATTTTTGTTTGTCTTTTATATTTTTATTTATTTTTAAAATGAATGTATTTAAAATACCAAAGAATAAAATAAAAGTTTCAAAGAAATATTTTTCCCAGATTGACTAGCACATTTAGAACATTAGTAAGTCATAAAGGCTAAATTGACAGCTGTTACACTCACAATTTAGTTGTAACTTTCCCCACCTGACTGGTGCCACTACTGCATGAGGCTGGTTGGTGAGAGTTTATGGGGGTCAAGTATGCCAATCTGTTATCAGCTTTTGACAACAGTGCACTGTGTTTCTGTTTGAAGTGGAATTTGTGAATAGTTGCACAGCTCGACAATATTTTTTAATTTTGTCTGCTTAACAGTCCATCATGTCAAAGAAGACCAAGAGAACTCTGAAGGAAGAAAATGGATTTTTAAATGAGGACTTAGAATTGCAATATTATCTTGTTTCTGCTAAAGATAAGATTATCTGCTTGCTTTGTGATATTGCAATATCAACATTAAAGAGATTCAATGCTCATCAGCATTATAACACTCATAAGGACCACAAATATTTTAAATTAGAGGGAGAGGCACAAAAGGTTTTATTGTAGAAATTAAAAGATGAAAGGCAAAAGCAAAGACAATTCTTTCAAGCAGCAATAAGACCTGGAAATAATGCAACTGAAGCTACTTATAAAATAGCTTATATACTCGGGAAAAAAGGGAAGCCATTCAATGACATAGAAACTGAAAGAATGCACTGTTGAAGTTGTAGGATGCCTAGACCCCCACAACATTTCAAGGTACAAATGGATGCCTCTTTCAAGGAGAACTATAACTGATTGGCAGCATGAATTAGCCTTCAACTTAACAGAACAACTTCATGCAATACTTCAAGAGGAAAGTATATATTATTCAATTGCTTTTGATGAATCAACTGATACTATTGACTTGGCACAGGTTTTATACTTCATTTTGGTCATAACAATATTTTCTTTGCTATGAAGAGTTACTCGCTTTGGGCAGTCTTGTGAACAGAACACGGGGGATAGATATCTTCAGCAACTTTCAAGATAAATGTGAAGTTGGACTGAATTTGGTAAATTTAGTGAGTGTATGTACAGACAGTGCACCTTCCATGACAGGAAAACATGAAGGGTTTATTGCACAGATAAAAAAAGTATTAACAGATCCAGATGCTCTCATTTCTTTTCATTGTATCTTGCATCAGCAAAATTTTTGTGCTAAAGCTACAATTTTAAGTGACACTTTGCACCAAGTTATAAGTATTGTTAACTATGTTCCTTTGTTCCATGCAAATGCAACATGGCATTGTCAGTTTTGTAACATGCTGAAGTTGAATAATGAGGTATTCAGTGTGGATTTGCTGTATCATTCTAAAATGTGATGGCTATTGCAGGGGCAAGTGTTAGCCAACATTTTACCTCTGTAAGAAGAGTTAAATTTTATGAAGAACAGAATCAGCAATGTGAATTATTGAAAGAAGATTTCTATAGGAATGAAGCCTTTCTGTGTGATATCATGCCAAATCAAAATGACTTGAATATTTCTTTGCAAGGTAAAACTAAGTCTATATGTGATATGTGGCAAAAAATCCAAGCACTTTGAAAAAAGCTATCTTTTTTCAAAACACTTCTTCTTCAAAAGGAAATTAAGGATAAATATTTCTCCCTCCCCTGCCCAGGTGTTCCCAGTTTCAGTCCCTAGCTTCCTTCTTCTCACGTCTGTGACACTGGGCATCTAACAGTCAGGCTGCTGTCTGCGGGGTTGAAGGTGGCACACTTTCCTTGACTGCCATCACCCGCTGCCCAGCAGGCGCTCTGCAGTGACTGTTGTAAACTGTCCATCTTCAGCCCCACTCCCCAGTGTCCACCTCTCTCTGTCTCCCCATTCATTTATCCTTTATCATTATTAATAACTATAATATTCCATCCTTTACTTCTCATTGGCTCATAGCTCAGCGGTTATTTCAGATCTTTTACACTCCTTAATTTCAACTTCCACCCCTACCAATTCACTCTGAGCAGCTTACCTTGCTTCTGTTAGGAAGACTGAAGACACCTAGGAATATCTTTCTGTATTTTTATTTATCTTTCAATATATTCCCACATCAGTTCTTCCCTCCTGCTTCACAACAGGCCGCATTAAATATAAAAGTGCCAAAATAAATAAAAGGTAAAGTGGAGCATTTTCAGAATCTAAATAATTAATGAATAGGTAAAAAAAAATATAAAATCGTGCTCTGTTTTTAACAAATGAAAAATATCCCATTCAATTCAATGAGAATATGATAGTGTAATTTCAATCATTATGCTAATTACTCTCATTTTGCACACCGTTAAGCACCTTGTTAAAATCTGGTTTCAAAAGTTACTTGTTTATTGAAAAACTTTGAAAAAGTACAAAAATAACATGAGGAAAAAAAATAATAATGCATAGAACGACGTGGATAGTGTTAGGTAGGAAGTAGATTGTCTAGGATCAAACACTGGCTACTCAACTTATTAGCCAAGTGTTCTTAGGCAACTTAATCTCTCTTTGCTCTGGTTTCTCATTGTTAAACTAGAGATCAAAATACTATCCATCCTGTAAATTATTTTGATGACTGAATAAGATAATGTATATAATAATTTTAGCACATTTCCTTGCATTTAGTAAATCTCAATCAATGTAGTTTTCCTTTCTTCCAACTTTTAAATACACATATTACATATCATATGCACACACAAGTATTTACAAAACTAGGGTCACATGGCGTTTAATGTGTTGCGGCCTGCTTTTTTAACTTAACATTATCTTGTCAGCATTTCCCTGAGCCATTGCATTCTTTGAACACATGGTTTTTAATAGCTGAATAGCATTCTGTTCTATGGATTTACTATAATTTACTTAACTAAATCCCTATTGTTGCTTAATTAGGCAGTGGCAATTTTTTGCTATTATAAATAGCATTGCAATGAACATCCTTGTACATAATTCTTTGTTTGCTTCTCTGATAATTTCCCTGGGATAAATTCCAAGAAATGTAATTATTAGGTCAAAGGATAAGAACATTTGTAAGAATCTTGATCCATGTGGTCAATCTGCTCTCCAGGAAGTTTGCCTGACTTTGTATTCTCTGCAGCAATATGTGAGAGAGTTTTTATTTCATCACACCTTGGCCATTGGTGGATAAGGTGCGAAAGCTCATTTTGGAGACTGCCAGCTTCTTAGTAATAGGAGACCTTCGAGCACTTTTCATTGGTCAATTTTGGCTATATGAGTGCATTTTGAATGATGTTAGAATAAAACTTTAGAGCTGATTTCCCTGAGACGATTACTCCCAGGATACAGAAAAGAACTTGAAAGTCTTCAAGATATAAATATGAAAGGTCAACTGCAGCTCTTGACAATTGTTTTAGAGACAAATATTATACCTGCCTAAAAATATTTATTTAAATAAGGCTGTTTATTTGGGGTAATTAATCTGGAGTACTTGGCCACCCAATAGTGGCCCAGCAGTTTTGCCTTTCTTGTAACACGGACGACGACGGTGTGTCCCCAGGAACTGAAAATGAGCTGTGGTTGCTTCTGCACCGAGACCTCCTTGTAATCTCTTTCACGGTTGGCACCAACTCCGGGTTCTCACTCCTGGCACCTGTAAGGGTTTATGCTTGACATCTGAAGAGGGACCAAAAGGAGATCTTTATTTGTTCATAATGCACTGCTTCCCAAAAGTCAGTGGTGGAAAAAAAGTTGGCGGCAGGATTAAATGGGATAACAGAGTTCAGAAATGCTATCCTCATCAGAAGATGCCAGACTGACCACTTCCAGGTGCCTGAATTCATATTTTTGAGTCTCTTTTAACACTTGCTCTGTAACCAGTATGGTCAATATAATAACTTGTATCCATCATTGTAATGGTGAACTTTATATACATATGTATGTGGATTGCGTGTGAGTGTGTTTGAGCCATGGGTTTTTTTTGTTTGAAAGAATATGGGCTGTTCAGAGCAGAGGGGACTTGTACTTGTTTCTGAGATGGAGGCTTTAGTTTGTGTTGCATCTAGGAGGGTGTACTGAGTAGGGTAAAAAGAAAGTCCTGCATTCTGCCTGTGAGTGTGATGGCAATTAACATGTTTGTCTGAAAAAACAAGAAGCAGTCTCTCTGTGTTATGGAGAACTGATTAGAGCCATGCATGCTCAGAGTGAAAAGCGGATGGGGGTGGTGTGAGGGGTGGTCGGTATCAGCGAGTTCTGCAAACAGTAGTGCTGGGCCAGACAGCTGAGAACAGACTGGAATAGAAAGCAAATTGTTCAGGATGGTAGAGTCCACGAAACAACCCATAGCTGACATATTGAGAGAGAAAAAGGCAGAGCTTATGTATGTAAATAGAGCTCAGTAAGAGTTTGAGTTAGTAAAATGGTGGTTTTTAAATCAGATCTAACTGGTTTTCCTTGTAACTCGATTAACTTGCTTATCACTTTGTTTTTGGTTAGAAGTTTGAGTTTGTTCAGTCTACATATTTTTATTTTAAAAAAGGCCCTGGTTAGATATTGTCTGCTACATCGAGGGGGATTAATTTTAACTTAGATCCTTTGCTGATGAGCATGCTGACTTGTGAAGCATAATAATTGGTGTTTTCATATCACACTGTCATCATTTAGGTGTAAGGGGTGACTAGATTAACACTGCAGTTTTTTAAAGTTTTTGGTAGCTTTGTTCAGCAAATCCTCTAGCAGTTGTGATGCTCTGCCAGACACATTCTTTGATTTTGGTTTAGACTGTGCTTTGATTCACTAGCTGCTTGGGATAATCATCTCTGTTAGCACACAGTGTATCACTGAGTCAGATGAGAGCCGGCGCAGAGATGGTTCTGTCACTACAATCATCTAGTAAGTCATTCCAAGTTGGGGCTTAGGACTCTGATTTCCCCTCTCAATCTTGAATTTGTGCTTTTGGCACATGAATTCTTCTTGATTCTTATCTTAGTCTGTAAATAGCATAGAAATTGCACATGGAAAAATGGAACAAATCATACTTTCTTTCAAAGGGCAAATTAAACATTCCATAGAATAAGGGAAGAGTTGTTAGTGGAGGAAAAAAAAATGCAACCTTGCTAGCTCCAGTGTGAAAAAAGAACGGAGTAAATTGGACTCAAACTCAACCTTAAAGGACGTTTTGAGCGTTTGCACTTTTTTCTTTAACCACCCTCTTAGCCCTCCTGCCAAATACCAAATCCTAAGTTTTCCGAAGGTTTGAAAATATTCCCATTAATTTTTTTCTCTCCTAGCCCTGTATTTACCAGGGCTTGAAATGGAAACACTGAAACCTAGTAATAAAGGGCACTATGGAATTCCCGGTCTGTCTGAGGCCAAGTGCTCCTGGCAAAACCCTCAGGAAGTCCAGTTCCTCTCAGGCTACAGTGGAGTTTTCAGTTATAGGCTGTTTTGAAAATTCAGGTAAATTTAGAATAAGCAATTGACTTAAAGCAATGGGGTGAGCAATTTCTTTGACTAAAAAAAATGTATACATTTTCAGATGAAATTCAGAAACTGTATTCCTGAAAAGAGAGAGGAGACAAACCTTCTGTGAGGGTGACTTGAAATGATAGGATTCTGCCTTGTCCTATAGAGGAGACAGTGGGTGTGTCAACTCTGATGTGGACAGAGTTCATGAACACACATGGATTGTTGCTCGACATGCTGGAATGCCATGTGTCTTATTCAATCCATACCGTTTGTAAGAGACAGCTGTTACGTGAGCTCTTCAAAAGCAGGTAGGGAGGAGATTCTGATTTATTCAATGACAATTGCTCAATGGATGACTAGCCAAATTTGAACAAGGGCAAGAACAGCAGACCTGGAGTGAGACTCCTGGCTCTAGCTCTGAAGAGGCTTCAGGGTAGGGAGGCTGGTGTTGACCACATTTGCACAGTTGGCTAGTGGTCCCTTTAGGACTAGAAGCCAAACCCTGGCCCTCTGCAAGTCTGTGTCTGTTCACCAGCCAGGCTGGCCCAAGGTGCAGCCAGCTCCATCACATCACATCCTGGCCCTGAATTTTAAACCCATCCCTCCTCCTGGGCCACCACTTTTTCTCTTATGCCAGTGGCACCATTCAACTTTTCACCCTGCCCTGCCTACATCTCCTGGCTCAGGGTACACATTTCCTCAGCTTCCTCACTCTGTACCTCTAAGCTGAGTACTTTCACTCATTTGTCCTCTGTCTCCAGGAAGGTCATCCCCATTCCTTTCTAGGAGATACCTTCAGCTACAGTCAATCCCATCCTCTTCTTCCCTTCGAGCATAAGGGCCTTCTGCATCTCTGGTCAGGGTGGGCCCCAGTGCCATGCAGGGGCTGCTCAGACCTCCACTCCTCTGCCGGCACAGCCCTTCTGGACTTCCCTCTGTTTTTGCTTATCTACTGTTGCTCAATTGCTCTTAATATGTCAATGACATTATATTTAGTCCATTTTAGGAACAGTAAAAACTCATTTTAGAAAATATCTAAACAAGTCATGCAACAAAGCAAAAATCGCCGTAGTTCTATACACTACTTTGGCTAGCTTCTTTTTTTTCCCTAGGTATTTAAAAAGCAAAATCATAATCCTATAGAATAAAGAAACCCAACTGTATATGCTATTTCTTTGATTGATTACAAAAGTATGTGTTCTTTGTAGAATCTTTGAAAGATGTGGAAAAGTCCAAAGGAAAAAAAAAAATTTCCTAGAACTGCACCCTGCATTTCAGTGTACTTCCTTATGATCTTTTTTCTGTGTATATATAATATAAGGGACATACTGTATGCACTAATTTTGGGGAACATCTGGCAGAGAAATATTCACAGGTTCTACGTGGAAGAGCATGTAAGGGGGAAGTTTAACAACAGGTAACAGCTACCGCTGAGTGCCTTAGTAGTCTTGCCGATTAAAAGAAAAAAAATCCCAAATGGTTTAGGTCATTCCTCCAAAGATGCAGTAAATCATTACTCAAGTTTTTGGCAATAAAAATGCTCACTGTATTTTTTTATTTACAGATTTCATGGAAGAAAGAATGCTTTTTTAAATTTAATAGTTCTCCTAGTGTCTCAATTGTGTAATAAGCTTAGCTGGAACAGACTGCTATCATTTATAAGACTGAGAGCCAGCATAGTTTAGTGGTTAAAAGTAGGATGCCCCTGGCTCTGTGGCTCAGCACTGCAACTTATTATCTGTAACTTATTAGTTGGTGATCGTATGAATTCTTATCTTCTTTGTCTTCATAATTATCTTAGCAAGAAGCTGGGTGAAGCAATGCTAGCAATCACTGCCAGCCAAATACCTGGCGGCTTTTCCCTTTCAGAATCCACTTAGGCTTCCCCAGCCTGCACCCCCTCCCCAGTAAAATTAATTTCTCCCTTCTTTGCACTCTCATAGAATATGTACTCAAGTCTATCATGGTATTTATTGCAATGAGTACTCTATTTATTTGTTTAAATGTCCGTTATCTCTCCTTCCCCTAACCAATACTGTGAGCCTGTGAGCTTATTAAATATAGGGACTTTTTTTTAATCTTTGTGTCATCAGAGTCCACCCTGGACCCACTGGGTACTTAATGAAAATGCCTGTCAAATGTATAAATGCTCTACTTCTGGAACTGATTTTCAAACTTAAAGGCATAGCCTCCTATTTATTCGTATGCATTTTACTTTTTGGGCCCCAACTTCTCAGTGTTTGCTGTTACTTTGTTGGAAGATACAACCAGAAAAAATCAAAACAAAACAGAACAAAACTGGGCATCAGTAGGATGCAGTGATATAACTTACTTTTCTGAATATTCCATATGTATTTAGTCATTTATACAAAATTACTCAAGCGAGTGAATAAGGTGCAGTGGAATTTACAAAAACAATAACGGCCAAACAACAAGGAAGATGTTACTTATTATTATAATATACTCATATTTTACAAATGAGCAAACTAAGGCTCAGAATGTATAAATGATTAAGGGCAACATGGGAGGCTTAACTGGAGGAAATATGACTACAACATATTATACAGTGGAAATGATTTGGTCGTTGAAAATACAGTGATAAGTATAGGATGTTAGACAAGGAAGCCCGGATGGAGGGAGGTCTTGAGAAGGGACTAAAGAGTAGAGAGGGTTCCAGGTTAGAGAATCATAGTCACTGAGGATGGCATGGCGTAAGCACTGGCAGAGACTAAGACACTCAAGGGTGACCAGATATATAGGTAGAGTAGCACAGAATCATTTTTCCTATGTAACTTGTAAATCCTTCTGCTCCATAAGTCAGCAAATGGCTTATGAGTTGAAGCAGCCGATCATTTTACTCACTGTCCTTGCAATATCTATGGCCTTCCTTGTTTACCTCCAAATTCAGAGGGACCAGAATACAGTTGAAGGAATAATAGAGGTGATAAAAACAGTCCAAAAAGAAATTGGGTTATCCATGGATACTATGGTCTGAGTTTTAATAATTCATAATTTGGTTAGGTTAATATACCTTGGTGCAGAAACAGGAAATATCCTTTAAACTATTTTTAAAAGATTTGAGAAAAATAGTATACGAATGCAATCATTTTAATTTATTTACCTTGGAGGTATTTAGCATACTAGATATGATATAAACTTTTGACTTTTTCAGTGAGAATATGAGAAGATAAAGGTTTTATCAAGAGTGCAAAAAAAAACCACATTATCAGACAAATGTCAAAGTTTGTATAATAAAAAGAATTTAGAGAAATTGCATATCATAGATGAAAAAACCTTTAAGGTTTGTGTTTGAGAATTGTGCACGTTGCATGTTTTTGGCAGGCTTTAAATACGTGAACCACAGTCTGCTATAAAAATTCTGCAAACTTTTTAAGGCTTTTTGCATTCCTAATGCAGTTTCTAGGTGCTATCAATTAATAAAATATATGCCATAGCAAACAGGTGATAAATATTTAATATAATTACTGAATTGTACTTACTTCAAGGATTTTTCATTTTCTTCCGCTTCTGAAAAAGCATGCTATAGATTGCAGTAGAAGTTGGCAGCCACACAGATGTCGAAGTGTGAATTTTGGATGTTTGCAGGTTGTAAATATGTGGAATTTTGATCTTGAATGGGAGTTTAACATTACAACCTTACATGGTTGGAAAGATTTTGCAATAGCAACAATTTCACATTTGCATAAACAGCTTTATTATAGTTGGAGTAATATATAGAAAGAACACAAATTACTCTGACCAGAGTTAAACCTATAAAGCAATCACATTTGAATGAGGATTTTACTTAAAATCATAGACTCATCAACTTTAAAGTGTTTTTATCTTTCACAAGAGACAAATTTAGCCTGTTATGAATAAAATCCCTTAATATCTTCATTTTCTGGCTGGCATATGTATATTGCCTCAATGGAACTTTAAAATAAAACCACACATATGAAAAAATAAAAAAAGGCAAAGAACTAAAACACTTGACCAGAAAAATTCTAATTTTTTATACCAAATAGTAAATTAATTGAGTCAAAATTGTTTACTTTAATTGCATTTAAAACCAAGAATCTCTTTCAATTCTTGATTTCATTTGGAGGATGCAGAGGGCACAGAAACAGACTCTTTTGAGATTTATCCTTCTCTTACCTTCTGTTGGTGTTGGTACCATCTCTCTCGCTTCACTTTTCAGAGGTACAGTTTTGATTGTGCAATTTTACAGGTATTTTGTTAAAATATTCAGGAAGTTAGGTAGCTACATTCCAAATGCAACAAATTGCAAGATGTTCTTGATTAATCAGAATACTTTATGACACATCTTTTTAAGCCTCAGGTTGAACCAATTTGTATATCCCCATCAAAGGTGTGATATTCATTTGAAGAATTATGTAAGTTAGTTCAGCATTTTGGATAAATGTTGGATTAATTATTTGGCTCCTAGGAAACTTCACTCAGGCATGTCTTAGTTGCCTACTGTTTGAAAATAAAAAGCAATTGAACTGAGAAATACAAATATAGTATTGCATGATATTGCTATTTTTATTGTAACTCTAAGTCAGTTTTATATAGCAAAACTCCAAACTTCAATTGAGGAAATCTTTATAGTTTTTAACTGGTTATTAATTCCATCTCTTAAAAATATTAATTTGTAAATTTGAAGGGAATGAAACAAAATTGTCTAATCATTTGAAAGTTGGTAAAACCATTTAAAATGAAAGCACTCATATATAGAATTTTATTTCTCTAGTCTCGTTCACATTTATGTTAACTTGTCAAAGCTATTCTCATTTCTATATATTTTACTCACTCTTAAAACACTGAATGGTATTTTGCTGCCTTAAATTCAGAAGTGGAGTGTTAATTTAGGAGACGGAGCAGCAAAAATGTGAAAGGCTTTGTATTTTTCTCCTGACAAATCAATGGCTTATGCAGATATGAGAGAAATAAATGCATTTCCCAGTTAGAGTTCTTTAAAGGGAAGGGATGAGCAAAGATGAAGGAAATACTACTAATGCTTCTCCAAACATCAGCTGGAGACTGGAGTATATCTCTGCTGATTTTAGGTTCTATTTTAAATTTTAAAACTGAAAGAGCTGGAATTTAATAATAATAGATAACATTTGCAGAAAGGTTTCTCTGGGTTCACACTTCTTCACACCTATAATCTTATCAGATTTTTACACACAACCCTATGAGGGAGGGCCGGATATTCCCCCCATTTTACAGGTGGATTAACCTAGGAAGAGAGAAGGTAAGCAGCGTGTCAATGGTTA
Source organism: Propithecus coquereli (assembly GCF_000956105.1). Classification (NCBI taxonomy): domain Eukaryota; kingdom Metazoa; phylum Chordata; class Mammalia; order Primates; family Indriidae; genus Propithecus; species Propithecus coquereli. The sequence goes on along the minus strand of NW_012155062.1, from coordinate 6,137,301 downwards.
TACTGTTAACATTTTAAACCCAGGCAGTCTGCCTCCAGAGTACACACTGTGTTATCTTGCCTTTCTGTAGTTGAAATCAGTATTACACATGTTGTTTTCAGATCTGAGCAAAGGCCATGACAAGTAATTTTGAACATCCTTTCTGATAGATGATCTGAAAATAAAGATAAGAAAAAAAAATTAAGATCACCTGGGATACCATTATCCAGTGATAATGATGGTGAGGCTTTTGGAGTGTGTAATTCCAGGTTTTTCAATATGTATAGACATATCTGCACACACTCATACAATTGCCCACTCCTCAGCTTTCCTCAGAAGAATAATATTCCTCAACCAATCAATCAATAAATCCCTGTTGCTTTTCACCCTGGAGCACACTATATAGAGTTGCCCAGATAAGCAGCAGCTCAACAGCAAATCAAAGTGTGCTCTCTGCAAATGTCTGCCCTTGTGTATGCGTGTGTGTGTTGTTTTGTTGTATGAATTGTTGCTTTTTACTTCTCTGCCAACTGTATTTTAATACATGTGGCGTTTCTTTCTCCATCAGCTGTTATAGGGCAGTTTCACAACTCCATTATAGTTGCTCTAAGGTTGACTGCTTAGATCTTGGAGGTACTCCCAAGGGCTTCCCAAGTAAATTATTAATATCTGACATGAAGAAATCTACATTTAACACAGACCATCTTAAACATATTCTCCAAAATTTGTCCTCCCCACAGCCATTCTCTTTCTGTGGTACTTATTAGGACTGCTCAACAACTATTTCCAGTTGGCTGCCTTCCAGGTGCATGGTGGGATTGCATCTTCTGGTGTTCATGTGATTGGGTGGGGTCATGTGACTGATTCTAGCCAATGAGGTGCAGCATTCAATTGTTACTGCAGGACAGTCATGAGCACTGTGGCTCCCACACATGTGAGCCAGGTATATAACTTTAAATTTTCTAGTGGCACATTAAAGAAAGTAAGAAACAGGTAAAATTAATTTTAACAATTTATCTTCTTTAACCTAAGATACTCAAAATATCATTTCAACATGAAATCAATATAAAATTATTAAGATATTTTACATTCCTTTATTATTGCTGTCATTATTTAGACAGTCTTTGAAATCAGTTGTGTACTTGGCACTTATAGCAATCTCAATTCATTCTAGCCCCATTTAAACTACTCAATAGCCACATGTGGCCAGTTGCTACTACTTGGGAGAGTCCAGCCCTAGAGCTCTCTTTGCCTCTGCTGCAGTGACCAGCCATGTTTGAGGTGGTGGCCGTTTCACCTCTGGGTCAAGGATGAGGAGGTGCCGAGGAGAACTCCCTGCTGTCAAGAGGGACCTGGACTATGAGTGAGCACTAAACTTTTGTTGTTAGAAGCCAATAAGAATTTTGAGTTTTTGTTATATTGCAGCATAAGCTACCTCATCCTGCTCGATACTTCTTTCTTTCTTCAAAATAAGACCATACACTGTCTATTGTTTCTCACCTACTTTTGCATCTAGCACATTTTAAATATCCTTCTATTCATTATGCATTCCTCTCCACCCCAGCATCTTTTCCATTAGCTATATAACATGGCATTTTATGCACCTACTGTAGTTTATTTAGCCAATTGTCCCATTGTTGCACATTTAGAATTGTTCCCATTTATTCAGTTTAACAAGCTATACTGTAATAATAATCCTCATCATTAAATCTTAGGGTACAATGATAAGGATGATTTTTTTTACCTCAAATTCCTAGAAGTGAAGGGACTGGGATAAAGGTACAGCACTTTTTATAGTGTGTGGCAGTTACTTCTGGTTGTTTCTTCAGAGAGTATCAATGTTCAATATAGCACCCAATGCATGGCACAGGGTATTTTAATGTTAGTTTATTGTTGAGATTAAATACTTTTTCAAATGTGAGTTGGGAAATTATATTTATTATTTTGTTAATTTCTTGTTCTTGCCAATTGCTATTTTTTTCTGCTGAGTTTCTCTTTGTTTATTGATTTGTGATAATTTTGTCTGTATGTAGTCTATTCAACTTTTGCCATCATAAATATTATATGCTCTTAATTTATCATTTTTTCATTTTTGGGAGTTAATAAAAAAGAATATATGACTTCATATGACTTTAAGGGCACTTTTAAATATAACTTGTCTTTAAATCTGAAACTTTTGTTTCTTCAGAAGTAAACATGGATGAAAAAGCATAGGTTATTACATGTCAAATATTCCACAACTTCATTAAAAAATACAGTAAAAATAAAGACTTTGGTCAGCTTAGGTCCAAACTAAAGTAAAGCATTACTGAACATTTTTAGTTAATCATTACATGTTCTCTCATCCTCTTAAAAAACTACACGTGAAAGCTTCCTTGATCACAGAACAAGACATGCATTATAAATTCTAAAAAAGACATTCTATATTTTTTTTACATAAAATACCTTCTCTAGGTTGTGTACCTGCCTTCCACTTGGAAAACATATAATACTCATCCAATATTTCTACAACAATTTTAGACTAATTCATACTAAGTATATCTTATGGTTCATTACACCAATATCACTTTGGACAATAATTTGAATTAAAAATGAGAGTGAATTCTCCTTTCCCACTTCACCATTTTGGTCCAGTGACTCATCATGAATTTTTTCTGAAGGATTCTCTTGGTTCCAATTTGCTCGGTGGTCCCTAATTCTTGTTATCATTCCATGCTTGTGACACCGCCTGTTGTTTCTGGAAAAGTATACTGTGAACTACAAGCTTATGCTATTTCTTAGCACTTGTATGTCATTCTTAATGCACACAAGATGATTTGCATTCATTTGTAATCATTGTTCTTTGCAAGATACTGGTAAGAGGGTTATTATAATAACCAACATTTTGCCCATGGGGAAACTGAGACCCAGAAAGGTTAAGTGACTTACCCAAAGGCATACAGTGAATTAATGGTGGAGCCAGGATTGCAGGCGAGAATCCATAGAGGTTCTCTATTGTTTAGCACACTCAGCAACAGGGCCTCTCAGCTGTGTGTTCATTCTTCCACACGTCACGTTTTCTTATTCCTTCACTGCACAAACAATTCCTTATGAACATGTGACATGCTTATAATACAAGGTTGCAATAATATCTTTTATTCTATTTTTTCCTTCTCTTTTAAAACATATTATTCCAGCAACTTGGAAATAGGTGGGAAGTGGAGAAACCATTCAAGCTTTTCACATGGAACAAGTGAACGGAATCATTGAAGAATCCAGAAGCGTTATCTAGTCTTTTCCCTTAGGGGATGGGAAATGCACTCAAGTGAAAAGGGAAACCATGTACTTTTCTACACTTACTTATGTTTAAATAATAGGAGGTACAGAAGAAATATTAACAGTATCACAAATAAGTGCTGTGATTTCAAAGTCTTTTTAATTGTTCAGAGTGACTAAATAGTGTACAATGGAAAGTCTGCAGGGATATTAATTCCAAGTTATCCTCCAAGTTTATTTTGGCACTATGATTTTTTTTTAAACAACTCCAGGTAATATAATAGCAATACCATTAAACTGTTGAAATAACAGGTTATCAGTGGAAAAGGATTTTCCAGCTTCAAGGAGTCAGAGAACAGAACAAATTCCTCTTTGCAATGTCCTCTGAAAGTGTAGACTAGTATTGTTTTCAACATAAGATTTTGGGAGTAGTTAGGGAATTCTGCATTTGTGTATGTTTCTGAACAATCAATATTATATTCGTAAAAAATAACAGGCTATAACTTAGAAATTACTATCTCCTATTTCTTTCACCCTGCCATTTCATTTTAAAGAAATTTTATGTTTGTCCTATTTGGAATACAGTTTGTGGATAGTTTTCCAACAGTTGGAAAGATGCTTTTGGCTTCTCTTTCTATATAAATTATGAGAGAAAATGTGATTTTAATAGGGATCTCTGGAAAGAACCTGAAGGATATGAACAAAATTGTTGTTCAACTTAATTTAGGGCCCTAATTTAGAACATATACCATGTTCTCTTTGCCTCCAAATGGTTTTTTAGTAACCCTCTGCCCCAAGAAGTTATCAATTATTACCCACCCTCAGGAAGCAAGTCATGTATTAGAAGGTCATCAGATTAAGAGGGGAACTCAATCTGACTTACCTTACAAGTAAGTTTTCCTTTTCAAGATTTCAGGAATAACACTTAAATATGTATTTATCTAATTCTGTGTTTCTGTATAAAGAGTATTAGGTCACATTGCTTCCTGAAGAGGCTACTCATACCTATGTTTTCTTTCTCCTTATTCCACAGTGCTCTTTCTACCCCAGGAAAAATCAGAGACAAGAAGAACTCACCCTTTTTAAGGCAACTTTAGGCTTCAGATTTCAGAGAATAATGAAAAAGGAAAATCCACCAAACAAACATAAGGTCCCTCAGTTTACCCCTAAGTCAAGTGCTTCATGCCTTTTATATGAAAGCATAACTTTTCCTCTCTTGCCATCACCCTCCTGCATATCTAGGCAACCCTTTGGGTTATCTGTAGCTCCATCTTCCCCATACATAAATCACCATTTTTTTGTGGCTACCTCCTCTCTACCCAACAGAGGAGGAGGCCTGAGAGATGCTATCGCTGGTGAGCTTCCGCTGCCTAAATTCTCTAGGTGGGGAGGGACCAGGTAGAACAAATAACATCACTGGCCTGTTTCTCCTCTGCCCACTTCTTGTCACTGAGGCCAGGGATGGGTCAGCCACCTTAACTCCTGCATCTTGCAATACCTTCATCAACTGTCCTATGCTCCACTCACTCTTTGCCCTTTGAGTGGTCATATTCTGACCTCCAAAAGAGGTAAGAAAAAGAGAGAAACCCCTCCAACCTCAGCATGTGCAAACACAATTTCAGAGGTAAATAGTTACATGTCTAGCAATCACCTCTTTGGGCTCATTTAATTGAAATCCATGAGTTTGGGGAGAACATGATTGGCCAAGGAGTTTGGCAGCCCCAAGCCTGCAATAGACCAAAACTCCTGAACCATCCTATTAAAACCAGATATCTGAATACATTCATTGATGTTATTTTGGCAAACTTTTTTTTAAATACAATTTTTCTAGTTAAAAGCTCACTTAAAACCTTCTCATAAGCATCCCTCTCTCTCCACTCCTTGGCCCTCCTCTTTTTCTCTATCTGAAGAAAAAAAAGCGTATTGACGCTAAATAAAAACCAGAAAGAGCAACCTTATGTCATTTATTTCTCTGAAATTGAAAAAAAAAATCATTTTTTTCCCCTTAGAAAACTGTTCTGGTTTAAAATAAAAACACTTCAAAAGGTACTTTGCATTATATGTATGTCTTCCATGAGAAAAAACACCCACATCTAGTGATTTTCTCATCTTGTCCCCGTTTGACAAGATCTGTACTAAAATATATTAAAAAAGAAAAAAAAAAAGATAAAGAAAAAAAGGAGAATAAAAAGGCTGACTGAGCAGCAGCAGACTCTTCCTCAAGCTGGGGGCTTTCCTTTCTCCCCCGGGTAGGGGTGGGGGCCCCAGCCTGGGCTCCCAGCGACTCCGGCGGGACCCGGCGACCCTTTGACTCCGGGGCCCCCTCAGCTCCCCGACTTCAGCTCCCGCCCCATTCATGCTGCGCGACCTGGGAACCGGGCTCGGCTTCCCTCCTGGAGCTCCCCCTTGGACCCTGCTATTGTCCCTCTTGTCTGACCTCTGCCACGCTAAGTTCCAGCAAGGTGATCTGGAAAACACGCCACTCGCTCCCTGGCTGGCTCCCCGACTCGCCTTTTCGCACTCTCGGCGGCGGCTCTTTTCTCCAGGGGGGACCACCAAGCGCTCGGCTTTGCACGGCCAATTTATGGCGCTGTCAGGGGCTCGGGCGCCGCGCCCATTGTGCGGGGCGCCGCGCCTGACCCCGCCGCCAGCTCCGTGTAGCCCGATTGTTCCCTCGTTAGGGCGGCCGAGAGCGGCGGAAAGGCTCGCGGCCCTTTCCCACAATCGCGGACAATGTGCGGCCGCAGACTTGTCACAATCGCAGGCGAGGAGAAATGGAGAGGATGTGCCTTCGAGGAGGGCGCGAGGGACTTCGCATTCCCACGCGAGGAGGGGGTCGAAAACCAAACACTAACCCAAAAAATCCCAAACCCCAAACCTTTCACAGCATGTAGCAAATTTTACTGAGGTTTTGGTGGTGGCTGTCAAGACCCATAGGAAATACGCTGGGGAAAGTATCCCCAAAGCCTTGCCAAGAGCTAAATCAAGAGTTACAAAGCACCAGACAGGCGGCGAACCGGGCACAAAAGGGCTCTGTGCACAGGGGCAAGAATTGCCCAGATGTAAACAGGGGGCTGAACTCTGCCCGGCCAGGAGCTGGGGCTGTGGCCACGTGGAGAAAGGCAGGAGGAAGCCGGGCGGAGCTGTGACTCAGTGCCGGGGCGAGCAGCACTAGCAAATGCTTCTTTTACAAGGAGAAACCATCAGCGTGTGTAGCAATCCCCTTCCAGCTTCGCTTCCAGAGCCAGTGGATCTTCTGTTTTTTCATGCTGTTTGCCCCAGTGTGCGTGTAGCTGCTGTTCTTAGTGAAAATGCCTCCCAGAGAGGTGAAGGGGCCTTAACACCACACTTTCACACTCTCACTTTTCTTCCTGGCCAGCAAAGTGAGAACACTGTTCCCAAACAACCCTTCTCTCTCCCCCTCCTCCTCCAGCCTGTTGCATTGAAAGGGCCTTCTCTACAACTGCAGCTTCAGAGAAACCGGGCAGAGTCTCAAGGGGAAGGCACAAAGAGGACTATCTCTGTCCTCACTCTTGGATGTATACAAAAAGCTAAGCTCAGATTCTTAGGTCTGTGAAATGCTTTTTGAGTTGAAGCACAATACCCGCCTACAGGGAGTGCATGGAAAGTGATTTTAGGCGCCAATAACTAAGGGTAATTCCCTTTATCTTATAAACATCATTAACTCCTCTTATGAGATGACACAAAAATATTTAACGTTTTTCTCTTGCAATTCTTAAACAGTAGATTCTGGAGCTAAGGCCGTGTCTCTGTCTCAGGAAGCAACCACAGTTACTAGCGGGTGATTCAAAATTGTGCACCGAAAGGAAAACTTACTTCAAGAAGTTTAAGGGCTAATATGCATAGACTTTTCACTTTAAAACTCTTCTTAAGATCGTATTTTTGAGTTGTAAATATTTGTTCCTTGAGTAGACTATAAAGCTAGAATTAAAAAAAAGTTTATATTCCAAGATACTACATATTCAAAGATATCAATTGTCTATATTTCAACTACGTGTAAAAAATTCTAGGTAATTCAAAATTTTAAATTATTCTTAACTGAGAACTAAAGATATTTTTATGATCACAAAATAATGTGAATTATGCTTCTTAAAAAAGACCAAGTCTCGCCTCTGGGGTGCATGCTGTCCTATGATTTTGTCCAAAGCTTTATTGACAAGATAAAAAGAGCTTTAGGTTCTTATGTTTAATATTGAAACAAGAACTGCGGATGTAATCATAAGGCAATTTGTATTAGTTTATAAAATCCATTGCAAAGATTACTTTGGTGTGGCGGTTTTTTTGTCTTGTTTTTAGCAGATAGCTTTCTATTGAATATTAATCTTAAAATCAAATGTGTAAAGCTTTTATTTTTCTTAAAAAATAGTGACCTTAATTTGAGGTACATTATATATATTCTTGAAGTTTGTGATGGCTGGTTTTTGGTGGTGGTGGGGCATTTCTTTCTAAGTTTTAGTTTTCTCTGAGTCTGTTAAATTTCACTGTTCTTGCAGTTCTGAGCTAGTATATCTGCACTTGATCTGGGCCCAACCATATTTTGATTGTAAATAAAAAGTCTTCTTTTATGAGGATGTTCACTTCACAGCTTGAGCAGTGTAATTTTTATACAGGTCTCAGCAATCAATAAAAAAGCCACAGGAGGAATGATTTATCTTGTTGGTTACAGAGACTGTCACCGAGAGAAATTGTAAAAGATCAATTTACACAACCTGGTGTGAGAATGTTATTGATATAACACGGTTGATCGGTTTCTGGTCGTCTACGCGCAGGCACTGAGAGGTAAGCACCATCCTGCCATAGGCCCACTAGCCAAGGTCTTAATAGACTCCGCGCTCCATAAAATGGACACAGAGCCAATGACAGTGGAGATGGCCTGGCGGGCGCGGGCCAGCATTGGCTGTGCTCCGATTGCTTCGTTAAGCAGTGTCATGCTTCTTCCTTTTTTTTTTTTTTAAATTTTTTCCCTCCTACTGTGAGAACTGTTCACTTGGAGACTCCCTGTCTTAATTACAAAGAGCCCTTTTAACCATAGGTCACAGGACTTGGCTTTCTTGACAGGAAATAAGGAAACAAGCTACCTTCCTGGAAAAAAAAATTCAAACTTCCACTTCTCAAATTAGTTAAATGAAGCTTATCGACGTTGGGAGTTGAGCCTTTGACAGTTGGCTAATTGCAGTTGGTACATTAACTATATTTTAACCAGGGCTGTTTGGGATGTAAGTAAGTAAAAAAATAAATAAAGCCTAGGCATTTCCAATGAAAAGCACTTTTAAAAACACAAACAGTTAATCTTAGTTTTACTTGCTATCAATAACATTACAATACAAAAATGGAGTCCTACACCTTTAACATTTTAATGAAATAAATTTACAATCATTAACATTTAAAAAAAAGACACTAAAACCACTTTCAATCCTAGGAAGGTCTCTCTCTTTCTCTCTCTTGTTCTACCTTCAAAATGTCCTCTACCTATATTTTTATATTAAATATACTGTGGGAAGTGTATCTAGTAGATATCTGGTTCTAAGTCTGTGTGCACCATTCTCAAATATAGAACTTTTTCAAATGAAGATAAACCTGTAGTTGAATTAGTTTATTTTCCAATTTGCAATTCTTTAATGTTATTACTGAAGATGGAATATCATTTACAGGAAAATTAAAAAAAAAATCAACTCTGGTGGTTTCCTTATTGAAAGACTATTATGATAGGGCAAGCAGAAGAAAAGCAACCAAGATTTAGGAAAATGTAACATTATTTTTGTGCATTTAATTTATTATTTAGGTTAACATACCATGTCAGAATAATAATTATAATGTGACCTGAGTTACAGGAATATGAAAGAATGAAAAGGCTAAGAAGAAAAACTTATAGCCTAGACTTTTAGTTGTAATTTTAGTAATATTCTCTCATGTAGTTTTGCTTTCTAACAGATTCCACATTTCTCTGTGTGTGTGTGTGTGTTGTGTGTATGTGCCACGTGTTTAATATTTGAAGTCTGTCTTTGCCTTTTTCATTTACACACACATACACACACGCACACACATCTTTTACTTGGAAAATGGATGAATCCCATGTTTTCTGAACACCTACTTAAAAGGTAAGAATCAACTAGTTCTATGCATGCTATTAGATCAAATTTAATTGCTAAATGTCCAATTAGTATTTATTTGCTTTTGTTTACAGAAGAGTGAATAAATGTGATTTTGCTTTCATATTCCTGTATATTAAAATTCCCTAATAGCTCTCATTGTCTTTTCATTAGCTAAAATTAGTCCTCAGATCTCTTACCACATTCATTATAAACTGAACACAAACAAAAGACTTCTCACAAAATATGCTTTCCCTTCATGTCCCCCCCAGCCCTAGCTCTTTCATGGCATGTAGATATTCCTATCTCAATATCAATGATGCCTGTAATCTTGCATCACACAACTTTGCGCTTATTTCCTCTTCTGGGCTTTAACTGAATCAGCACTCATATTATGTAGCTGGTAAGGATGCTGCAACTCTATAGTGGGAGCAATGTTCCCTCCAGAGCAGAAAAATAACTCCGCAATTTTTCCACATCTGGAGAAGACAGGCTTGCTCACACCTCCAACCCATGGCCTTTTTTTTTTTTTTTAAATGTAGTTTCTATTCCTGCCAATCTCTTGATGGCTGCAGGCTCTGTGATGGTTTAGTACTGACTGTTCTCTGCCCCAGTCCTCCTCCCACCTCCACACTCCTAACCAGATCAGCCCCTCCCAGCATCCTACAGATCCAAGTTAAAATGCAATTTCCTGCTTTTGATAAGTAGACACTATCCAGCCAGAACAAAACAGAACACTCTGATACAATTGTCTCATGGCCAAAGGCGAAGGCAACTCCCACCCTTCAAGTCTCCCCTGGTTTAAGCCAAGCAGGAAATGCAATTTCTGATTTTTATTCCTGCATTTTTTACCATACTCTCCAGAAATATATTGACAGGGTCTGCACATGTAAATCATCCAGGGAACCAACGCCAAGATCCCAATTATGGGAACGTTTAAAACAATCGCCCCCACCCTATCAATTTGAACATTTATGGATACTTCTGATCTCGAATGGGCAAATAATTAGACGTACCCTAGCTCAAAAACTCCAAAAATGTATTTTCATACCAGACATGAATGTCTACCAGAGTGTGCCTTATCTTGGGAGAGTGTCAAACTACCTAGAAATATGGCCTGTCTCTTGCCAAATGACTTTCTGTAAGAGCTGTCCAGCTACATTCTCTCTCCTGCTCTCAGTCCTTATTCAATAATCATTAACCTTATTTGTTTGCCCCTGCTTTTCTTGAAGTAGCTTAAGTAGATATAGTTATGACTAAAGCTCTCTAAGTAGTTTCACAGTGCATACAGTAGGGCAGATGGAAGGGAACTAAGTAATTAATCAACCAATATGTTCCTTCTGCATGCAAAGCACTCTGGTTGCCCCCAAAGGAGTTACTGAAGAATGTAAGACACGGACTTTCATCTGAAGGAACTGATGAATTGGTGGGTGAGAAATTGCTCTCAATAGTAAACAGTAACTATGAAATTGGATCGAACTGACGAGATATTGTTCAGGGGACTATGATGTCAATGAAGTTTGGAATCATCAGGAACTTTTTCAGAGACAGGAATAATTTGATTGGAGGGAAAGCAGAATGGAGAGGGTTAGAGATGAAGGAAGAGCACAGGAGACGGTGCGGAGGCAGGAAGGATTCCAGCATGGTTGTTCGGGTCCACATTATGTGCTAGGTGGTGATGAGAAGCGGGTTGCAAGGACAGGAGACCAGGCTGTGAAGAGTATTGATGGCCATACCAGATGTTTAATGCCTAGTGATTAAGTAAATGAGCTTAGATTTGAGGCAGCAGAATGCAAACCACTGAGTGCTTGTGGGCAGTAGCATGACTTAATGAAGGAGACCTTTTTGAGATATTGCTTAGATAGCTGTGGGCTTGATGTCTGCTGGGGTGTGTGTGGGGGGGTGTGGGGGCAGGAGGGTGAAGAAAAGGCAGTGGTTGAAGTTATCAGGTGATGGACAATGGGAACCTGAACTAGAATAACAGTGGAAGGGAGAAAAGGAAAGGTTTTAGAAATGTCAGAGACAAAAGGAGCCTGGCCCCCAGTGGGCAGTCAATACAGGATTGATGATAGAATAATGTGAGTATTAGAGATGAGAAATGAATCAAGGATGGCCCCAGATCTGAAGGCTAGCCTTCGTGGTTATACCATTGACAGAGACAGACTTCCTGATTTGGAGAAGTACAGTTTGGGGCATGTATGGGGAAAAGATTGTAAACATTTCAAGTAAATATCCAATAGGAAATTAGACATTGACTAGACCTTGGTTGAAAGAGTAGAACTGGAGATACCTGTGTGGAGTTGTGATTTTTATATGAATCAATAAACCCAGCAAGCCAGCATTCAATCTGGGTTGGAAGAGGAATGGGATATATTTAGTGACATAACTTTTTATTTTTAATTATAGAAGTAGTATATGTAAATTAAAGTAGCATAGAGAAAGCATAGAACTGTAATGTATAAAATTTAAAATAAGCAAAATGAAATTTTTTTTGACTGAACCAGGCTCTATTATGATATTTTTGAGAGTAAAGGATTCATCCTATTCTAGCTTTTTTTTTTTATAAACCATAAAGATGTGTGGAGAGAGAAATGTGAAAAATGCAACATCTCTTCCTATTGCAAAAAGTACTCTATAATGACAGCTCTCCACACTGACTCATGTTTCGCGACTAGGAGTTTGTGAACATGGAAAAAAAATCTTTTGAGGAAAAAGGAGTTGTTGAGTGAGTGATTGATGTAATAAAAGCCGGACTCAGGGTCAAATGAGTAGGCAACAAATTTCAGGCATGTAAGCAGGCACCGTGATGCGCCTCAAAGCCCTGCTTGTTTAGGAGAGATATGAAATTCTCTCAGATATACCTTTCATTTGATCTTTGCCAAAATCAGAGACAGAAAATACGAAAATTATTCATGCAACAAATATTCTAATGAAAATGAATTTAATTATTGCTAGTTTTGCCAGCTCAATTATGAAAAGAATATTTTATGTAAAGAATATTTAAATCTTAATTTGAATTGACACCACTTAAGACTGAAATAATTGATACCAATTCAGCAAAAATGAGAAAAAAGAACAAACTTTTATAACAATATCACTTTTAAACACTTTAAAACCAAATGCATAGAGTCATCAGGGCCAGTTCACTCCTTTCCAGAAGGTTTGATCGGGTGATAGAACAATAGAACAAGGTCTTGGGCAATAGAACTCTAAATTACTTATGAATTAATGCTAGGATAACTAAGGTTATCAAGTTATAACCTTCCCAAAAGATTTACAATCTTTTCCCCATACATATAAAGTCGTAACAGGCAAGTCCTACCAGACATAGGTACAAGAATGAAGGGAAAAAAAAAGAAAGAAAAATATGTTTGTGACAAAATTCGTAGGGCTCATTAAAAATTCTGTGACACAGATGAGGACATTTAACATGCTGAGATTAATTGAAAGCACTTTCATATTATTAAACCTAGAGCTTATTTTAAATGTGAGGAAACTAGGTCACATGAATATCCTGAAAATCTTTGTAATCAAAAAACAAAATTATGTGAAACCAAAGAATACTGATATCCTCAAAGAGAAACAAAGAAATTTGATTCATGAACTTAATAGAATAATCATTCATGCTTACTAGGAATTTGTAGTAAATTTAGAATAGAAGAAAATGTCTCAAACATAAGAGAGGACTTATTAGAAACCAATCCCCACGAACTTCTAGAGATATCTTTTTTAAGGTCCAGAACAAGACTAGAAGCCTTATCACTGCAGGGTCTAGGCAAGGATGAACACAACAGAAGAGAGAATATTAAATAAGAAAAAGCATGAAAATATTAAAGAAAGCTTATCATTTTAGGCATAATTTTACTGGCGTGAACACAAAGATCTGCTCATATTGGTTTTATTGATTTTTTTTTAATCAGGAGATTCCAGTGAGTAGTGGCACTGGTCTTTTTTATAATTGTGGTTATATATACATAACACAAAATTTACATTTTTTAGCCATTTTTAAGTGTGCAATTCAGTGGCATTCACATTTGCACATTCAAATTGCTGAGCGACAATCACCACCATCTATCTCCAGAAGGATTTCATCTTCCCAAACTGAACTCAGTACCCATTAAACACTAACTCCCCATGCCCCTCCCCAGCCCCTGGAAACCCCCATTCTACTTTCCGTTTCTATAAATCCAGCTACTCTAGGTACCTCATAAAAGTGGAATCCTATAGTATTTGTCTTTTTGTGACTGGCTTATTGCACTTAGAATAATGTCTTAAAGGTCCATGCATATTGTTGTACGTGTCAGAATTTCCTTCCTTTTAAAGGATAATCCCATTGTTTGGACGTACCACATTTTGTTTATCCATTCAGCTGTTGATGGACATTTGTGTTGCTTCCACCTTTGGGCTATTGTGAATAATGCTGCTATGAACATGGGTCTGTAAATATTTCTTGGAGATCCTGCTTTTAATTTTTTTGAGCATACACCTGGAAGTGGGATTGGTAGCTCATATGGTAATTCTATGTTTAATTTTTGAGGAGCTGCCATACTGTTTTCCACAGCAGCTGCACCATTTTACACTCACATCAGCAAAACACAAGAGTTCTAATTTTTACACAGCCTCACAACACTAGTCTCCTTCCTTCTTTCCTTTTTTCCTTCCTTCCTTCTCTTTCTGCCATCCTAATTGGTGTGGGTCCTGGTCCAGCCAATTGGTTCCTAAAGACAAAAATCTAAATGTATGTTGAGGAAACACAAACCCTACCTAAAGAAGAACCCTGATTCTTTTCTTCTGAGAGAGAGTAGGATGTGATCATGCAACCATTACATCTTCATGTACTTGTGTGTGGAGAAAAGAGCCTCTGGACATGATTGTTCATTGCCTTGAAGGTACTAATGCACCAGATTCTCATGGTCTTGACCAGTTTCAGAGCTTCTCTTTTAAATCGAGGGAAACAATGATATCTATTTTTATGGACAGTAACATTTTTTTACTGCATTGCCTGGTACTTGGTGCACTCTCCTTTCCTCAGACACTGAGGTATGTACTCACCTTAATTTCTTCAACTATTTCTCTTCCCTCCTCTCAAACCCTCTACCTTCTTTATGCTCAGCCAGGAAACAAAAAAGCTGCTTATTTGTGTGTATAGGTTTTGCATTATTCCATATTAACTCCTGATACTCTTCCAGTCAGGTGGCTTCAGAATCAAGCTGCAGGATTAGGTCATTGTCAACTGCCACTTATATCTTACTACTTTAAGATAAGAAAGTTTTTCCAGCCTTTTGGGGACCCCACATCTGTATCTTTATCCAAAAGCCCTGAGAATCCAGGCACCACGATTGGTCACAGTGCCCAGTACACGTGGAATGGAAGCAGAGTCCTTGGAAGAGAGCACACTGGCCTGTGATATGATTAAGGGGAGGGGATGGGGTCTCATGGGGATGGAATGCGTGGAAACAAAGAAATTTGAGGTGTAGGGTCTCTAGTAGGAGAGCTTTGAAAAGCAGAATCAAGAATTGTGGGAAAATTTTATTTTTCCCAGTAGGCAATGGGTTTACTGGGGGCGGTGGAGGGGCCACTTTTATAAGCACCACTACTTGCTTCTGATATTTTAGACAGGGAGAGGATTTCCAGCAATGAATACTCTTAATCATCTACTGGGCACAAAGGGTGAATTGGATTCCCAACGAACATGATGAAGATCAGATAAAATCCTTTGCCTTCACAAGCCTACAGTGCAATAGAGTAATGCCCAAAGGCAAGTGAGGCCGTGCTAGACATACATGGAGACTAGAAACATAATCTCAGTGTATGCTTTTAACACACAGCCTTTATAAAGCACTCATAAAAATCTTCTTACTTGAGCTATGTAATTTGAACACATACCTTAGGTAAATATAACAATAGAGATGAGTGTTTTTCCCCCAGTTTTCATTATAAAAATGTGAAGGTTGTATTTTTAAATGTTTTAATGATTTTGATTATAATGTTATAAAATGTAAATCCTTTATGTTGCTTGTGTATTTTTTTTTCAGTATGGAAAGCCATGCCAGATAGCATTCACTAAGCTATGCTTTTATTATAAAAGAGAAATAGCCAATAAAATGATTTATTTAATAAGTGTATTTGAAAAAAAATTTAAGAAAGAAAACACTTTAAATAGTATCTTGCTACTTTCTCCACGAAACTTCACAAAAATTGCATTAAATACTGCAGATAAGAGACACAGCTCTTATCTAAAAAGAAGTGTCATACATTAATAGGATATGCTGATTCTCCATTCTTTTATTTTAACAGCATGAACATTTAAACCTTTTTTCAAAAGAAAATGGGCGGGGGAGAGAGACAGAGAGAGAGAGAGTGAGTTTGGGGGTGGAAGGTGGGAAAAGGGGCTACCAAAAAAACTCTTTTGCTTTCAATAGGTCTTAATATTTAAAATCTCTGAAGTTTTCTTGTATGTTATGAAAAACTACAGATTTATCTTTTGCCATTTTCCCAAAGGAGGTTGACCCAAATCCAACAGCGGCAGTTGAAAAATTTCTCTAAGCTTTATCAAATGGCCCCTACAGAGTCCAGCTTAAAATTAAAAGCTCCCTCTACCAGAGGGAATATATGTGACTTTAATAACTGAAATGTGTTTTTACTTTCTATTACAGAGGTCAAAAGGTTTCTAAACAAACCAAATTTATCAATTATTTAGAGCTGATTTCTTCTGAAGTGGCATTTCTGAGATATTATTTGGTGGATAAATTCAATGTTCTAGGGCCAACAGCAGCATTTTATTCATAACAAATTTCCACTAAACTAAATTTGCTGGGGCAACTTAATTTCCACTATCGTGTTTGCACTGTAGAAATATCAACTGAACTGTTATAGTGCCTAACTAGTGGGCTTTTCAAAGAAAAAAATTCAGTATAAGCATGCTTGTTCAGCACCGTTCCCCCTGCTTTCTGTTTATTGCTTAGGAAATAAACTGGCTTCTCTATCTACTGGGATTTAATTTTTTTTTAAGCTCCTGGAATGTTCTTCAAAACCACAGAGACACCTTTAAAGTTAAAAATATCTTAAACTATATTGTCATCTTAGCAGCTAAAGAAAATCAGATTGTTGTCAAGACTTTGATTAAAGAGATTTTTTTAAATGAAGGAGACATAGGTTTGCATGCCCACACGTGTGTGCCAACAAACATACGCGTGTGTATGTGTGTGTGTGTGCTCGCACTGGGAGACGATCAAGGTTTTGTCTCGAGAATTCTTCTGGAATCTTGATGGACCCCTTGGTTTAAGGCTCTGTGCTAGAGGATTCAATAACAGTTTATAGAGCAACTGCTCTCGATTCTTAACACAGTGCATAGCCCATGTAAATATTATGTTTATTATATACTAACTAAACATATATTGGGTTTCTGCCTAAAGTCTGCCATTTGGTGTATGCAGAAAACATTATAGAACAGTTCATAAATTCATTTGAAGCTGTGTTAAATGAAAGCAGCCATCCAGAAGCTGAAATTTTTTCATCTTTAAAATAGCAGCCTTCCCAGCTCTAAAGCGGTAGGTTTATTTATGCTGGTGAATGCAACACACCAAAGTAATCAAGGCACTATGCTGCATATTCTGTTTTAATGAAAGCAAATTTCGTTAAGGCAAAAGACTGAGTTATATTTTCCTTATCAATATGGGCTTTTATTTTATTGTTATTATTATTATTGTTATTTTTGTAAATTCAGAAGGAAAAAAAAAGCTTTTCCCTCTCTGACTCTCTGATACCTATTAGCCTGTTCAAGATGGAAATAACAGCAATTAGGTTTTCCAGACGTCCGCTGATAAAGACAAATGAAAAATGGAGGAGGAAGAAAGGAACGTGGCAAGCACAGGCGAGCTATTTACCTCTCAGGGAGTCGGCTGGCTGGGGGTTGTCAGAGCTAGACAACTTTTACCTCTGAATGGCTGGCTGACATCCAACGGGAACCTGCAAAGCCCCCAAGGGATACATTCCACCCTCGAGTGGGCTCAGGTTGAACTCCCGGGGGGACAGGCCTTTCCATCAGGACCGGGATCCACGTGAGGACTGACCAAAGGGTTTTGAACTCTCACCTGTACACTTCATTCCTGAAATTGGTCCATGGTAGGGTTGGTTGGATACTACTCCAAATATAACATTGGGATTTTCACTAGTCTGTTGCGGCAACAATTTTAGCCCTGCAGAAACAGACAACTTGAGTGTTCTTTGCTGCTGCCGCCATTTTTATCGGCACATCGAAGTGCTTATTAAAGTGCCTTTGATTGTAAGCAAATCTTGGAAACTTAACACTGCACATAAAAGAAATTGGGTTGTCTTGGTAACAATCTTTGTGGGGATATTTACGGGGTAGGAATGATTTTATCAAATCAATTAACCAACACTTTTTGCTCCATGAAGGCAAGGCTTTTTGTCTGTTTTGTTAACTGACTTATCTTTAGCACTCAGAATGCTGGCTGGCACATAGTAGATGCTCAGTGAAGATCTGTTGACTGAAAGGGCCCATTGGTTGTTTGAACAGTGACTTTAAACCTAAAACGAGCAGTGCTCTTTGCAAGCATTCACCGTTGTGCTGGAAATTGAAGGCTTCTGTTTAATACTTTAAAGGTGAGCTTTTACTCATTGCCCATAAAAAGAAACTTGACCCTATTCAGGTAGATGCTATTTTGACCCTTTGACCCTGCTTGGGTAAAATATTCTCTTCAGAGGATCAGGCTCCATCAGTTGCTGGAGCATGAGGTCAATATCTGATCAATTCTCCCTCGTGGAGAATCAAGTGGTAACACAAGGAAGCCTCCTTTTTTTTTTTCCTGGTTGCTGACTTTTGAGGAAACGGTGTTTGCAGCTGCTCAGACAACTTGGAGCCCTACGGTGGTGCTTCCTTATGAAACTCTAGCAACTGGGTCCATAAAAATATTGACTACCACTCAGAGATGTCACAATTTTTACTTCTTTCACTGATGTTCTTCCTACACATCACTGTAATGGCTTGGCTACAATAAAATTATTCCTGAAGACTGTAGACTTCAGGGCCCCAGCTGGCTGCTTTGTGCATAAAGAACACACCCTCCCTACCTCAGAGGGACTGTCCAGGGCCTGGATCTTGATGCTGTTAAAATGTCTCATAACCCTGGGTCCCTTCTTTCGGAGGTCTGAGGGTTTTCAGTACCTACATTATTCAGATGTGAACTGAATCCCTTTGGAGATGTGAACACAGATCATGCATAGAATGATTTTTTTTCCTACTCTAATCTGCTCTCGTATCCATGACCGATAACCATGTGCAGAGTATGGGTCATATCCGTGCTTTGGACATCTCAGTAGGAGGGCAAAAGGGCTGATCAACACCTGCCTTTTTTGCTGCTTAGCAGACAAAGATACATCCCAGGTAAGGACAAGTGGGGGCTGAGGACCCACCTTGGTTCCTGAATCTGCCAAGAAGGCTCCCTGCTGAGCGTGTGATTCCCAGAGGCGTCAGAAGGGGAAAGCGTGGCTGCCAGGCAGGGTTCTTTCTGCCCAGGCCCTTCCCTGGCCCACCAAGTCTGCCTTGGCCAGGAGGGTGGTGGCGGCGGGGGACAGAGTATGAGAAGTAGTCTTGAACACTGTCACCTACTCAGGCAGTGGCGGCATAGGTTGCTTCTTGTGAGCACTGGCACCTGTGATTTAAATACCCACCCCTGGGGCTTCCGTATCCTGCCCTCTCCTTTAGAATCCCAGCCAGCCTCTGGTAGGAAGCTCACACAGAAGTAGAGCTTGACAACTGGAAGTGTTCCTAAGTTCTTGCCTGGTCATTCGATTAGTTCTTATATTCAATCTTGATTCCAGATAAGTAGAGAAGGGGGCCCGTAAGGCTTTGGCTAACCTGTGCCATTTTCCAAGCTAGAAACAAATGAAATTACATATAAATCTATTTTTTTTTAGGATATTTGACTGCAATAGGACACGACACTATGTAAAGACAAAATTGAGATGTCGGCTTTTGGATGATGCTAATTATTTTTATTATTACTGTTAATATAATTTTTCACTTAGAGAACAGTTTTCTTAAGTACAGGAAAAAAGTCAATAATATGTGGCCAATTGGGCTTTAAAAATCATCTTTGGTTGTCTAATCAATAAATAATTAGTCAATTAGCGTACTTGTGTCCCAGCATGAATAACACATACTCTCCCTTCTCTCTCTCTCTCTCTCTTTCTCTCTCTCATACACACACACACACACACACACACACACACACACACACACGCACGCACACACACACTCCTCTATTGACAGGACAAATATATTTTCACACCAGATATATAAAGAGGTTCAAAGAAACATACAGAACCTGTCAGAAGGCTCTGACAGTGCTGCCTCTGTCCACGTGACTTCTTACTCCCTATTTTTGTCCTCAGATCCGGTTTACCAGTCTAATCTCCAATATTTAAAACATAGGAAGATGCTACCTTTAGTGTAGGTCTTATGCCTAATTCCCGCTGGCTTATAAAATTTGCTCAGTGAATTTTTTAGTGTAATCGGATTCAAGTTTCTATTGACAAATATTTTATCCAGTTGTCATGATTATTTTAACATGGAGAAAAATAGATACTAGATTAATCCAAGTGTTTTTAGAGACAAGCCAATAACTTCTAGAGAGAAGTGTTGACTTTATTCGCAAACACAGAACTAGTAAGCTATTCAGTGTTCTAAGACTTAGATGGTAGAAACAGTAAGTACTTGTCTTTCAAAACAAATGTCAGCCTAGAGACCCCACGCCACTCTCTGTTTCGCACATACTTAAAAAATGGTAGAAATTCTGAGATAATGTAAGTTTATCTTTCATTATTGCCAATCCTTTCAGGACATATAAGATTTATCTAAGAAACCCCAAACACACACACACACACACACACACACACACAACGCAAACACCCCAGTTTGAACACCCTGGAGTGGGGGTGGGGAAGCTTCACAGGAGACCACAGCCTATATACCAGTGGTCCCCAACCTTTTTGGCACCAGGGAATGGTTTCATGGAAGACAATTTTTCCATGGATTGGGAGGGGGTGAGGTGGAGCTGGCTGGGGGGAGGTGGAGCTCTGTGGCCTGGGTACTCACAGGCCACAGACTGGCACCGGTCTGCAGCTGGGGCTTGGAGACTACAGTTAGACATCCATTGAAGTAGTCCTGAGAGTCAGCCTCATTTAGGTCACTCAGAAGGGGCGAATTCTTTTTAGTCCAGTTTCTTTGGAAAATATCCTATTGTAAGATTGCCATGGTCATGGTTGCTCTTGGGTCCTGTGTACCCAGTAGCTGTCAGGTGCTCGAGACCCACTTTAGCTGCCAGTCTCCCAACCCCCATCTCACCACCTCCAAGGAGGAGCTTCTGTTTGTTGGTCTTATTGCAGAATGCTATTTTTCCAGTGGGTAAGACCACTGTAAGTTGGAATTCAGACCCAAGGATTTGCTTTTCTCTGGTACTGTGTTTGTCCTTTCCTCCTGGCTGTGGGGCGGGTGTGGGGGCATCAGACTGCTGGTCTACCTCTCCCTCTAACACTCCTGCCCCCTCCAGCACTCACTTGCCCCTGGCTCAGCCTCCATCTCCATATGGCTGGTGCAATGCCAGGCAGGGAAGCCCTGGCTTCTCTTCTCTTGGTTGTGCCCAGACACTCTCATCTATTTTATCTGTTGCTCTACTTAGAGGAAGGTTAGACTGACAGATTGGTTTTTGGGCCTTGCTACTGTTCCAGACTCACAAGGAGTGGTCGGGTGGGAAGGAAGCATTACTTTCATTTTATTTGCTGCTCTCACTGTAGCATTTCTGCCCCTCAGGGACTTTGTGTAGAAGAAAGGGTAGGATTTAGGAATTTGGGCAGGAGTCAGGAATTTATCCAATTCCTTACCTTCACTACCTCCTAGTGGTCCTGCAGGGTGGTAGCATTCCCATTTGACAGGTGGGAAAACTGAGGTTCAAGACTTGCTGAAGGTCTCCTCATGGGAAAACACAAAATAAAGAAGTAAGCAAAACTGAAAATGTAATTTCAGTATGTATCAGTCCTACAAAGACCATGAGGCAGGCAGGGGCAGAGTTAGTGACAGGGAAGGGCTGTTTAGTTTGGATTCTTGGGGAGGCTTAGAACACATAAAAGATCATTCTCACTCTTAGTTGATTGGATTCTGTGTTGAGGTCACATTGGATTGATTGAATTCTTAGTAGAGTGATTCAATCAAGAATATTTCTAAGAAATTTGATGTGCCCACTGTACAAGTTATGCTTGCATTTATGAAAATTTTCTCACCCCATGTACATTTATATTCTTGTGAAATAAAAATTAAGGCTATGTTTCCATGGGCTAAATAAAAAAGAATCATGTCATTTACCCAAGATGTAGTTTTCCAAGATAGCTTGGTGTCAAAGCCCGATGTAGATCGTAACAGGAGCAAGTAAAGGATCCAGCACTTACAGTTTATGGAAATGCTCAGGGATGGAATGATTCCAAGAACTGTTTTGACATACTTTGCACATTTGCACACACTGTTGCTAGCCCATTTGGTGCCTTTGTACAAATTAGGAAAGCATATTCCTTTCTCCAGTGATGACCCAGGCCCACTCTCAATCACATGGCTTGGTGAGCCATGGGTGGGATGTATTTTAGGTGTCCTTGGGCAAAGCATGGAGTCCACAACTCTATGACAGTCCCTGACCTTTCAGGCAATAATAATAATCCCCTATCTTCCTATATATAGCACATCAAAGCAACAGGACAAATGCCATCTCATTAATTACCAAAGCAATCCTGAGTGATGAATGGAGCAAGATCCTTATCTTCATTTTACAGTTATGGGAGCAAGGCATAGAGAAATTAAACGACTGCCCCAAAGCCACACCCATCTTAGGTGGCTCTGACTAGAACCAGAGGTTTTCTGGCCCTTGGCCTCATTCTTTCTAATTCATTGAGCACTGTCCAGGCCAGAGACTCCATCCATTCATTCGTTCAGTCATGTCATTTAAGATCGCAAGTTCTTGAGGGAAGGGCTGTGCCTCCTTCATATGTGTGTTCTGCAAACCTATCATAGTATTTGGCATACACTAAGCATGCATTGGATGTTTGTCACATGAATGGTAGAAAGCGTTGGTTGTCCTGCTTGTGTCGTTACAAAAAGTTTGCTGGTAATACATGTGGCTGCAAATGATGACTGTCATCTCCACCTTTTTCTGCCGCCAAAACTGTAGGTGTGGTCTGCGTCACACAGGCCCATTTCTTGTGCTGCAAAAGCCAGTTTCCAGCTGGATTAGTCAAAGCTCTGTGGAAAAGGGAAGAAGGCAGGTGAAAACTCAGCCTGCTAAGTAGACGGATGCAGGTCTGGGAGACTGCTTGGAAAGTAATGAATTACACTTTCTGCTGCCTTCAGAAAACTGATGTCATTGAAGGAACGAAACTACAGAGGCAGGTATCTGAGAACTTGAGCTCCTTTTATAGAAGATGTATGATCACTGAGGTTTTCAGCAGCACTTCCCCCTGCTTATTGCCTGATAGTTTACCTATCATATCTGTCAGGTCTTTCAGAAAACAGAAAAATAACCTTGGTGGGCTCAGAATAAACCGGCTCAGATCCCTCCCTCTGCCATTGGTTGGGTTATTAATAACATTTAGTTAGAATCTTTGGAGTCTTAAAGAGGAGGAGACTTGGCTTTCCCGAGTGTCCTCAGCGGTGTGCGTTCTCCTTTGAAGATGCTCACAAGGTCATGGGTGAAGTGTCAGAATTCATTAGCCAAATGGATGCAGTCAATCCTTCTAACAAGGCAGGGCCTTTTGCGAATAACTCGCCGTCAAAATAATGAAAATCACACCCAAGTTGATTTTCCATAGGTCTAAAAATATGGGAAACCAGTGAGTTACTCTTATGCAGCTCATAATAATGTCATAATTGAATGATCTATAAACAGCATTATGCAAAGGAACATGGAACAAATGCAGCTGAATGCTCTTCTATTGGAATCTTTTCTTTCTCACAATTAAATGTCATTATGAGGGATTCTACTCTATTTTATACGTAATCAGGACTTGTAAAGTCTCAATATAAACAACATTTTTATTTGATCAGAGTTCATTATGAGAAGTACTACTGTATAGAAAAATGTCTGAAATTACACTCTGGACTAGAAGTCGGAATTTACTAAACGGAAGGGGAAAAATGGCTGCCTCGCCAAGCATGCATACCTTTGCAATCTGGTGCATTTCCTTACGTGGCCTTGCTTGGGCTTATAAACCACTGGAATCAATTTCTTTTAAAAACACGTTTTTCAGAAACTTATTACGCACTTTAGAGATATATTATATACCTTCAGCAGCAAAAGAAGAAAAATTACAGGTGGAAAAGCAGCCCATTTTTCTAGCAGCTGAAAATGATGCTGTGTACTAGTCACAGGGGAACAGTAAAAATTACACTCCGACAGCAACAGGGCAGAAGCCCACAAAGGCACAGCCGAGCGAGTGGCACGGCCAGGGAGTGCGCTAATAAATCAAGATAATTCTCTGCCTGCCTTGAACTTAGACCCGGCTACAATTCACCGGTACAGCCAGGAAAAAAAAAAGTCTGTTAGTGGAATTCAGCTTTACTGGGGGGACGTGATTAGTCACTGGGCAGATTGAGCCTCGATTGCATCTAAATGGTCCACTTTATGAACCATTTATCTTCTGCTCAGACCATTTTCATTACACCAAAAACTGATGCTGAGCCACCAGCTGTAAGATACAGCCTGGTGAAAATTAATAACCTTTTTTTTTTCCCCTTCTGCAGGACTCCTGCATATGTGAGCAGGAGCATTTATCCCTGTTTTGTTGCTATTTGCATCCCAGCATCCTGGCAGTCTTTCAATTTTCTCAAGTCTCTTAGCCTTTGCCCCCTGTTTCGCTTTTGCAACACAAACAATCCATCCTGTGCATTTAAAATTCTCTTAGCGCCCTGACATCACGATATAGCCTTAGAGCAGGGAGCAGTTTACACAGAAAGGGCTCTTATTAATTCCTCTGTCCTGCCTTCCTGCTAAAATATAGGGATCTTGAGATTACTGCTGGGTCCCTTAAAGACCATTTAGAGCTGTGCAATTTAAAAAAGGAGACCTTTATTAATACCTGCTTAGGCTACTGACTGCGGGGAGGGCAAAGGAGGTCTGGCTGTGATGGAAGATAGTCTCTTAGTGAAGCAGAGTCACGTGACCGATAATTCAAGACAGCCTATTGAGCCTTGCGTAGCCGCTGAGATATATGCTGATATGATTACAATAACATACAATGAAATTATGGAGTATTAATGGTGCTTAACCACTGTCAGGCATTAAGCAGAATTAACATGAGTCTTTTTCTGGGCAGACATAGTTTTGATAGGGCTGATTAAGAATTTGGCTGTCTAAGGAAACTCATTATAGTATTAATTAGGATACAATGAGCCCAAACTGTGTTGTTTTGGCATATTTCTGCATGGGGCCACATGTTTGGTGAGAAGCTTGGAGCTCATCGCATCAGCCCTGGAGTTGTTGGACGCCATGCAACTTTTGTTTTCTCGAACAGATTTTGCAGAAGACA
Organism: Propithecus coquereli; assembly: GCF_000956105.1. Classification (NCBI taxonomy): domain Eukaryota; kingdom Metazoa; phylum Chordata; class Mammalia; order Primates; family Indriidae; genus Propithecus; species Propithecus coquereli. The sequence goes on along the minus strand of NW_012155062.1, from coordinate 6,112,369 downwards.
GTGTCTTCTGTCTTTCTTTTTCCTCTTTTGAGCCATGCTGAAACTATTTTGATAGCTAGTTTTCTTTATTCATAATGAAGGCCAGCCTGTCCTGAGAACTACTAATAAGTTTTTAGAGAAATATTTTATGTTTGCAGGAGGATTTTGTGATGCTTTTTGAAAATCTTCAAAAAAGATTTTTTTTTTTTGAGAATATTGCAAAGGTTGGCAGTAGATGGAATAGCCAGCTCCGTTATATTAATATCTGTGACTATATTATGCTTTGCAAGTTTTTTTCTTCAATATGTAACGAGTGATGGGGCAGTTGGGGGGAAACTCACTATTTTCTTAATTTTTAAAATATTCCTTTTCCACCACAGTCTACATTCGGAAAGGAAAGAGATTCATGGTTTCTTGAGATCTCTTTGGAGCCTTGAGTTGGTTCCCTCTGCTAGATTGGCTGCTCAGCAAGGCGATTTTAGGAAATACTTCTTTAGATAAGACTCTTTGGTGACGGGGACTTGAGGTCACATGAGTTGCTGACTAGAGAGACATGGACAACAACAGTTGTGGAGCAGCACAGGTGCGTGGAGCTCACCCTGAAGCCAGGACCAGGACGTGGCTGTCTGCTCCACTCTGATGAGTCCCGTGCTCCCACGCTCGTCTCTGCAGTCGCAATGAGCCCGGCTGATCTGCATCAATTGCCGTGATGGCCAAATGGAACTGATAGGCTGTGTCCATTCATTTCGTCTAGACGTGGCTTCAATTGACCAGCTGGGTGTGCAGGGCCTGTCCGCCTGACAGCTGCTAACTGTCAATGGGCCATATGTAGCCATGGAAAGTTGCAGGCTTTGGAACGCTCAAGGGCACGGACCAAACTCCTTGGGGAGAGAGGTTTTCCACAAGGACGGCTGGGGACTCTGATGAACCCACTCTCAGCAGCCTTTCTTTGTCAAAAACTTCTGGCCAAAAGGGCAGTGGCTAGCCCCAATTAAACACCTTTGTGACCAAACAACCATTGTCAAAACCCCATTTAGTATTAATGTTGCGAGGCGAGGCGGAGTCTGGGAGACCGGACGCATATTCACAGCATGCTCTGTGCCCCTTGTCTCAGGTGCATTTCTTCGCTTGTCTGGATCTGGCTTTGAGTTTTGAAGTTGAAAGAGCGAAAGACAACTTCTTGGCCTCTTAAAAATTAACACAATAAGCTTGCCAGCGTTGTTTCTGGTGAGAGAATGCAAATAGTTGTACTTTGAAAAAATAAATAATTACAACATTAAAGTTAGGGGTGTGAAGTATGCATTAACATTGATCTTCCTTTTTTGTGCTAATATTTTTCTCCAGATAAAGTTGACAAAACATGAGAGACGCTTCCAAAGAATGTCTCCTCTTTGTATTCTAAAATATGGCCATTGAGGGATGACATTCCCGGAGAAATTTTTATTACACTTTTATATTTGTATTAAAACAGTGCATAGCCATGATGTGAAATTTATAAAACTACCTAGTGGCAACATTGGAGGTGCCAGAAAAGAGTACTTTTTCTGGTAATGATTTTCTTTGCTACTGTGGCCAATAGAAGATTTCTACCTGTGCCAGGAGGAGTTAGCTGGTAGTAATTTTGGTAGCCGGGACCTCAGTGAATACGGTTTAACAAAAAGATAAGAAGGACCAAGGCAGATACAGTTTAAGCAAATTAAAAATAATGCCACAGAATACATAGATAACAAAGGCATTGTGGAGGATGGTAGGTGGGGAAGGACTCCTCCTTGCAGATATTTGTGCACGGGGGCTCCGTCTGTCCTTGCATGGAGGAGCATGTCTCCAGCCGAGTCCAAGTGCCAGAATCAGCAGGGACCACACTACTTGTGACCTCATGCAAGGTGCCCAAATACCTCCTCAGAGGTGTGGGTGGCTCAGCATAGAAGCTGCAAAAAAACAAAGTAAATTGCTGGCAAACTGCTGGGAGTGGCAAAGAGCACTCAAAGGGGTGAAGTAGGAGGAGTTTCCTTCTTTTGCTTCTAGAAAGGTGTCATTTTATCTCCTCCATACAAGCCTCAGGACGAGGGCCCCTAACAAACTATCATGCATATGTGTCAATTTGAGAATGAGATTGTTACAATCATTCTTGGGAACTATGTGTGAGTTAGTGGTGGCTCTCTGAGATTATGGATCAAATCAAAGCTTTCCTATGGCGGTAACCAACTCAGTAGCTTGGTAGGCACATGCCATTTTGGTCAATGTTTACTGAGTTCTTGCTGCATTTCAGACACAGGGCTATGAGCTGGCGAAATAGAGAACAGATACATAACTTAGTCATCGTTCTCAAAATGATCAGTCCAGTAGGGGAAGAGACTCCTACATCATTGATCACTACACAATGGGGAAGATCCCGTAAGAGACCTAAGTAGAAGGGGCTGGCAAAGAATACCTGGCTCAGGCCACAGGGTCAGGATGGGCTTCTGGGGGGTCATGGGTGGGCCGAGAGGGAATCTGCTGGAAGTTCTGAGCAGGGAAGGCTGCTGACCAGAGTACCAGCGAGTGCACAGGCCCAGTGCTGGGGCTCCAACACCACAAACGGAGCCTAGAGTCCTGGGTTGGGGAGGAAAACAAAGCTCATAGACCTGGTTCACCGGGAGGCATGACACATTTTTAAAGTGGAGGGACGTCAACAGATCAGTGTGTTAGAAAGGCCCAGGGAGCCACAAGGGGAGGAGGCAGTGTGGTAAGAGAATTGCTGTTGCATTTTCCAACTCCTATTGCCGCCAGAACCCTACCTTTAGACTCACATATAAACCCTTGTCCTTCAAAAATCACACTTCGGCTCACCCCTCTGCATCCCTTCCCTTCCCTATTCTCTTCCCCTGTCTGCTGAGGACTCCAGCCCCTGGCTCACAGCCTCCTTCTCATCCCTATTTGGGGTTTTAACAGTCACGCCTCTTGATGTCCCTCCCATCAACACAGGTTCAGACTCCCTTGGCCTTTGACCTTCCTGGATCCAGCGCTCACTCCCATGGCCATTTGGAACTGGCTCTGACTCTGAAATCTTCCCTCCATGGCCCCCTTGTGGGGCTCCCATCTTCTCCAGCCACCCCTCCTCCACCAGCATTGCTCTTTAAACTCTTCCCTTTTCTCTCCACCCATCTCTGTCTGTGGTTTCATTTCCTCCCCAGTGTGGCCATGGTGTGTCGTGTCTGCCACCCTCGTGGCAGCCCTCGGCTCTTTCCCCATCATCCACCCACTTTAGGCCATCTCTGAACACTGCTTTAACAAATAAGTTGCTTTTTCTGCATCTGAGATGCAGAGAACTTCTACAGGAACTGACACACTCCAGTGGCCTTTAGTGTCTCTAATCCATGCTTTTCCCATTTCTCTCAAGGACGACCCTAAACTGTTTCATTTTGGGGAAGTTCCTTTTTCACATACTCTGCGGAGGGAATCAAAGCTCAATGCCAAACAACGCATCAACTTTTCCTTGATCACAACCTTCATTATGGAGGAAACTACCTCTGCCCTCATCTGTTCTGTCCTTTTCTTCTTTCTGTCTCCTCCTCAGATTTAAGATGAACCCCCTCAGAGGTGCTCTCGGCCCTGGACCACCAGGTTCCTGTGGGAGGATCAGCCACCATTCTCTCTTCTCTCAACGCTATGTCCATACATCCTTATCATCAGCGCTACCGTAAGATTTCATGATGCTATTCTCAACTCCAGCTCCTTCTAGCTCTCAAGCAGCTCCTTCTTGTTCTCCTGGGTAATTTCCTTTTACTTCGACTCCACTTGCAATGCTGGGATGAGCCCTATGCTCTATTCCGCATCCGCCATTCTTTGATTCTCTTTGCTCTTTCTGGGTAACTCACTCATACTCAGGACTTCAGTTACCACCTGAGTAATAATGATTCTCAAATCTAAATGTAAAACTGTAAATCTCAAGTCCCAGGCAGGTATATTAAGTTACCCCAGTAATTTTCAGAACTACAATTGGAGTTCTATGAGGTGCTCTGGGGCCCAACTCCAGAGAATCCGGTTTAGGAAGTTCAGGGTGGTTTGGGAAGTGAGACTCAAGCATATGCATTTTTTAAAGCTCCTTAGATGACGATGTATGTAAAGACTTGAGAAATATTGAACCATCAGGTGGCTATCACCTCTCAGATATCTCATGTGCTTTTTAAACGTAACATGTCCCCCAAATGAACTCATTATTTCTTCCCTTAAGCATGAAAGTCTAGTGTTTTCTCTTTTAGTATTCCATTGAATCGCCTCTAGTGGAAAAATTTGTAATCATCCTAGACCCCTTCTTATTCAACCTTAAGTCTGTTGATTTTAATTCCTAAATATCTATTAGTTTACCCCCTTTTTCCATCCCCAATGTCACCCACTCAGTACCCCCCTTCTTGTCTAGATTGTCACAACAGACTGTGTGTTGGGGCTGCCTCCAGCTTGCCTTCCCCGCCGACTCTCCATGCTGCTGGAGAGAGCACTCTCAACCTTCTGTCTGATCTTCTGACACTCTGCTCAGACCTTCCAGTGTGTGTCCCCAGGATTTACAGAATGGCAGTGGCAGGACACTCATAGACACCTGTGATTTCACCCCTGCCAACCTCTCTGATCATGTCTTCTGCTTCCCCAGAGAAGCATGTCAAGATGCTGGGACTCTTGGTCAGGTAGCAGCAAGGGTCATGGGTGGGGAGAGGCCTTCTGTTGCATACATGGTCTGTTAATAAACACACATGAGTTAGTAGGTTATTTTTTAGACAGAGTTAAAATGTTCCTGAATCCAAATTCTCCTTATCAAAATGTTAGATACTCATGCTTAGGAAATATGGGTCAACAGATGAAAAACAAAAAAAGAAGCATGAATAAATAAATAAACGATGGCAATATTGCCGTTAAAAATATACATGTTTAATGAATGAATAAATAAATGAGGACATTAATGAAAGAGGAGAGTCCAGTTAGGAGCTATTTAATAGTCTAAGGGAGAAAAAATGAAGACCTGAATTTAATTTGTGTCAATAAAGTGACATTAAATTAAAGTGAGTATTAATTAGGATTGGAAAATTTCTTGTGGCTCAGTCTGGACACGGTTCTACAACTTTGAATTTTTTTTAACCTATTTTTGAATTTTTTTGATGTTGGACTTGATAGGGTGAACTGTGGACTTTTTATATGTACTGTATTGCTATGAGATCAGCTGGAAGATTTCTGCCCTTTGTGAGAAGCGCACTGTTGCAGTCCAGGCAGGCTCTCATCGGACAGTATGCACAGAGCCTGGGATCTGCAGAGGTTAAAGCTAAGTTTGTGGAAGGCCAATGGTGCCGAAGAAAGGAAGAACAATTTCCCCCCCTTTGTAAAAATGTAAGCATTATGTGTGAAAGAGCATAGATTATACATCAGGCTTTAGTTCTAAGGATTAAATAGTGTATATTAGAAGGTAATTTAAAAACCAACCCTGAAAGAACATGGAATACATGGGAGGTAGGAAGAGACTGTTACATCCAGGATGACTAGCTGGGAAAACCAATTTTCGTTTCCAAAAGCCTTAGGAATGCTGGGCATTCCTTAAGGCCTCACTCATCTTGTATCCTCAGCACCTAGCTGGTATCAGGCATCCTGTACATACTCTGTAAATGTTTTTTGAAACATTTAAGATAATTGAGAAATGAAGATATATAAAACATTCAGAAAATTATACATTATTTAACCTGTAGGTAATTTAAAGCTCAATCTGACACAAAGTATGTATCATTCCTCAAATTTAGATTGGATAGTTTGAAATTTTAGTTTGAAATCAAACTATTTGCTGCAATGCACTTACCAAACATTCACGTGCCAAGCAGCCTGTTGGATGCTGGGTGGAGTGAAAGCAAAGAAGCAGATCAGTAAAGGCCTGAGGCAGGCCCCTCAGCTCAGCCTCCAGGACATCCGAGAGGACAGAGGGTGTGTACAAGTGAAGACCCTCACTGAAACCAAAGCATAATGCGGGGAAGGTAGTTTAACAAAGGAGCACAACATATAGCTTGCTTATTATACGGCATGCTTCTTCTTTAGGATTATAGAAGAACTGAAACAGTCTTCCCTTGGAGATCACACAAGCATTTATTTCAAATCAATGTTGAAAATGAAATGGTAATCTTTGGGGGGGGGCACGTCCTCCATAGCCATCACTTCCTATTGGAAATCTTTCTTTCATGTTGCTGCTTAGTGCTCAATCCAGGGTTTGAAATTAATTAAAAGATATCCTTTCTCTAATCTTTAGATAATTAGCTTCAAAGATTTTCTTCAAAATGTTGTAATAACTTTATCTTTCATGTGTAAATTCAGAACTGTTCCTGTCTGGACAATAATAATTCAGTAGTAGTTAGTAATCGAGGGAAAGGAGTGTTTTGTCAGTTACTTGAGTGGTTGGGTTTCAGTCATGGGAAAATAAGTATTTATTATGAAGCATTTTTAGAGTCTTTGTAGAAGACTAAAAGAAGAGTTAAGACTCCTAAAAATGTTGGAGTAAGAAAATTACAATATAAATTCCAGTTGCTCATAGTATGAAAGGGAAAACCCAATCCCAGATCAGAGGTAAATGTCTTTAATCATAGAAACTATTAATATCAAATGTAAGCTTTCTAATCATCTCTTGTCTATCTTTACAAAGACAGAATAAGAAAAATTGCTTTCAATTGCAACAAGAAAGATTTCACTTAGGTGTAAGTTTAGCCTTTACGAGGCATTTTTTCTTAGAGAAGGACTAAAAGTGGCTGAAAATTCTTTGACATTCCTCCCCTTGAGAAGCAGAGACTAATTCCCTTCCCCTTGACTCCTTGCTGGCCTGATTGACAAATAGAATGTGGCAGAGTGATGTTTTAGAACTTCCAAGACTAAGTCCATAAGAAGCCAGGGTCCTTCTGAGAACAATCATTTTTGGAGGCTGGGTTTCCTGACAGCCCCGTGCTATGAAGAAGCCCAAGCTAGCTGTGGAGAGAGACCACATGGAGAGATGTCAGACTGAAGAAAGAAGCCTTCAGCTGACCCTGCCTTAGCAGCACCTACCGGCAACTGTGTGAGGGCCTACAAGTGAGAACCACCTAGCTGAGCCTGTCAGAGCTGAGCGATAACAGCTCATTGATGGTTCGTGCCACTAAATTTTGTGGTGATTAGTTATGCAGTGATAGATAACTGGAATAGTAGGCACTTTTAAAGCCTGGAAAAAACTGTCTTGGGAGGGAAATTGTAAAATATCATTACCTGGAGATTATGAATATGAGGAACATCATTCGACTTGAACAGCTAAGGCACAATTTTTTTTGTCTAGGGTCATTAGGATAAAATGCTAATGACCTAAGGTGGTGGCCAGCTCTCTCCACTCCTGCTCTTCTGCGTTCTTTTTCTCTAGCCTAGTGAGTTTCTACACTTGACCTTTAGTTTGTTAATTTGTTATGTTCATTTTCATTTCCACCAAAATTATTTTTGAGAAAAGTATCTATAGATATATTCACATTAAGTCAAATGGTTGCTTAGACTTACTGTTTTGATCTCTATTGGCCTGTGTTTCATTCAGAAAGTATTTGTTAATATTTATTGTATACTATGTGCTCATTACTATGTGAATTACTATAGAATACAGCAATAGACAAGCTAGTCAGAGTTTCTGCCAGTCTAGGGGATTGCTGTCTATGACGGATAGAGCGAATTAAGTAAGCAAATAGATTTTTGCACATATCAAAGTCTAAAGCCAAAGGTTCTATTCTTCCACCCTGCCCAGCCTCCCTGTCAGGGGCTCTAGAAATTCATCCAAGTCTGTTTACCAGCAACTATGAACCAAGCACCACGATGGATCCAGAACAAAATCTCATAACCCAATAGGAGACAGAAGAAGCAAGCGTTACAACGCAGAGCAATAAATGCTATGGTAAACATCAGACAAAAAATGCTGACATAACAGATCTGATATAACAACTATAGGATGGAAAATTATGCTGCCATTAAAGTGACATTTACACATAAGGATTTGATAGGTGACAAAGATGGTATTCACAGTCAAGGGGAAAAGAAGGCTTATAAAAGATGCTGGGACAAATAGATACCTTTTGGGGGAAAATCACATTGGAATCTCAACTCAAAGCAATAAACAAATTCTAGAGGAATTAAAGAGAGAACACACACAAAAAAGCCATAAGAAAGTTGGAAAAAATTATGATGAACATCTACCTCATCTTTAAATAGGGAAAGACTTAAAAACATGAAAAGGATCACTAAGGAAAATATTAATAAATTCAACTACATAAAGACGGAAATTGACCACAATAAAGTGAAACATGGTAACTTTCATGATGGGATATTATGCAGCTGTTTGGAAAAGATGTTTTGATACATTCTTAATGTAATAGAAAATGATTCTAATGATAGGGTACTTAACACAAAAAGCAATATACATAGTAGTGTCTATAATATGACCTAAATATTTATTGAAAAATATGCTGAAAAGTCAAACTTTTTCTACTGATTGGTGAAAGTACTAATGATTTTTATTTATATCTTCTTTATACATTAATGTGTGATGCATTTTCAAAAGTTTCCAAATGGCTTTGTATTACTTTAATCATTAGAAAAATGCAAAATAAAAATATATTCACAAATAATTTTTAGGGATAGTAAAAATACTTAGTGTAATAATTATCAAACATCTATTCACTTCCACTACATATCAGGCATTGTTCCAAGTGTTAGGGTATGTCAGTGAACAAAATAGAGACCCCTGCCCACCTCTGCCAACGTGGGGCCTACATTTTAGCAGTGGGAGACAAAAAATTAACAGTAAACGTATCAAATAAGTGAGTTATACAGTATGTCAGAGGATGATAAGTGTGTTATGGTAAAAAGAAAAATAGGATAAGAGGAATCGAAAATCAAATAAAGCAAGTGGGTTCATGGGGTAGGGAAGCAGGGAGGCAGCCTGAGGTGTGAAATCAGGTGGCTACAATAGGCCTTATTGGGAAATTGACACAAGAGCACAGACTGGCTGGTGAGGAAGTTAACTGCGGAAACACCTGAGGCTGCTCTGTACTGCTGGAGGGAACTGCCAGAGCAAAAGTACTAAGACAAGGGGTTGCACTGGAGGAAGACCAGAGAGGCTTGGGGGGCGGGTGCTGGTGCAGAATGAGAGACCACTGCCCACAGGTGGACATCTGAGAGCTTTGGTGACCCTTGTAAGTACTTTGACTTTTCTTTTCTTTTCTTTCTTTCTTTTTTTTTTTTTTTTGAGACAGAGTCTCACTCTGTTTCCCCAGGTAGAGTGCAGTGGCATCATCATAGCTCACTGTAACCTCAAACTCCTGGGCTCAAGCGATCCTCCTGCCTCAGTCTCCCAAGCAGCTGGGATTACAGGTGTGTGCCATTGCACCTGGCTAATTTTTTCTATTTTTGATAGAGACGGGGTCTCGCTCTTGTTCAGGCTGGTCTCAAACTCCTGGCCTCAAGCGATCCTCCCACCTTGGACTCCCAGAGTGTTAGGATTATGGGCATGAACCACTGGGCCCAGCCAGTACTTTGGCTTTTGCTCTCAGTGAAAATAGGAGTCACGAAAGAGCTTTGAGCGGATGACTGCCTTCTGTTTTTAAAGGCTCTTGTGGCTGTTGTGGGGCTTTTAGATGGTAGTGGTGAGGGCAGATGCCGGGTGCCTGCCTGGAAGGCCCCTGAAGTGATCTGGGTGAGAGAGTGGGCGCACGTCAGTGGGGCAGTCATGGGTGCCAGGAGAAGCTGAATGCAAAGCTGGCAGAATTCCTAACGGGTTGGCTGTGGGTGTGAAAGAAAGGGAAGGGTTGAGAATCAGCAAGAGTAGAGCAACCAGAAGGATAACGTAGATGCCAGTTGTGGTGGGGAGAGCTGCAGGTGAGCACTGACCAGCCCACCCATGGAAGGAGAGCAGAAAGAGAGAAAGGGGAAGGACTGTGCCTGGAGATGAAGACATATCTGGGAGAAGGGGTGAAGGAGGCACCAGGGATGAAGACCCAAGGAAATGTGGCATCACAAAAGGCCAGGGAAGTGTGTGTGTCCAGGGGCAGCGAGTGACCCACTGTGCTCAGCCTCCCACTGAGAGCTGTCAGTCGGGTAAGAGAAGAGTGGATTCACCCACAGATTTCACGCTCTGGAGCGTATCCGGGCGGCGGGCATTTGTGGAAGTTCTTTCCTGATTGCTTCAGTTTTCTCAGGGAAGTAGGAAGCAAGGCCGTGGGCTGATGGTGAGGATGGGGAAGCAGGTAATGTCAGCTGCAGGGACTTTCTTCTCCGGTGTTCCAGTTAGCATGGTGAGATAAGTCACCAAGCAACTTTCTGTACCTTACTTCAGTAGAAGTAACAGGTCTTAGGGGTTGTCATGGGCTGAATTGCCATCCTACAGATGGTGAAAAACACCGATACCTTGGTTGGCTGGAAGCTGGAGAGGAAATAGAATGAAAAATTAAGAACCCCAGTCTCTAAATTGAAACTCGTAATTTTCATGTAAGGGGCCTGCCGTCATCCTTTGTATTAATCGGCATTTGCTCCAACAGGAGAGATAAGATTCTTGACTTCATTACCAGGAAACAGGGAATACGGGCCACCAAATGTCTCCTTTATCATTAATCTGACATAGAGGGATGAATGAGATCAACCATTCAATATAAGCAAAACCACAATTTTCTCATACTTAATAAAAATGATAAGATTTTTATAGCACATTAGTTTAAACCAAATTTGCTAATCTGATTTGATAGAAAGGAACTGTGTAAAAGATTAATACAATGGACTAGTGCCTCTAATATAATTGAAGACTCTGGGATTTTCACGTCATATTAGTGACTTTCATGCTCTTTGTGCAATTTTCTGATGGAATTAGTGCCATCTGCAACACATGAACAGCTTCCCTGTATGGTACTGTCTGAGGGACTTTTGTAATACATAGGCAGTATAGTGCATAGGCATCTTTAAACGTTGTTTCTACATATTGCCAAGTGTTTTGTTTTCCCATGTTTAAGAGAAAATCATGCCATGAAAGACGATGATTCGGGATTTTACAACGTTGATGCCCACCTCCAAGTTGATGGCACGTGCAATTCGGGGACCCCGCCATTCTCCCCCGGCCAGGCCTGGTGCTCAGCCTTGTCGACTCTGCCACACTTTTATCTCAACCTCCAACAGTCAGACCTGTGAGCTTGTGAGTCTGATGGCCAAGCTCACACCACCAAGGGTAGTGATGCAATTTGTGGTTTCAAAAAAGTATTGCTTTTTAAAAACAGAGCTTGTTTCTCCAAATAGAAATGAAAACTCTATTTGGGGAATTTGATGACATTGCTCCATGGGTGGCCTCCTATTGTCCTTAGACTCAAGCCTCAACTCCCTCTCACAGCTGAGGAGGTAACATGTGCTCCCCATGCCGGGTGTGGCTCCTCCTTGCAGGCCCCTGTCTTCTCCTACTGTGTCCCAGTCCGCGGCTTCCTGAACTGATGGCAGCTCTAGCAAAGACCTCAGGCTGTTCCATAACTCCAGCTTCACCGTGCTGCTCTTTCAGGCTGGGGAGTCTCCTCTAATGCCTCACCCTCTTCTCTCTAGCAGTCTCCCTTCTCTGATCCTTGCTCTCCTGAAGCTCCATCCCTGCCTTTGCCATCGACATGAGTCCCTCTGCCTGGAGTCCCACCTCACTGTGGCCCATCACCACTCTACTGCATGGTGTGATAGTTATATACTTGCACATCTTTCTCCCACTCTGGATCATGAGCACTTGAAGACAGGGATTATGCCTTTCATCCCTGAATTCCTTCTTTAGTTTTAGACACAACAAATGTGTGACAAATGAATGTATCGGTGAATGGCAAGGTCACCAGGCCTGAACTCTAGCAACCGAGAAGTTCCTTTCTCATTGATAAACGTCAACCTTGATCTGTGCATATCAATTTAGGACAATTTCTGTCTTGCACAGTTAAAAATAATGGAACTTACCTATCTATCTATCATCTGTCTATCATCTTTCTATCTATCTATGTATTATAGGTCTATCTGGGAGTTATCGTGGCTTTTCTGCTTGTTGCAGATAAAGAAAAAATTCAAAAATATTATAGAAATGATTTTTCAGTTATATTTCCCTGTTCTCTTTTCCCTCTTCACCTTACACAAACGGGTCATCCTATGGAAAGCATTGATAGGAAGTCCTGGTAATTAGATAGTGAGACAGTTTCACTCTGTACTGCTCTTTTAATCACTGTGTGATAAAAACAAAGTGGTTGTCTTTGTTTGTGTTGCTATAAGGAATACCTGGGGCTGGGTAATTTATACAGAAAAGTTGTTTATTTGGCTCATGGCTCTGCAGGCTATACAAGAAGCATGGCGCCAGCATCTTCTCCTGGTAAGGACTTCAGGCTGCTTCCACACATGGCGGAAGGTGAAGAAGAGCTGATGTGCGCAGAGATCACATGGCAAGAGAGGAAGTGAGAGAGGGGAGGGAGGTGTCAGGCTCTTTTCAACAACCAGCTCTAGAAGGAACTAATAGAGTAAGAACTCACCATCATACCAGGGCATTAACCTATTCAAGAGAGATCTGTCCCGATACCCCAAACACTTCCCGTTAGGCCCCACCTCCAATATTAGGGATCAAATTTCAACCTGAGGTTTGGAGGGATCAAGTATCCAAATTATTGCAGTGATTTTCAGCACAAAATAGCCTCCACGTGGCTGAATATACAGAGCAATGGTGTGGCCATTGTGTACTTGCACATATAAGACTGGTATAGTATTTAAGAGCTTCAAGTAAATGAGAATTCACTGGGTGGTACACAGCAATATATGTTACATTTAGTGAGTGTATCAAAATCTCATGGACTAATTGTTTATTTGACTGGCTATGGGAGGAGAGGTGAACGGAAGGGAATCGCATGTACGTGGAACATATGCCCATAGAGGCAGGGCATGCCTTGGAATAGGTGGGAAGATTCTAAAAGGTGATTTCTATTGTGTTTTAGATAGATTTCCTGTGAGTATTCAAATCTGAAATTATAATGAAAATCAAGGCGAAAATGTAATTGTCCCTCTGTATTTTAATACATACGATTCCCTTACTATCGTGACACTTT
>NW_012155062.1:6093918-6096659 GCF_000956105.1 Propithecus coquereli | reverse complement strand
GTGATTGTGATTTTTAGGATTTTAGACTTTAGGGATTTTGATCTTTCAAGATTTCAAGATTTGGGATTATGGTGTTTGGGATTGTGTCTTTTGGGACTGTGGCCTAACCCTCCCTACTTTCACGCAGTCTGCTCTTACCAAGAATCACGCTGCCCTCTGCTATTAATTGAAGGAAATAGACGTAATGCCATGTAAGTTTTTGAAACTAAAGTCTAAGAAAACTTGCAGGTTGAGGCTTAGTCTTTATGAAACCCTCACTCTTTACTGAGCCAGCCGCTATGCTGAAGTTTGACCGCACTGAGAGTACCATGCTGTGAGGAAGCCCAGTCAGCAGAGAGGCCACATGTAGAGAGAGAAGGAGAGATGGCTGACTGGCTGTGGCCATCCCAGTCCAAATGTCAGAAATGGGAGTGAAAGAGCTTCCAGAAAGCTCAGTTCTTGCTACCATGTGACAGCAACCACATGAGAGACCTCGAGCAATAAGAACCCAGCTAAGGCAAGATCCATGAGAGGAATAATAAATTCTTCTTTGAAATCACTAAGTTTTGGGTGGTTTGATAGGTGACAATAGATAACTGGAAGAAAGCTTTCCCTGTTTTCCTTTGAAAACACCATTCAATTTCTGTTCTATGTATTCTCCAAAACTAAACAAAACAAACAAACATCAAAACTTTAGTGACCATTTTCCTGGACTACCTTTTTTTTTTCTTTCAAATGACATTTCCATCTATAAAAGGTAAATAATTTGAACAATCTTTCAGAGCACATGGAAAGCTATTACAGTTTTAAGTTTTGCTTTTCAGAATGTCAGTGTTGGCTGGGCGCGGTGGCTCATGCCTGTAATTCTGGCTTGCTGGGAGGCCGAGGCGGGAGGATAGCTGCAGCTCAGTAGTTCCACACCAGCCTGAGCACAGTGAGACCCCCTCTCTATCACTACAAAATAAATAAATAAATAAATAAATAAAGACAAAAAAATACACAAAACCAACAAAACACAGCCAGATGCTCCAGGCCAGGCCACCAGGGAGGCTGAGGCAGAAGAATCGCTCACAGCCCAGGACCTGGAGCTTGTGGTGACCCACCTTCACTGCACTCTACCCAGGACACCGAGTGACACTCTGGCTCCACAAAAAAAAAAAAAAACAAAAAAAACACACAGAATGTCAGTGTTGGTAGCTGATTCTCTGTGGGATTCACCTGCTTCTGCACATCCTGTGAGCAGAGGTACTAGCTGCCTTTTTACTGGACCATATTTTCAACAACGTTGGATAGGGAACAGCCTTGGAAGACAGAGAGAAAAAAGGAGATTTTACCTTTCTTGCAAGCTAATGAGTTAGTTCACCATATTTTCATGGATACTAGTAGTATAACAAAGACAATGTCTTACTCTGGAGGCAAAAAGCAGGCAGGCTCAGTGCCCATTATAAAAGATTTAAATTCTTTAAGCTTAGAGGTCCTCTCTTGTAACACAGCCCACGGTGTATACAGGTGTTACCTGGTGGGAACTGGGGCTTGAGGAATCTGTGCAAATGCCGATACTCTGACTATTCCAGCCACCCCAGTGCAAATGTCAGAAATGGGAGTGAAAAAGCTTCCAGAAAACTCAGCCCTAGCTACCATGTGACAGCATCCACATGAGAGACCTCAAGCAACAACAACCCAGCTAAGCCAAGATCCATGAGAGATAATAATAAATTCTTGTTGTGAATACTACATTGTCCTTTATTGCTGACCCAGGAGTCTCTTGTCTTATACTGGCATTCATGAAACTAAGGCAGATCAACTTGGAAGCTTGCAAGTTGGGTAAAATTTGAAACTCTTCCCAGTTCTTGAGAATCGATTGAGTTCGTTTGCTACATCAGTTAAATGCAAGGCCAATGAATTCTAGGACTTTGAAAGAACTTTAGAGCTCATCTGGCTCAATTCAAGTTCCATTTTATGTAGATCTTTTTTTATTTCTTTCATCAGCATTTGTGATTTTCAGCATATAAGATCTATACATGTTTTGTTAGGTTTACACTGAAGTATTTCACTTTTTTTAGTTAATCACAAATATTTTGTATTTTTAATTTTTGTTTCCAGCGTTTATTGCTAGTAGATAGAAATGCAACTAATTTTTGTAATATTTATCTTGTATTCTGTGATCAAGCTTAGTTCACATATTCTAGAAGTTTTTTGGGTTGATTCCTTGGGATATTCTGTATAGGCAATCATATTTCTGCATATATAAACAATTTTATTCCTTCCTTTCTGATATATATGCCCTTTATTTCCTTTTTCATGCCATATTACACTTGCTAGATCTTCCAACATGTTTCATAGCAATGGAGGCATCATCCAACATCCCATGCCCAAACTAGGGATCCTGAGGCTGATTTCAATTTCTTCTTTCTTTATATTTTTCATATTCAAGCAATTATTTGATCCTGTGACTTCTATTCTCTAAGTCAGTGTTTTCAGACTGAAGACTGCAACCTCTTGGTGACATCACCTCAGCAGGACCAGTTCCTTCCTGTTGCCAACTTCCCACAGCTGCCAGTTGGGGAATGTATTAGTTGATGACAGAAACATCCTCTTTTTAGCCCTTAAATATAAATTTTAAGACAGCAATCCTGTGTAAGAAAGAAGACTCCAGGAGAATCCACCCATACTGATTTTTAGAAACTGGGAGAGTAAGAATAAACATTCCTTAATTAAAGATGATGTGGTGTAAAGTAGATAAGTAAATAAATAAATTTATT
>NW_012155062.1:6091428-6093868 GCF_000956105.1 Propithecus coquereli | reverse complement strand
AGATTCCTTTTTCCATCCTGAGCAGTACCATGAAGCCTCTAAACATATAAAACTAAAAAAAAAAGATAATACTACATAATTTAATGAAGCTGTCTTCTAGCTTCTCCCGAAGTTGGTAAGAAAGGGAATCAAAAGATACCAGAGAACAAGGTTTTGGTTTTGTGATTTTCCCCTTCAGGCAGACCACTCTCCTTAGCCTAAGGTACTGGCATGAATGAGAGCAGGGGACTGCTTGGCTGCAGTGATTTATGGTGTGCTGTGTGACAGCCTAGTTTTGAATGCTTGGAGTTTTTATAGTTTCTGGGATTAGTACTTGCTGCCGAAACAAGAGATCACTCACCTCGGACAGACTGTAATTTAATAGTACAACTTAGGGGCTGGCCGCCTCCTTCTCTATTCCGCCACCCGCGCAGGCCACCCTGGGACACACGGAGGCCCACTTGACCCGTCACGCGGGGCGTGTGTATCCCGCTTGGATTCAGATACATCAAGCCTGGCGAAGAATCCAGACCCTGTGAAACATGCCGAGGGTTCATGTTTACTTACGCTTTCTGAACTACGTTTGGGTGATTTGAACGAAAGAGCATATTTCATTTTGTAAAACAAAAGTTACAAGTTCAAAGCTATGTAAGTTCAGACAAGAATTTGGTCTGTATAAAGCTATAGTATTAACATATATATTTTCACTAGGTTTTCAAAGTGTTTTACATCATCTTAAGCATCCCTCACTGTCTACCTGAGTGGGTGGGTAATATTATTTCTACTTAAAAGATGGGGAAACAGTTTCCAAGAAGACAAATGAGTTGCTTCACATTACACAGTCATTAACTATCAAAATTCAGGATTCAAATTTATGGCTTCTGAGTCTAGGTCAATTTTTCTCTCCTGTATGTGTAACACGTACCACATAAACATAGGTGTGTGCATAAACACACAGCTAAATTCTCCATTACTGAAGTGGCAGATTTAAAAGTGAAGGCCCCTCGAGCCACATCTTCTGTTACTCACAGCCCTGGGCAGCAGTGCTGGTCATACTCCTGAATGTCCTAATCTGAAATGTTGAAATTCCTAAGGATCAAAATACCCAAAGTCTCAATCCCTGAAGTCTAAAATCCCTAATGTCTGAACCTCCAAACTATAATGACAGATTTGGAATTAGGTGCCATCAAGGCTTCCAGAAGTAAATTTCAAGTTGTTACCAATAAAGTTTATTTTTTCTATCCAACCCTATGCATTCGGTGCAAGATTTTTGGCCACAAGACATGGCAATGATGAAAGCTTCAGTTTAAAAATGCGTCATTTGTCTGTGTTGGCACTCCTTCCACCTGATGACAGCCCGGGACCTTTTAATAAATGAAAGTTGCATTTGCCTGAAGAAGCCAGAGCAGTTACTGACTGGTTTGAAAATAATCATGGGCGTGGTAGGATAAGAAGATATTTATGCAACGGTTGTGCTGTTTGATCACCAGGACTGTTTCCGCCACATGTGTGGTCTGTATATAAGAGCGTGCAAAATGAATTTCCCCATGCCCAAAACAACATAGAAGCATGGCACAGGAGATGGGAAAATTTAATAGAGAATGCTCATGTTGGTATAGATTGAATCACAGAAGAATTTCAAAAAGAGCAGCACCACATAGAAAATGAATGTGAACATATTTTCTGAGGAGAGCCTCTCCCTAAAAGAAAAAAAGCAGCTATCCATCAAGATGCAAGACTTCACAATATAGTTAGTGATTGTCAAAGTCAGCCAGCTCTTATGGACTATGTCCATGCAATTGCATGTAATCTATCCCTGTGATCCACTTATTCATATGTCCAATTTTCTTTTTTTTTCTTCTTTCTCTTTTTCCCTACTATTTTAAATTTTCAGCATTATTTTTAAAATTTCACTATGCTATGTATTTCATGTTTACATCATTTCCAATACCGGAGATAAATAAATTATGTAAAGACTTTTAGAGAGTTCTAGTTTGTTTTATGCATAGTTTTGCAAATTCAACTCCACACAGATGTGACATCCCAATGTTGATTTTATGGGTTAGCATTGTGCGTGTACATAAAGATGTTGAAACTTTCTCAATAAATGAAAAAATGTTCTTTTTGTACATCTGCATTTGTGAAAGATAGAATTTCTTGAGATCTCTGATCTTTGGGCTATTGTATACAAAATGGTGACCCATCGAGGATTTTTATCCATCTCAAAAAACTTAGACTGTCTGTCATGGTAACAGAAGACTGAAGGTTTATGAGCTATTTCTTTTTGAATATGGTTCATCTGCTCATAATTGTTATACCCTTGTGACTGTCATTAGTATATTTGAGTGTTTATGCTAACAAAAATATGTATGCTATTATTGCCTATTTTATTATGTAAAGTGGATTATGAAGTTTTCTGTTGTGTTTCTATGTTTCTCAAATAAATCCCCTTAAAATTTAA
>NW_012155062.1:6042484-6087548 GCF_000956105.1 Propithecus coquereli | reverse complement strand
ATAGCAGAATGTAGAAGAGTTATGAAGAAAACTGATATTGCAGAAAATTGATGAGTCTTATGCAAGATGAATTTGTGAAAAATTCTCAGCATCTAGAGGTAAAGAACAACTGTCCGAAAACAACAAATGTGATGTATATGGAGGTAGGGTAATGAAGAACCAGCTAATGTAAAAAAAGGGTGAACAAGAAATGAAATGGAATGAATAGAAGAATTGGAAGAAAAACACTATTCGGAGTTATACCTGGAAAATGAATGCAAAAAATTTTTTTCGCTGCAGACATTTCCCCGCAAATGAGACAATGCACAAGACCCTAAAAAGAAATCAAATGATAAAAATGGAACTGTGATGATTGGAAAGGCAATGGAGCTTCCTAGGGCTTTAAGTAAAATTCAACATTTATTTTTGATTATAAAAACTTATTGCAAAATGGACATAGAATATCTCAAAGCCCAAAACAACATCACGTCCTATGGTGAAGTAGTGAAAGTATTTCTTTAAGTGCAGAAGAAGGCAAGCACATCCACCGTGTTATTTAATTTTCTTAATTTTATTTAATTTGGCTTTTAATTACTTTTTCAGAAAAAGTCAGCCAATGTAATTAGACAAAAATTCAAAATATGGCATGTACATATTGAGAAAAGAGAGACAAAACTCTTACTTGTATGTAGATGATATGATTATAAATCAGTAAAATAAAAAGTGAAACTGTACTTCATAAAATTAATGAAGGGTCGCAAGGCAGGAACTGTGGTGGAGGCCTGAACTCCACAAAGATTCAGGTACAGTTAAAAGATAATCAGCCACTGTTCCCTAGCTTGCTTTCCTATAATTGCTTACTGCTCAGGAATCCTATAACTGGTGGTCGTAAGATTTGTAGCTTTCTTAATTACTCCCATGGATAATACCACCATTGTGAAACCTAAGGCTGATTTTTGAGACATCTTCCAAACCTTGCATTTGGGTGGACTAACTCACCCAACCACACCCTCCAACCCCCAGAGACTGATTCAATGCAAGAAAACAATTTCTCCACCCTATGATTTCACTCCCAACCTAACCAATCAGCAATACTGATTCCCTGGCCCTCTGCTCGCCAAACCATCCTTACAAGCCTGGTCTTCAAATTCTTTAGGGGTCAGATTTTAAAAATTCCTCCTCTCTCCTAGCTCAGTGCCCTACAATGTCAAACTCTTTCTCTGCTGCAACTCCTGCTGTCTCAGTGCGTTGGCTTCCTTTTGTGCAGTGAGCAACAGAACCCAGTTGGGGGAACAAAAAGAGTCAACCGAACAGCTATCAAAAATAGTAAGAAACTTCAGCTGATAAGAAAATAAATAAAAAAAGTGACAACTTTCTCCTACAATTACAATAATTACTAAAAATGTTGTATAAAAACCCTATATCCAGGAATATGCTTGGAAAGAAAAGTACTAGACTGACATGCGATAAGAAAACTCTACTGAGTGATAGTATAAAAAGGTCTGCATGAATAAAAAGATCACAGTGTTCTTGGATGGGAAGACTCAGTAAGGACAAAAACATTAACTTGTTCCAAGTAAAAAAGCAAATTTAATAAAATTTCAATAAAATTTTCAATCAGAATTTAGAATTTAACATTACTCTAAATCATCTACTTGTAAGACTAAATGCTCCAGAATGCAAAGAGAATTTTGAAAATTGAAATGAGGAAAGATTTGCTTTAACAGATACAAAAATATACTGTAAAGATGAAAACAGTATGGCAATGGCATAAGAATATTCATATTATTGGAACTAAATATGAGAAGAAAATATAGGTGAATATATAATGTTGGAATAGGAGGGAAAGCGTACCTTAGCAATACACTGGAGGCAGAAATTGTAAAGGAAATTCTAATAAATTTTACCACATTATAATAAACAAAAATCAAGCAACTTCCACCTCTAGTTTCTATATCAAATAACAAACCAGCAAAGCAAAATAAATTTGAAAATAGAAGCCAAATAACAAACTTGGAGAACGTTCTTGTAACTAAATGACAAAAATTAATATCATTAAATATAAAAGAACTTTTCTATATCAATAAGAAAAAAAATGAGCATACTAATAGACAAGATAAGGTCATAAAGAATTTGCTGGAGAAAAATACATATGAAAAATTTCTAACTATAGAAATCAATGAATTGTAAATTAAAACAAGATATAATTAATTTATCACAGATTTAAAAGAATGAGAATAATCAACACTTTTTATATTTGGGAAAATATACATTCTCTCCTAAGTGGATATAAAGGATATTATTTGGTACATGTTAGAGAGGTCACTGGGTTGGAGGCGTGTGTCTGTGTGTGTGTGTTTGTGTATACATATAGTAAATACTCTAAAAATGTATTTTCCTTTTCAACCAGCAATTTTATCTACAGGATTTCCTTTTCCCAAGTGCAAAATTTAAATAGTCTAGTTTCTTTATAAATACAAATGACCTTTATGTCTGTTCTTTTTTTTTTTTAAATTTCAAGAAAATTTTTTTAATCATAGCATTGATACAATCCTGAATGACATTTTTTCCTTCGTCATTGTTTCAGGGCTGTAAATTCTCATCCATGCTGCTCAAAAGCCATGGTTTGTAATTTCCAAATATATTTAGTGCACTTGATTGAAAATAAATTTAAAGACAATATTAAAAATATACCAGGAAGTCTGAAGCTGTTCTAAAAAATAAAATCTACTAAGAAAATACACCAAGATGTGACTTGGGTTTTAGGTTGAACTAAAAACAAAACAACAAGCGAAAACAAAATGAAAAAAAAACCCTAAACTAAACTAGATTAAACAACAAACTATTAGTTGTAACGATTTGGCACTAGGCCTGGGGTAAGTGCTTGGATTAGAAAGGTGAATGCTGAGATCATCTCTTTTCAGCTGCAGGTTGATGTCAAGTGGACGCATTCCATGGAAGGGGCTCAGCAGGGTTAGGGAAGGCAGAAAATAAAAAGTGGTGCCTGTGACTTGAAGCACCAGGAGTTGCAAGATTTTGTGCGACTCTTGTAATCTGGCTTCTCAGGAGAGAATTGCAGGGATCTATGTTGTGGCCTGTTAAAAGCAAGGATGCTATAATACGTAGGCGTGCTATGTCCCTGACAGTGTAATATTAATTTATTGCAAGTAAACCGCCATTACCAGGATTCATAAAAGAAATAATTAATGGTATTGTTAGCGTTTTAAAAAATTAGAAAATAGATGGCCACTTACTAGTGGTTTTGAAATGCTAATGAATTACCAAGGGATCATTTCCAGTTAGTCAAGTTTCTTCCCCCTAAAGCTAGTTTTGCAAATACGGTGAAGAACCCAAGTCAATATTGCTCATACACAGATCTTTTCAACCTATATGAAAGGAAAATGAGAGATTCTTAACTGAACAGATTCCCTTCAAGACCTACTCTGGCGGGGCCCTTGCCAGCCATCACATGGGAGGGCGAGTGTAAACCCTTCGGGAGCATGACTTGCCAGCATGTTTTAAAGGAACACATTCCATATTGGGAAACAGTTGACAGGATGATCTATAAATCGGAGACAGGAGGGAAATAAAAAATGAAAGTAAAATAGCGGCTTGATAAGGGTAAATTAGCCTTTGGAATCTATTGCGCTATTTAAAAACCAGGACACTATTTTCCTTTCAGCTATGAACTAAATGCTGTTTTCCTTAGCTGTCTGGTCGGGTTGGGAAAGATGACATGAGACTTTGGTGGGGGGTGAAGCTGCGCCCCTTCAAAACCTTCCTCGGCCCCGCACAGTCTCCAGATCCTTGCCAGTTGGCTCCCATTCGTCTATGTCCACAATAGGCATTTATATATATTCTAAAAAGAAAATAATCCCAAGCATGAAGAGTTAGTCTCTCTTTTCCTCTTTTTCCTGTGGTCTCTCTCTCCCCTTCCCACCCCCAGCCCTCCTCCCAGCCTGCCGTCTCCCCACTCCCCACAGAAATGAACAAACAAAGGGAACAAACAGTTGGGCTCCTCCTGGAGCCACGGGTCCCCAGCAGGAGAGCCAGTGCCGCCCCTGCAGCAGGCACATCTGTCACTCAGGAAATGTCGCCCTGCTTTGGTCCATCCACTGTAGAGTTGGAATGGAGGAGAGACGGGCAGCTGTTTGAGCGACATCTGGGCCAGTCTGGGAAGGGGTGCAGCCTGTCCAGCACCTAGGCGAGCTTCCATGGTGAATGTGCTCTTGCGTCACACACAGATACACACATTCCCCCAAACCACCCACTCCGTCCCCTCTCTCACCTGTTTTGGCATAGTTCTCCCCAATTCATATATTTTAAGAATCATAGCTTCTGTGTAAACCTGTCTGCTAGTGCCAAAGCCTCACCATTCACCACTGAAGAAAGTTGAAATAAACAGGTTTGTCCCCGACCCCCTCTGGCTCTGTAAAACCAATTACCAATTGAGCACAAAAGTGCCCAGTGAAAAACAAATAAACAAACAAAAAACCACAAACCGTGGAACAGTCTCGTTTTGGGGGAGGCGATGACAAAAGCTTTTATTTGCTAAGGCCCAGAGCTGAAGAGGTTTTTTAAATTAGCAAAGGCGCACTGCTGCCTGGGAACACAGAGGATACCAGGAGCCCCTGGGACACCCGGCCACTTCCCTCCCTTCGTGGGGAGAAAGGAGAAAGCCGCTTTAATTGCCCAAGTTTATTTTTTCACAGCAGTCTTTGGAGGAAGACCCCTGGCAATCTGCACTTTGAAGATTTATACATGGCACTTACCAACTCTACTTTTATATATTTGAAATAAAAATAGCTCAGCAGCAATTTGCTTCTTTTTTTTACTCTTGTTTTAAAACTCATTCCTCTCCTACCTTTGAAGTGTAGAGAACTCTCTCAGTCACCAGCCTTTTTGGATGGCAAAATGTTAATCATAAGAATTTATTTTCTGTGCTAACAAATGTTTTCCTTGGAGATTTTTTTTTTTTTATCATTTTAGACAGAACTTTTTAAAAAGATATAAATTAAATCAGATTGTTGAGAAATTTCCCTGGGGAACAACGCCTTCATTTATAAGATTCTCCAGATCTCTGAAATGCTCAAAGCGGTTATAGTTTCTCCAGAGAGAAGAAAATACTCACCACTAAGACATTAAGTCAAACAGCATTTTCTTCTAAGGGAATTTTATTCCAATGATATAAAAGGCCAATAAGCATAATAGTAATAAAGTAAAAAATTCAAAAAGTAAAACGTTCCATACACCCTCAGGAAGGCCTCCTTTCTGCCCAAAGTTTCTGCAAGTGCCTGCTAAAGATTATGAGCATTTCTCTAGAGCTCTGATCAGCAGATTTGATATACGGATTTAGATCAATTTTTTCTTATGGCAAATCTATATGTTATTCTCCGTCTTCATTTGGTGCTATTTGCTGAGTGGCTGTTACTCAGGGGCAAAGGTCGCTCTCTGGCGGTTGAGGCAGCCGAGTAATCTTTTACTCCTCATAAGAGAAGTGTGAGATATTAAATCACACTTGACGTACCTGAGGCATAGCAACTTCATCCATATTTTATCTGCTGTAAATTTAATACCACAGCACTTTTTAGGGTGATGTATTTATTAACTGGCTGGGGATGAGCAGTACAGAAATTCGGTTTGTTCAGGAAAATAAAATGAAGACAGTCTGACAAGTTTATGAAGTAAGTACAATAGCTATTTATTACTTTTTAAACACACAGTTTGCTGAAATGTCTTTAGCAGTGTTTGTTCAATAAATGCATAATGCTTTCTAAACCATTTCAGCTTATTTTTTTTTCCTTTGAATTTTAATAAAGCCTTTTTCTCTTAAAGCAATCATCTGTCTTCCCACTTATTGCGGCTTGGCTTCCGATGGCCCACCTGGTGCTCCCAGGTAAAGAAGCACATCTTTGTTCCATGCCCACCGCCCTGTGGAATTGTGGGGGACGGAATCACATTTAGACTTGCTGTAGTCACTGTAGCAACAGTGACTTCTTCTCTAGAGGACTGCTTCTCTCAAACACTTTGCTTAATTTTTCTTTCTCTCTTTTTGTTTCTTTCTTTTCTTTTCTTTTTTTTATTTAACATTTCCTGTTTTTCATGGGGTTTATACTATACTCCAAAATCCTTATCTCAGCTACAGATAAATTACAGGCTGCTCTCGTGATCCACATGCCAGCTCTTCTTCCTCTTTCTCTGGTGACCTGAAAATATGTCAGCTATTTATTGAAAAGAGAGAATGAGGTCTGTTCCATTTATTGGTATAGTCATTAAGTCTCATAAAACTTTCTTTTCCTTTCTTTTATTGAATGATAAGAACCTCAAGTTTAGCCTAGTGAGAACGGCATTCCTGTGGTTATAATAGTTACCTTTTTATATTCATTTCCAGATCATTTTCATTTGTGCTTTTTGGCCTTCAGTCAGATTGACCGCCAGCTTGCGGCTGATATCCCTAAAGAAATCAGGAAAGCTGTATATCTTAACCTTGGGATTAACTTCAAGTGTCTTAATTCCACAGAATGGGACCAGAACAGTGGTTCTCAAAGTGTGTTCCAGACCATAGCTGCAACAGCACCTGGGAAACTGTTGAATAGGCAAATTCCCTGGCCTCACCCCAGACCCACTGAATCAGAACTCTAAGGGTGGGATTCAACCATCTGTCTTTTAACAAGCCCTCCAGGTGTTCCTGATGCCTGTTCATGTTTGAGAACCACTGGACTAAAGTCCTGATGAATCACAAATAGATGATCTATTTACAATATTAGCATCTCTGTCTGCCCCTGCCTAACAGAGCAGATTTCCAGGAGAATCTAACACATCAAGAGCCTTAGGGAGTGAGCACAAATTTGACTGGCTTTAGAAATACTTCTTCGGTAAAGCGCAATCCAATGCCAAATACAAATCCTGTTTTGGATTACCCAGCATACGTAGAATCTGTCTTGGCATGGCTCATTGAAAGATGATTTTGATTTGCTTGAGAAAGTGGGAAGGGTGAGGGAACTAACATTTTTTGAGGGAAAGAAAACTGATATCAATGGGTCTCTTTAAAAGTTAATTCCTACAACTTTTAAAACTCTGTGGTGATATGCTTGCTTGTGTTCCTCTGGTCTTCATAAAACATAAACTCCTTTAAATAAGATCAGAGTATTTTCAGGAAACAGCATTTCAATTTAACTGAGTATGCACTGTTTTTTTTTCCCCCTGTGGTATGTTTAAAAATAAACAGAATGTATAAATAGAAAATGCTTCAGATCTATCTCTTTATCCTTCTCAGGAATAACTAATATATTATCTTCCTATATCTACCTATTCATATATTGCCTTCCTGAGCACTCCATTCCAAAACACATTTTAATTCACTCCTTGATTTCTTTTTTTTTTTTCTGTACACACTGGAAAATGCAAATCTCCACGTTATCCTGTTGCCTCTGACAGAATGTTTCAAACCGAAGGATCACCATATCAGCTTTGGATCTCACACTCTGAGGAAGTTCATTACATAATCAATTTCATGTTAAGAAAACAGGGTTTTTCTGCAGCCCTGGAAATTTGCAAGAACTTGAATTCACTCCAAAATCTTAGGGTGCATTTTGGTGTCTGTTGCAATTTAGAACTTAAATGGAGACACAATCTGATGTGTGACCTGAATTGTTTCTTTTAACTATAAAGTGTGTTCCTCTTAAGAAAATCACATCCAGCAAAAGGAAACATACAGTGATAGGACTGGAGAAAAATTAAATGAGTTTCCAGAGCCTAAACCTCTGGCATATGTTAGTCCCTTTTATTGTAGGCTAACAACAAAGCACTGAGTTATTTATTTTCTTTAACATCCTGAAAGCTTTTAAATGTATGCATATTACAACGTCTTTATAATCCTGAACTTTAGCAGCTGAGGGCAGAAGAAAAATCTACCTATTTGATGTATATATAACACATACATGTTGTTGAAAACATATTTTAAAAATATGATAAATATAAATATGTTTGCTATACACAAGTATATATATATGTGTGTGTGTGTGTGTGTATGTATATATCTCCATGATGTTTTTCAAACAGCTGACTGTGACCCAACTGTAGCTCTGGAAATCTATTTTGCCAGTCATGGTTTGCATTAAAAAATTAAATTAAATAGACAAACCAGACTAAAATAGAATACAACAGAAAACAGAATACATTACAGTATATATTTGAGGCCAACTATTACTTTGGGAAAACTTGTTTGAGTGTGTGTACTGTGTTGTGATACAAAAACACTGATGTAGAGAGTTGACTATACTCATAGTCAGTAGCTTTATTATTAGTGTGATTTGCCTGGTATTGTCTTACTTTCAATAACAACAAAAAAATAGCAAACTCCCTCAAAATACATATAAAAATATATATCCAAATATTGAAAATAAAATAATGGTGTGGCTATGTAGTATTTAAGCACAGAACTTAAGAGTTGTCTTCACATACCTTGATTCATTCATTCATTTATACATTAATGAACCTTGAATAAATGAATAATCTTCTCTGTGCCTTGATTTCTTTATCTGTAAAATGCCACTGATAATAGACCCTACCTATTAAACTATTGTGAGGATTAAATGAGTTAATATATGTAAAGCACTTAGGATGAGTACTAAATAAAATTTTGTTGTTTATGTTATCTATATTTAATGCACATCTACTCTGTGTAAGACCTAGTGCTAAGTTCATGGGGAATCCAAAATGGATTATGCATTTTGTTTTCCTTCTGCCTCAGAGAAGAAGGCTTTACCTCAAACTTCTATATTTTGCCTTTAGGCATAAGTCGAAATGAAGGGGACGCCATCCACGTTCATTTATTTAAGAAGTGTTTATTTTTTCTGTGTTCTTGGACGAGGAAAGAAGCAAAGGGAAAAGTCAAAAGACTTTCAACTCCAGGTACTAGCAGAGCTAAAGAGCATCAAGAACACATGACCCTTTCCAAGCTGAATGGCCTTTATCAAGTCTCTCCACCTTGCAGAATGGTCCTCATCTGTGCAGTGACTTCGAAGGTCCCTTCTGCTAGGGAATGAATTGCATCCTCTCAAAATTCATATTTTGAAGCCCTAACCCTCAGTGCGACTGTATTTCGAGATAGAACTTTTAGGAGGTAACTCAGGTTAAATGAGGTCATAAGAGTGGGACCCTAATCTGGTAGGACTGGTGTCCTTACAAAAGGAGGAAGAGACACCAGGGATAGGCATGCACAGAGCAAAGGCCATATAAGAACATAGCAAGAAGGGGTCCAGCTACAAGCCAAGGAAGAGCCCTCACCAGAAACTGACCATGCTGGCACTCTGAATTCCAGCCTCCGGAACTGTGATAAAATAAATTTATGTGGTTTAAACCACGTGGTCTGTAGTATTTGGTTATGGCAGCTTGAGCTGACTAAGATACTTTCCAACTCTGAAAAGTTAAAGGTGGCTGTTAGAGTGTGGAGACCTGACCATTTCTAGCCTCTCCCTTTCCCTGGCTGTCTTAGCTCCATGACGTGAGAATCTACTTTCTGGGATGAGAGTCAGTCCAGAAACACAGGCTTGGAACCTTCTCCCAGTGCAGATGGACACCACTCTTGAATTGTCATCGCATTAACCTCCCACCCTAACACCTTCCTCTAACTAACTGTTAAGGTGAAGGCTTTAGGGAAATAAAAAGTTGCTTTTCCCCACAAAAGAACCAGCCGAGGACAATTCAGTGCACTACATATTTATAGTTCTGAGGACAAGAGAGTGTCCGTATTGGGTTGAATAGCATCCCTCACAAAAATTATGTCTGCTTGGAACCTGAATGTTAAATTATTTGGAAGTAGGGTCTTCGCAGATGTAATCAAGTTAAGACGAGGCCATGAGGGTGGACCCTATTACAGTATGACTAGTGTTCTTGTAAGAAGAGGCAAATTTGGACACAGACACACAGGGGAGAAGGCCACATGAAGACAGAGACATAGATTGAAGTAATGCATCCACAAGCCAAGGAGCTGAGGGACACTAGGGACTGTTGGCAACCACGAGAAGCTAGGAGAGGAAACTAAAGGTTTGTCCCTAGAGGTCTCAGAGGGGGACCAATACCTTGATTTCAGACTTCTAGCTCCCAGAACCATGAGAGAATCAATTTCTGTTGTTTCAAGCCACCCAAATTATAGTGATTTGTTATGACAGCCCTAGGAAACTAACACAGTGCCTAAGTTAAACTATAAGTGCAAATCATTTATATTTGGAAACAATATATTGTAATATATATATAGTTTGGCATAATTCAATTGCCCCCCCCAAATTGCAATAATTCCCAAACAAAATCATATAATAACTGAGGTTTAGAAGATACTAATGAAATGACAAAAATGCATGGTTATTCCTTTTATAAACATCTACTCAGAACGCATTATGTGCTAAGCAGTATCCTGGGCACTGCAATGTTATATAACAGGGACACATCAGGCCTAGCTAAATCTGGGGAGGTTGTTTCTATGTTCCTTTTCCTGAATCACGGAGTGGCTAGATTCTTCCCAGTCTCTGCTCTGGCACTGTGGGGGTCAAGCTTGCATTTCTAATTAACCATTGCAATAATGGGAGGGGAGGAGATGTGGCCAAAACCACAAAAGGAGAGTCCTTTTTGCTCTACAAATCAGATCCCCTCAGCCAAATTTCAGGGTCTCCCCCGTACTCTTCTCATTTCTCATTTCTGATCCTGAGAAATCAAAAGTGCAGGGCTCAGCTCATTTACATACCATGGAGGACCTCGTGCCCATCATGCTGTGGATGAGACCTGGTGAACGAAGGGTATCGCGGGTACCTTTCCTGTCCAGGGAGCGCAGAATGAGTATGCCAGGCTGAGGGGAGAAGATGGGCACGAACCTTAAAAAAAAAAAAAAAAAGCAACAGTAAAAAACATGGGGAAAAACACAAAGAAATGCAGAGTTACATAAAACTGTGGGAAAAAGATCCAGGGATCATTTCTGCATGAGGCATTTGAGCTGGAGCTAGCCAGATGAGTTGGGACCATTTCAAGAAGGAGTTTATTCCTTACACTAAGAAGACTGGAACAAAATGCGGGATGCAGATGTATCATCGTTTACAAAGATGGCTCTTGCCCACATGGAAGGGATGATTGGAGAAAAGTGACATTGGAAGTAGGAGAACATCAAAGGAAACATTTTCCTTTGTATAAAGTTCTCAGGTTTCTGGGTTGGCATTACAGGGAAGAGCGCTGATATTAAGGCAAAAGTTTGATTTCTACAAGAGTTTTATTTTCTCTCCAAATCACACTCATCAGAAGCAACTGCTTGATTTTTGAGAGCGAGGGTGGAATAGCTTAGATAGTAATACAGTTGCTGCCTGTTCAGGGCCAGGCCCTGGTGTGAGGGCTTTATGTGATGTTCTCACTGAACTGGTACCTGAGCTCTGCGAGGCGGTGTGACGGGAATCCTCACTTAACTAAAGGAGACATCTAGAGTTCAGAGCTGGTAGCTGAGCGTTTGGTACTGAGGTTGCAAATAGAAATGGAAGGGCTCCGGGACCACACCAGCCCTCTTGGGTGTATGTTCCTTGGGCCACTTGCATTCCAATCCCGTTGTGTTCTGAGTTTTTCCTTAAGCCTTTGGGCATTGCCTTATACTTACTGAATCAAATTCTGTCAGGCAAAAGCCTGGGAATCTGCATTTCTATAAGCCATCCAAGGTGATTTTTTTAGGTTGGCAGAAATTTGAGAATCACTGAGCTACACTTTGTACATGGGTGGCCTGGAGAGGACCTCTGGACAAAGCTGCTTTTGTGTGCTCCCCAAAGAGTGGGTCCTTGTCCCACATCATGAAATGCCAAGTGTCAGACACACGGTAAAGTCATTTTCATTTTTATCCAGGAGGATTTGAGTAGGGGAATGGGAAGGTGAGAGGGAAATGGGACCAAAGGAAGTCATAAAGGGGAAAAAAATCTCTAAGATGAGAAAGACAAATGAAGCAAAGAAATGACATGAATGAGCAATTGAAACGGCAGGAGAGGAAATGTTACAGGGCCTCTATCAAAGAATGGGGAGAAAAGATCAAGCATTTCAACTTCGTTGCCTTCCCTTTGTTCCTATATGAGCGCCCACCATTCTTCCACTTTCTACCTCCTTTACTTAATCGAAGATTGGGGGGGGGGTGCAGAGAATTCATCTGCCAAAGTAAAAGTGAAAGGGGCAACCATCATTCATGAACGGTTTGTGCTTTTTCACTTTGCAGAAAATGACAATGATAAAAATAACCTCCTTCCCCCATCCACCTAAATAGCAAATGCAAAATATAGCGTCAACTGGCAACAGTTTAATTCCTTCACAATTCAACCTGAATTAGTGAATCTGAATCTCTTGCCCATGTTGAAAAACCTCCTCAGGTGATTTTGATGTCTGTCCCTACTTAATAATCCCTGGGCTAGATCATCTCAAGGGCCCTTTTTAACTCTGACAATCGATTTTTACCAAGTATTCTTCGTGCAAATGTCACAGGGGTGGGGAGAGGGATTTCATCTTGCTCAGATCTAAAATAGAAGGTTCCCAGTGTTTCTTAATATGTAGGCCACTGTTTTCCTCCTACGCTGTCTGCGACACTGTTTGTTTTAAATGTGGCCTAATTTCACATTAGCAGTGGGTCTATGGAACATGGTAATTCTCCTGAGGAACATTGTGTTTTTATAATACCTTGGGACGGACACGTTGATACAGCTCTGGGAGAGAGAACACGGCAATGCCGCATTCCCCAGAGAGCCTGGTCTCTGGTGAAATGGAGAATTACTGCACCAGTTAAAAATAGGCTCCAAAGGGGGGAAAAAAGTCAAAAAGAAAGTGCCAAGGGAGGCATGAGTCATTGAGCTTTTGATCAGTGGGATGCACTGATACGTGTTAGGCCAGGAACCTGTCTGTCAGCCCTGCGTGGGCTGCAGGACCACACAGGCGAAGCGGGCTGCAGAGAAGCCCAGAGGAGGCGGTGGCGGAAGGAAGGGCTGTCCCCAGGCACAGCAGGAGCTGCTCAGAGCTCCTGGGGGTGTGGCTGAGGCCACCAGGAACCAAGAAGTGCACACATGGCAGGGAGGGGCTCTGCTCTTGTTGGGGGTCTTAAGCAACAGTTCCTCCTCACTCCTGATCCACCTATTTCCCTCCCTGAGACCCCGTAGTAAAAACATTTTTGCCCTGGCCTTATGTGTAGAAAAGGGAAGTGGTTTTGGCAAGGATGACTTCTGCCAAATAGTCTCTTGGAGGTTTTGTGCTGGCAGGAGCTTCAGAAGGCATGTGCATATGCATGTGTGTGTATGCACACAGCCATGTACACTGTGCACATGCTGCACTCGTGTGTATGTCAGGCCAGGTGCCTGCTGAGTGCCTACTCCTCATGCACTTATCCCTCAGTCCACCTCACTGCAACCCTGAGAGGCACCATTTCACAGATGAGTCTATTGAGGCTGCGAGGCTTGCAGTGTGGAGGTGGAATTGGAGCACAACTTGGTGTTCAAAGCCTGTGGACTGTCTGCTAATCCATTCCAATTCTCCAGCGGGAGGCTGACCTCTGAACTTGTCATTTGGGAAGCATGTGTTTCATGCTGAAGGTGTTTGCTCTCTGTGTTGGTGTCTATCAGAGATAGATCAAAACCTGACTTTCAGCCTCTGAACTAATTTTCATCTCACTCCCTGTTCTGTTCTCAGTGTTCCAGGCACTTCATTTCCTGATGCACCTGCTCACTGGCTGCCTTGCCAGCTGGGTGCTCTGTCCTGATCCTCATCTGACTGGGTGAGGGCAACAGGCTGTGCCCTGCAGTTGCCTCGAGGTCTTCTGTCACAGCTGCCTTCCAGGAACACAGATTATTCTCATCCTTCTCCAGCTTTGCTACGTTTTATAGCTCCTGGGGATCTTCAAGAGAACCCTAGTGCCCAGGCTAAATCCACTATGAATTCTTTCGGAATCTCTTGGAGATGGGACCCAGGCAGCAGTATTTCCTAAAGCTCCTCAGGGGATGGAAATATGCAGCTGAGAGCCAGTGTAGAACATGACAAACAAGTGATGTTTCCAAAATAGTGTTTGTTGAGCATCTACTTTGTGCTGGGCAATTTGGAGGTAAAGATGAGAAACTTCCCTACCATCTACACTAAAAGGTGGGGGGAGGTATAAAATGCAAATTGCAGTGTTTCTCAGTTACTTGTGAGAAACTTCTCTGGGGGCACTTTGAATTAAATCATTTTAATATGATTAGGTGTATGGCCAGGGCTTGCTCATCCATAGTGATGGGGAATAGGGTACCATAAATAAATGAGCTCCAGGGATGGTGCCTTATCGAGTCATTACTTTTGACCTTATCCTTCATAAACCTTTGACAAAAGCTGGTGACATGCAGCAAAACAGACTCATTTGAACCTCATATTTATTCATTTATTTATTTTTTTGCTCATCTTTTTGTGGAAATGCCAGTGAGGACTATATTGCCCAAAACGTGGGCAGCAGCAGAGGGCACAGAGAGATTGAAAGAGACTGCATCACTGTCTGCCCCAACATGATCAAGATATCTTCTAAGTTCTATTTATTTCCAAGGAAATAATCACAATGCTATGCAAGGGGCTGCTGGTGTGGGTGTTTACATTATATTATCATATAGCCCTATTAGACTATAATTTACTATTGACACAGTCGAGCACTCAAGATTGAGGGCTACTGACCCTATTGTCAATCTCAGACTAGCTACAAAACCCCTGTCTCTGATGTGACCACAGGTGGCCGCCCTGCTTCCAGTTTGCAGTAATACTCCGACCCAGAGCTTTTCCAGACATGCACACGGCTTCCCACCTCCATCAATGTTTTCCTTATTTCTGGGTTTGTACAGCTTGCTCTGACTCACACTAGCTCTGAGACCTTCATGTCCCCATTTTCAAATTGGGTGGGATTCCCTAATCCTCAGGATGATGAGTGGATTAAATGAGATGAGGCAATTAAAGGTGTTT
This sequence comes from Propithecus coquereli, assembly GCF_000956105.1. NCBI lineage: Eukaryota > Metazoa > Chordata > Mammalia > Primates > Indriidae > Propithecus > Propithecus coquereli. Next base: position 6,072,596 of record NW_012155062.1, on the reverse strand, counting down.
AGCACACCACACAGCCCCAGGCCTGGCATTGAGCGGGGAGCCACTGTAGCTCCCATCTTTTCTTTGCGAGTTTTCTTCCTCTCAGACTTTTAGAACTGAGAAAACTTAAGCTTCTGACGGTTTCAAATGGCAATGGATATATAACTTGTTCCATATCTTTCCCTTCCTTGAGACATTTATAGAATAAAACAAAAGGCCCGTCTTCAATTAATTATCTTTGTGAGGACAGTTAACATTTAAGGAATCCAACCAAGTCAAGGGCATCAACTCTTTTGTTCAGGACCTTCTCAGCTGAGAGACTTAAATCATGGTTTATTCAATGTTGTGAGTACTTCTGGGATAGAGTAATAACACAGCACTTCAACAAAAACAGCAAAGTTTTGAATAATGTATTTTGCAAACAGAAGCAATATTCTAACTGGATTTCCAGCTGGAAGACAAACGCCCTGAGACCAGGCTTCTAGAGAAGGAAAGGGAAGAAGAGCTGAGCAAATGGCAGCAGAACCTTTGTCCAGGAGCTTGAAAACTGGCTGGAAACTGAGTGCTGGGACTGAGGTCTTGCCATTAGTCTCCCATTTCACAGATGAGCCAACGGGGGCTCTGGTCACTGGCTAATGGCTGGGAGCACCCAGCGGAAGAGCAGGTGGGTGGTCCAGGTGACCTTCAGTCCGGAGGAAAATGCAAGAGGGGTCTGGGTTTGTCCTTGGGCTGCCTTCTGGGGTGCCCACAGCATAGGGTTGGGGGCAGAGAGAGAAAGGAGATCTTTTCTGTTAATCTTTTGATCATGGGTCCACTCCACCGAGAAGTGCCTCCTTCCACCTCACAAGTCTACCTGAGCATCTGCACATGTAAATAGAATGGCTATTTTTGTTAAACAGAGCTTAACTATTTCTGAAACAGCCATTTATTTGTGAAGACTATTTTATGTTAATTTAATTATAGGAAAATTGAAAAGTGTAATACACAGCTAAGCCCTTAAGGCCGGTTAATCTATTTGGATTGTAACAAATATAATTTTTATTAGCTCAGCCTATTTGGATGGTAACGAGTATAACCTTTCCATAGACATTACAGACTCTGAGTTATGGTCTATTTTTATGTAAAACCAGCCTTGAGTAGAATAAAAAGAAAGTTCTTTTATCTGTCATTGTGTTATGAAATCATTATATTAATGAGAGTAGAATCTGAGCCATTCCTATTATCTTAGAGTGGAGCGCATGTCTTCTCTAGGTGTGATTGAAAAAAAAAAAAACCCAGGTAGTTATTAGAAAAATGATCAGCCTTATGGAGAGGTAAGACATTCTGAAGCCTCCGTTGGGTAAAATATGTTGATTTTTAAGAGGGAACGTTAATCATTTCTTCCAGCCAATCAGACTATCTACCCAGAACCTCAACTGTCTTGGAACACAGTCGAGTACTTGGAATGAAACAAGAAAAGACCTTGAGGGGCCAAAAGGGTGTTGCAAAGCCTGAGCTCCATGGAAACTCTTTTCTTTCATAGAAGAGTCCCCAATTTTGCCTGGTTTCCCAGTCCTTGACAGATAACAAACTTTACAACCACTGGGGTAAGATTTTCAGTGTTAATGTATTCAGCAGGGTCAAATGCAGACTTTGGAGCCAGATCCAACCCCAGATCTCCTGCTCACATGAGTGGCCTGTGTGCCTCAATTTTCCCTTCCATAAAATGGGGATGATGATTCTCTCACACACAGAGAGCTGTGTGAGAACTTGGAAGAATTACTAAATGTACAGCACTTTGAACAGCTCCTGGCACAGAGAAAGCCCCAACGTAAGCATTAGTATTTCATTATTACCATACAAGTGAAGGTAGCATTATTACTGTTTCCTTTTTTCCAAAATGACAATTTATTATACAGGCTCTGGTGCCCACATGGCCTGACAACCAACATTGCACTTTCTCAAACTTTTCTTTGATATCATTTTTTTTTGCACTATACTAAAATAATTTTAAAATATATACATCTTAAAACATTAATGCAATACACAAAGAGTGCAATGCACACCATCTGGGGGATGGACACGCTTGAAGCTTGGACTCGGGTGCGGGGCAAGGGCAACATACGTAACCTAAACATCTGTACCCCCATAATATGCTGAAAAAAAAACATTGTTGCAAAGTTTGGGAAAATTCCAGTATATTAAGCCATGGTACTTCATAGAGCATCTACTGTGTATGAGGCCTGAAGCTAAGTACTTTCAGTATTAGGTGACCCTATAGTGTTTCATGGAAACCAGAAAACTTGGAGGGCAAAAGTGGGCCTATCAATAATTATTCCACAACTATCCTCAGGCTAACCAGAATATGGTATCATGTTGAATTCTTACCACAACTCCAAAAGACAGACAGTGCTATGTCCATTTTTTAGGTGAGAAAATAAAGGACTTAAGAGTCAAATGCTGTGCCCAACATCGCACAACTAGAATGTGGTCACGTCAGAAGTCACATACAAGTTTGCTGTACTTCAATACACTGGCCTTTAACAACTGGGCTACACTGCCTGTCTCAGTGAGCTCAGGCTGCTATAACATAATGCCATAGACTGGGCAGTTTAAACAAGAGAAATTTATTTCTCACAGTTCTGGAGGCTGGGAAGTCCCAGATCAAGGTGCTGGCCAGTTTAGTTCTTGGTGAAAGCCTGCTTTCTGGCTTGTAGACAATTGCCCTCTCTCTGTGTGTCCTGACGGGGAGAAGGGACAAGGCAGCTTTCTGAGTCTCTTCTTATAAAGGCACTAATCCTATTCATGAGGATGCTACCCTTGTGAACTGATCACCTTCCAAAGGTCCCACCTTTCAATATCATCGTATTAGGGGTGAGGGTTTCAACATACCTATTTTGGGGGACACAAACATGTAGTCCATAGAACTGTCCTTCACCTCTAGCTAAGAATCTATTTTTACTTATTCCTAGCTTTAATTAAGAACAAAACAGCTGCTCACTTATTTAGTCTCTTCCTTGATGCGTAATAATCAAGAAAGTTTAAGTTAAGGTAGTTCCATTGCACAAAACATGATTTTTCTTGGCTCATAAAAATGTTGAGTCAGAATTTCACTAACCATAACTTCAAGAAGACTTTATGTGATTCCAGCAAACACTGTTTACTTGAGGGAAACTTGAGTTAGATGAATTTGCCATTTAGGAGTCTTTTATATCAGGTACTTTGTCCGTTCATCTTTGTTTTAGAAGGAACTAGAAGGGCATAAGGCTTCTTAATGCATACTTAGGACAAATGCTGGGTCATATTCCTGGGCTTCCAAAGCTTTGCCCACTCCCTTGAGCAATAGAATTCAAGACTACCTCTTCTGAGCTAGATTCATTTATTCATGCACTAACATGCTCATATATTCAACAAGTATTTTTTGAGCTCATTCTTGGCACCAATCTCCACACTAGGCTGAAGATACAGTAGTGAACAAAATCAGTCATGGGAGTCTTCTCATTCCATTAGTTGTCCAGTGACCAACTATTTTCTGAGACTTGTAGGCAGAGAGTGGACCAATCTAGTAACCAGGTGGCCAGCCATCCCAGTTTGCCCACGACTGGGGGGGTTTCCTAGGGGGAACTTTCAGGCCTGAAACTGGGGGAAGCCCAGAACAAAGGGGAGCTAGTGGCAACTGGTTATTTGATTCACTTAGAACTCTCATTCTCCGAAAGGGAACTTAATGATAAAGATTCTTTCCTCGATCAAAATTTAGTTAGGTTCCACATGCCCATCTGTACACTTTCTTGTAAAATCCAGTTTTAGCAAGAGCCTGCTAAGTCATCTTCACAAGAATTTCCCACCTGTGCTACCTGACCAGTCTCACTATCTGGTCAAAATTCAGCACTGCTTACCCCTGGTGTCCACCACCCTGGCCCGCATTCAGCAAGAATTTCGTTAGGGCCATTCGGCCAGAATACTCCCCAGACTGAATGTCTCCTTTTAGTAATTTTCCATCCACTGACCCCTGCTCCTTGGCTATAAATCCCCACTTGTGCCTGTTGTATTTAGAATGGAGCCCAGTTCTGTACTCAAGTCTCTTTTCTCTTATTGCCATAGTCCTGAGTAAAATTTGCCTGTGTCACTTTAACACTTTTCTGGCTCTAGTTTTCCTTGACACTAAATTGGAGTAATTTCACGTTTAGCTCAAGTTCATTAGCTCCCTCTCCAAGCACGTGGGCTTACTTGGAGTGCTTGAAGAGAAGAAACTCCCAGGCTGTTGGATTGTCCAGTTCTGTGCCTGACAGGAGGAGAGGGGACTGGCGTCCTACTCAGCTCCCGGCAGGTCTGCACACTCACACTGTTTCTGGACTCCAGGGACTGCCCTCAACGCTGTTGCCTGGCTGGTAAACTCTCAGGCAAAGTGGCATTTGCCAAACTCAACCTGACCCTGTGGGGTGTAACCGATCCCAGAGGCTGCAGTGTTGGCTGGAATCGGTGTGAAAACCAGACTGCTGGGTTTGCAATTCCGCTCCACTCCTTTATAGCCTGAACCATGGGCAAGTTACATAGCTGCCTAAAGCCTGAAAGATGGGAAGAATAGTAGCGCAGTAGGCACCCCTATTCACAGGGCAGAGCACAGTGTCTGACACTCAGACACTCAGGAATAATGCTAGCATATGAAAACATTTCCAGCATATGAGGAGAGGCTGTGGGGCCGTATAGAAGAACCCAGAACAGGGTAGGTGGAGGAACACAAAACCGTCTTTTACTACGCGTCATCCTGAGCAAGAGTGGCGCCTTGGTCATGGCCAAGAATCACTTGCCCTTCCTCCCACCAAGAGTGAGAGGCTAAGCTGCCTCCACATGGCCTCAGGGCTTGGCCACTGGCTTACTGGGGTTCAAGGGACACTAGCAAGTCTGGTGACAGCAGAGAGTCGGTAAACACATGCCCAGAAGCTGCTTTGACGCAGCTATAGCAAAGCCCAGGATGGGTGACCAGGAGAGAGGCCCAGTCCTCGGTGGACACGGCAGCCCCCAGCCCACAGAAGTTGACTGAAGAGGCCTATGTGAGACCAGCAGGACGGCCCAGAAAACCCACAAAACTGTGAGAAATGATAAAGTGTTTTTAGCCACTCAGTTTTGATGTGGTTTGTTTCATTCCTATTCTGTGCCAGGCATTTTGATCCTCACAAAAAACTTGGGAAGGTGGGAGTTATTGGTCCCTTTCTGCAGATCAGGAAATGGTCTCAGAAGCTGCAGCACCTGGTCCTGGTGTCACACGTGGTCAGCGACTCCTCCTGACGGGGCTGCCTGACTCCAAACTAGGGTTTCATAGTAAGTCCCACTCTTCTCCTTAAGATGTTTTTACTTACAAAGTCTCCTGTAGGTCAAACTTGTTTTTATCCTGGTGGATGTAATCTCCACCCTTTTTTATTCTTTCTAAGGATACCAAAACAATTTAAGATAATCTTCTCTGTAGTCATTCAGGTAAGATCAGAGGAAGCGAGTATTATGACAAAAGTCCATAGGATGTTTTCAAAAAGCCACTGCTGAATGGACATGGGTGTCTGTGCAAGGGTCCCTGGAGCCTGTCCCTCAGGATGGCCACCCTATCTGTCAGTGTCCAAAAAGTAAATATTTTAGGCTTTCTGAGTCACGTGGTCTCTGTCACAACTACTCAACTCTGCTGTTTTATTTTGTTTTGTTTTCTGCCAGGTGATCTCACAATCACTTTTTGTTTTTCAATAAAGTACCACTTGGGAAAATTTTATGGCCCCAAACCACTTCCATCAGTTCTGACTTTGGTTGCTTACAGAGAGGAAAGCTCATGAAAATCAAGACTTTCTGTTTCTCCATAGGCTCAAGAACTTTCAAATCATATATCATAAAATCTGAAGTAAATGTACTTCTGTGCGATGGATAAAATAAACAATTGTCCTAATATTCTGAGGCTTGGGATAATGGATTAAAAATGCCATATCTCAAACAAATTACAGGTGTTCATCACTGTGTTGGGTTTTGCTTTATGGTGCTTTGCAGATATTGAGTTTTTTACAAATTGAAATTTCGTGGCAACCCTGCGTTGAGCAAGTCTGTCGGCGCTGGTTTCCCAATAGCGTGTGCTCACTTTGTGTCTGTATCAGCATTTTTTAGCAATGAAGTATTTTTAATCAAGGTATGTACATTGTTTTTTATACATAATGCTATTGCACATTCACTAGTCTACAATATTGTGTAAACATGACTTTTATATGCACTGGGAAGCCAAAAAATTTTGTGTGACTCACTTTATTGAGACATTCGCTTTAGTGTGATGAATTGGAGCCAAACCTCTGATAGCTCTGAGATACATCTGCAGATTTATACGGAGGTGACGTGCACAGCCAGGTTTATTTAGATGATTTGAAAAGTGGCTTAACTTTGATGAAGAGTTTGGATCATTTTTTCATAAAGTGTGATGTTGAAAAGAGTAATATTTCTAAATTAATATATTATTTTCTACAAGTGGTTTGTCATATAAGGAATTCTGATGATGATACCTATTTCATGAAATTGTTATAAGAATTAAGTGAGATAATATTGAGTGCCGACATTTAGGGGGTATTCAATAACTATTAGCATCCATTCTTTCCCCTTTGATAACAGAAGCAAATACCTGGGAGAAATCACTTTAATCCAGTATTTCATCCAAAGGAATTCATAGAACACAATTTGAGAATTCCTACTATGATGGTTAATTTTATGGGTTATCACGGCTGGGCCGCAGTGCCCTGATACTTGATCAAGTGTTATTCAGGATGTCTCTGTGAGGGTATTTTTTGGATGACACTAACATTTAAGTGAGTGGACTTGGAGTAAAGTGGACTGCTTTCTATTAATACAATGTGTGTGGGCCACATCCAATCAGTTGAAGGCCTGAAGAGAAGTAAAATGGACCTCATCCAAGCAGGCGGGAGTTCTGCCAGCAGACAGCCCTCGGACTCAGACTGAAACTCTTCCCTGGGTCTCTGGCCTGCCAGTCTACCCTGAAGATTTTGGATTTACCAAACCTCCACAATCGCTTGAGCTAATTCTTTGAAATAAATCTCTCTCTCCGTATAATACATCTTGTTTGTTTTGTTTCTCTAGAGAAGGCTATCACCCTTACCTTCTAGAAAACATCTCAAGAGCAAAATGGAATAAAAAGAATTAGGAGGAAATAATGGAGAAGGTGAGAGAAAAATCAAACTTTGGATAAGGAAATTATTTCCCTGTGTCAAGTAATCTTTACGATATTCTTAATTCCTTTTAGAAATAACTAAATTATATTCGGCTGCTGCCGACTGAATCCATATTCTCCATACTGTCTTATGTGATAATTAGGCCAATGTGTTGAAAAGAGAGTTGTCCTTTTCTCTGAACCTGAGCTCCTGGCAGGAACTGCCTGTGTGTGTGTGTGTGTGTGTGTGTGTGTGTGTGTGTGTGTGTGTGTGTGTGTGTAAGAGGGAACGAGAGGGAGAGGGAGAGAGATAGAAAGAGAGAGAGATTATTTTAATACCCACAGAAGGGAGTAGAGAGGGGGAGGAGGGAAATGAATGGAAGTTTTAAGTTTCATCTTTTCAACTTGAAAACCATTGTGGGAAGTATCAGTGTCCTTCAAAGGAAAAGGAACACAAACTTGAAAGGGGGCAGGATATGAAAAAGAGAGGGTGTGATGGGCTGTTGAGTGGAGGGGAAGCGCACCACATGCGGCGCCCCGAGGGGACAGTGGATAAACAGAAAGGGCGGGAGCTTCCCTTCCTGGGGAAGGAGGCCAGGAAGGCATCTGCGGAAGGGAGCACAGAGAGCATCCCCTCCCGAGGGCCTGAGGGATGCAGGCAGCTCCCCCTAGATGCCCCAGACATTTACCGGCCATATGTGGAAAGAAAGATAAGCTCTGAAAGCACTTTTTAGTGGATCCACAAAGGTCACAAGTTTTGAGGGTAGCTTGGGGACAAACGAGATTAAAGATATTAAGGACCTAGAAAAAGGCACGAGAGGTGTTGAAAATCAACTGAAAGTCCACCACGAACAGTTAGACAGCTGCTCTAGTGGAACGTTGAGGAATATGACTAACTCTTTAAACTGACTTTGCATGAAGGCTGTGTCACGGGATTTTAGCTACAAGCAAAAGAGGGAACAATATTTAACTCCAGGTGGAAGACGGTGACCCCCGGGCCTGAGGAGTTAGAGGCCTTTGTGTTAGTTGGCTTATGTTGATGTTGAGAAGTGATCTCCAGGCCCATATTAACAGTTAAAATATAGGCAATAGAGGCAACTAATAAACACGGAAGTGCTATAACTCAAGGAAAGAATAGTGAGTTTGGTGTGTGTTTCCAAGAATGCTGACACGTTTCACTGAAATTACACATCAATTTTTAAAAATTAGTTTAAGGGTAATAAAAGTGAGTGGATGACCATCTACCCAAACTCTCCCAATCTAACTCTATAAATGCAATGCATCCTTATTGATTTTAATATCCTGGTATTACTGTATACAAGAAAGGCAAAACCACCGGGGAGGGGGAGCAGGCATGAATATCAAGAGGCTAAAACCTGTCATAAGGGTGAGTTAACATCCAAAGGGGGAAAATATCCAGCTTTTTCTGTGCTTACTGATATTTAAATTTTTTAAATCTCAAAGTTGCACTGACATTTTATTTTTAAAGCAGCAGAGGTGACTTCAGCCTAACGCTGCTGGGGGTAATATGGTTCCTCCTCATCTGTGCAAGTTTCAAAAAAAGAAGAAGAAAGAAAGAAAAAAAAGAAAAAAGAAGAATGAAAGGATGGAGGAAATCTCTCTATTGGGTGCATCCTTTTATGTTAAAGCCTCTGAAAACATGATAGGGACAGAACCTACTTTTGTAGGTGAGCAGCATGCATGCGCCGCTGTCCCTGGAGACTTCTTTCCCTTCTCACTAAAGGTCCTGTGCCAGGAACGTCCCTAATACGTGTTTGCTTCAGGGCTGGGGAGGAAAAGAGCTTCCTGCCTGGTGGAGACATTGCTTGGCTGTTACCCCAGGCATATATTGTGCCTCGATTTTAATTAAAGCATTTGAATCCTGGCGGGTCAGTATTGTTAGAAGGGATGTCTGATTAATTGCTTACTTCTTTGTCACAGCTATAAATGGAATGTCGTGAGGATACATGTTAAAATCCAAACAATTCTCCCTAGAGTGGACGGGTAAATGGACTTGGGAGCAATCAGTTCCTTTCACTTGGAGTGTGAGATAGCAGAAAAGCCAAAATTGCACTGGTCATCAAATGATCTCATTTAAAGAGGCTATGGGTTAAAACTACCTCCTGGTGATGGATGGCAGGCCAGGGCAACTCTTTATGTGCACGCCACCAGCTCCGAGGTACAGGGACGATTCAGCAGGTAAAGAACTCTGCTCTCAGCCAGCCAAATTAATAAATGTGCAAATTAAAAAGGATGTCAGAGCACTAAAGAAACATCTGCTAACCAAAGTAAAAAAGTAATGATGATGATGATAAATACGGAGAGACAAAAGGGATTTCTGCCTCAAGCAAATTTCCATCCAGCTGCACCCTAGTAAGGAGCAATCAGAGTTACTCATGAGACTCTCCCACTGGCAAAATGTTCAGAACACTATCTGTTAGCATCCAGGTGATAGACTTTTTGACTATTGACACCTGAGAAATATATTACCAGACAGTGGTAACTGTCCTAGTTCACTCTAGTTCAGGGTTTCTCAAATATGGAATTCTTGACATTTAGGGTCAGCTAATTCTTCTTTGTGGGGGCTGTCCAACACATTGTAGGATGTTTAGCAGCATGCCTGGTCTCTACCCACTATTAGCAGTCCCCAACATTTTTAGCACCAAGGACCGGTTTCATGGAAGACAATTTTTTCACAGACAGGGGGTGGATGGTTTTGGGATGATTCAGACACATTACATTTATTGTGCACTTTATTTCAATTATTATTACATTATAATATATAATGAAATAATTATACAACTCACCATAATGCAGAATCTAATGCCACCACTGATCTGACAGGAGGCGGAGCTTAGGCGGTGATGCAAGTGATGGGGAGTGGCTGTAAATACAGATGCAGTTTTGCTTGTTCACCCACCACTCACCTCCTGTTGTGCAGCCTGGTTCCTAACAGGCCATGGACCAGTACTGGTCCAAGGACTGGGGGCTGGGGACTACAGCACTAGATGATGGTATCTGCTCCCTCCCTCACCAGTTATTACAAGCAAAAATGTAGACAATTGTCTCACGGGGTTGCGGCAGGGGGGTGAGGTGGGGTGGTGGGGGTGGGAAATTGACGCTGGTGGAGGACCACTGCCCTAGGTCAACTTGCTGAAGCATAGTATCTTCCATTGTAACATACACGGCTAGACAAACAATATTTATAGCAGTACAATGATAGGGATGGCTTGTAAAGGATTTATTTGCAATATTTCTGCACAGTAAGCAGTCAGGGTTGAATTGCATCTAGTGAGCCATACGTTACATATAATAGTTGAAATTGATAAACCTTTTAGAAAATTCAAAATGTTTACCTTTTAGAAATTCAGGCTGCTGTGCACACTCCTACACACAGTTTTCTATTTGCAATGCTTTCTCTTTGCTCCCTTTTGCAAGAAATTTGGAACTGGAGTTATGTCTTCTTTTGCAATGCAATACACAGCTTTGGCTTTCATGAGGTAATCCATCAATGACTCTTTTCACAACTAAAAACGATGAGAAAAATCTTGTAGCTAAACACTCAGAGCATCCTAAGATCTTCCCATGAACTTCCTGTTTAGAAACAACGTAATTACTAATTGTAATTATGTCCCGAATCTCTGCAACCAGCTGTTTTTGCTTTTTGTTGTTGTTCAAGAAGCAGGTGAAGTCAATACTAATTTTTGGAATTTACACGAGCAGCCTAGGAAAAAATTCAGTGCCGATTATTCTCCATGGCTGTTTACTTTACCTATGCACTTATTTTGAGAAAATGAATTTTTCTCTATCAATTTGTTTATAATGGCACAACTTATAATTGATATCTAATGAGAGGATTATCACTTTATGAAACTGGAATAGGGCCAGATGAAGTGCAGTGATAGAAAAATATTTGGGATATTATATTTGTTACATTTCTCATTGTCAAAATAAGACCTTGGCCATTATTTCTGTAAATAAGGGCTAAGTCTATAGTCACATCCATCTACATAATAACTTCTTAAAAACATACTGTAAGTACAGTAAAGGAATCCCTCTTTTTATATAGTTTTCTAACCACTTCTGGTTATTAAAATATTCAAGATTAAGAAGAATATTGATATGGGAAAAGCTATGATGAATGGACAGAACAATCCAGTCTAATTCTCCAGGACCCCACTATCCTGAGCTCACACAGACACACATTAGAGACTTCCCGTAGATTTTAGAAGTTTCACGCCAGACCTTAAAACTTACTAGGACCTCTCCTAAATCAACAATTTCCTTCTACAAGAAGAGTCCCCACCTCTTCAATATTAAGTAGTTATAGAAACATATTATACTTTCCCCATGGTAAAATATGATATTTAGCATATCCACTACAAGATGCTTAATTTGAAATCAGATATTGCCAGCTTTGTATCATTCTTTCTTTCCACCTGGCTTTGGGTGTGTCTCCCAAAACTTTCTCATGTAATTGAGCCACCTTAAAGTTTATCTTAAAATCTTATAGGAAAAGCAGCAGATGAAAACAACATGTCAAGGTCCATAATATTTGTAGGCTAACCCCTCGCTCCAGACCAATTCAGAAGTCTACAGAAATTTGCACAAGATTTGAATAAGCAGCCACACTTCAGGGTACTTGCCCAAATGCAATCTGGAAGTCTTTTTAAATTCATCCAGCCTTAACGGAAACCAGACAGCTCTTCCATCTTAGATTACAGAGTAGTGAAGGATGCCAATGTCTTTATTAGTAAGATTCTGTGTACCTTTTGTATAGTATAGGGATACTAAAATTATACTCAATTTTTCAATGTACTGTGCATGGATACATTGAATATTCATCTATGCATATACATGTACATTTAGTTGTGATCACAAAAATTTGGAAGAAATTATGATTCAAAGGGACTGCTGAGGGAATCAAAGAGTCATAGAACTTAAAAGATCACCTGGAAAGTTTCCCTCCCATTTCAAAGGGAAAAATGTCCCCCCTTTTTAGAGACGTTCTCTGGAGAAGAAGATGCACTGGCCTCTTGATTGTCTTTGTGGTACGGGATGACTTGCTACTGTTGTGATCTAGGAGTTTTCCTGTGGCACTCATCCCTTTGTAAAGATGCAGAGAAATACCTGGTCTTCCACGGCTACTGTTGAATATTATTTATTGTAAAGTAACCATGCAGTCAAAAAGCATTTGCACTGATTGGTTATGGCCAATTACTGGCCAACCAGAAAGCTAGGCTATGCAAAGAGTTGAGAAACAGCTGCACAGATGTGGGTCAGTGACCATATAACCTTCCATCGTGCTGACTGACCAAGAAAACCATTTTTGTCTATTGTAATTAAATGATGATGTGAGGTTAAAAGAAAGGTATACTGTTCAATAAATGGATCCCAGGTCAGATAAATGCTTTAGGAGAACTGAGGTACATGCCAACCATGAAGTCTAATTTCTTACCAGAAAAACAAATAATACAAACAATGTTGTATGAACAGGAAGCACATGGTTCATACCTAAGCAACTAAAGTAGTAAAGGGTGCAAGGTTAGCAAGATGAGGAAGACTGGGAAATGAATGGACATGTAGAAGGATCATGGATATTTCAGGACATACAAAAAATAAGCTTTTACTGCAGTTGTGTGTTCACACTTTTGACATTTGATGGCCCATTTGATGAGTTGAAAGGAGACCTGAGTGGGTGTGAGAACACTAGAGTTCCAACTGGCTCTCACACCAACTGTGTGACTTTGAGCAAGTTTCTTTACCACTTGGCTCCTACGTCAATGCACTGGTCGACGAGATACCAGCTGTTCCTATCTGCTCAGTGCCTTTCTTTCTTGTACCGGGTGTGCCTGCTTTGGAATGAATATGCAATCATTAAAAACACGCATGCTCTCTCTCTAAACATCCAGCTGTAGAATAGGATCTACATCAAAGTCCTATCAGTGAAAATCAGGACTGCAGTGGTGAACCACTATCTAATTTTTAAAAATTCACATGCAGGAGTGTATTATAAGCATATCTCCAAGTACCGTGTTTGGGTAATGTTGATTTATTAGTACAGTAGAATCCCACTAATTAGCACTAATGACAGGGGAACCCATTGTGGATTATAAAATTTTGCAAATTAGTGAATACATGAATAAACAATAAAAATCAGGAGTCCTGCACTGCAAAATGTCCTTTTCCACTTATTTTGACAAGAAGGTATTTAATGTTGATTATTTATGATAATTCTTCATCATACATTGATAATGTTAGATTTTGTTAAAAGGGGCATTTGTGAGGATTAATGGCATAATGCTCACAAAGCATTTGGGCAAAAGGAGCAACACAAGTGCAAAACATTAGAGTGATATACCTAATGATGTTGTAGAGGTAAAGGAAGAAAACTTAGAAGTTTTAGATGAGAAGTGCAAGAGGCAGCTGGATATTTTTGGGGAGATTATTGGAATTGTGAGCTTGCTTGAGGGTGAACAATACTTAAATATTAAATGACTATGGGCCGGGCGCAGTGGCTCATGCCTGTAATCCTAGCACTCTGGGAGGCCGAGGCAGGAGGATTGTTTGAGCTCAGGAGTTCAAGATCAGCCTGAGCAAGAGCGAGACCCCATCTCTACTAAAAATAGAAAAAATTAGCTGTGCATGGTGGCACGTGCCTGTAGTCCCAGCTACTCAGGAGGCTGAGGCAGGAGGATCGCTTGAGCCCAGGAGTTTGAGGTTGCTGTGAGCTAGGCTGACACCATGGCACTCTAGCCCGGGCAACAGAGTAAGACTCTGTCTAAAAAAAAAAAAAAAAACAACTATCGAAAACAGATCTGACTTCATGTTTTCCATTGAGATATTCAAGTGATTTAATGCATTATGCTAGCTACTGTGAATAACCTGGTATTTCAAATAGCACCATCTAGCAATAATAAATGTACTGAAATATTTAATAAAAATGAAGTTTACAAATGAAATGGGATTGAAACTTTATTTAGATTTTTTTTCTATAAGGAATGTTTGTCTTCTCCTGGATTTGGATATTTAATGTTTTCTATTTAATTATGAAAAATCTCTAGCACCTTGGGGGCAGTGTCCAGAGTTGGGCAATATGCAGATGTCATCTTAGGAATGATTGATCACGTGAGGAATAATGCTTCAGTGACCACGATTTGGGCAATGATATGATATCTATGAACAAATACCAAAGCTGAAGAAGAGTTATTCTGCTAATTAAAGAGGTAAGGGCATGCAATTAGGAGTAAAATTTCAGGCTAAATCAGCCTTGAAATAGATTTTGAAGGTACGTGGTGGTAGGTTTCAAGATTTTGCATGTCTAAGTAAATGCCATTAGATGATAAGGACACTACTCAAATTGAAGTCTTGCTATATGAATTCACCCCAATGGCACTTGACTGTGCTCCATCTGTTAGTTCCCCAGGCACGTTCTCTGGAGTTCAATTTGAGTTGTGGTAACTAACCTGCCACTTGATGAAGAAAGCACTGTTTCTTAAAGCATGTAAAACTACGCCAATTAAACCACATTTCAGCGATGCTATGATTCCAATAGATAACCCGAGCCTCAGCTTCCTGTTGGTCCATAAACTGGCATTTTTCAAACTTACCAGCTGGCAGCCCTGATTTGCCAGAGAAGTAAACAGGCAAAAGAAAAGTCTCCAGAAATAATCACAGCTGGACATCACTGAAGGCATGGGGATCACAGTTGAGAGCCAGGGCCCAGGAAACCCACGATTCGCTCTCCCTTCTGTTGCTCCTCCAGTGTCCCAAGAGGACATGATGCGTCCCACAGAGCAGGGGTGGCAAGTTCACATGTGCAAGCTGACTCAGGAAAGCTTATTTTAAAAATTGCCCATTTGTGCTTGAAAACAGAGATTAGATAACTGTCTGTCTGATCTAAAATCTCCGTGAAAGCATTAAATTCTTTTTTGGTTTGTGCTTCACAGTTTGAAGCAGTTGTCCTTACACAAACTTCCAAAAAAAAAAAAAAAAAAAAGGCAGTGAAGAGCCTTAGGTTTTCCGGATTCCCAGACTTCCTCCGGCCGGCTTGCCATGCACACACCTTGGATCCAGGGAAGGAAAGGTCATCTTGGTTTCACTCCATGGTCTTCTTTGCCTCTGATATAAGAATTTCTTTTGATGATGTGTATAACCCTATTCTACCTTGGTTTTAATGAAGGCACTAGTTTGTCAAAATTTTTTTCTTTGATCTATTAAAAAAATCACTAAATGTATCAAGATACAAAATGTAATGAATACATCACAGAAGGTTACTTTCATACATAAAATCTGAAGATTATACTGGGCTTTCATTTCCTTTTTAAGCAAACAAACAAAAACAAACCAACATCATGCAAATAAACAAAAGGAGATTTCAAAAAAATACCATGAGCACATCTTATATATGTTTAAAATGTCTTTTCATAAATCACAGGGTTCAGTTAACAAAAGGATATGATTTAAACATTATTGGATCCTAAAGACTAATTGCTAATGAGGAGAAAATGTAAAAACTTGCTGTCTTCAGTAATTTTTACTGTTCTTTTTTTGACTATATGTAGTGATTTATAAGATGTGACTGCAAGCCCCCGATCTATTTAACTCAACAAAACATCACTGCTGAGTTCCTTTGGATGTTCCGTGTCTGTTTAACATGATTTTCCCCTTAGAAATTAGAAAATTGCAAGAATAAATGGAAGTGAAACCCGAAGTGTGTTAGTGGGGTCTGATACCAATACTTTATGAATGTTAGATAACATCAAAAAGTGGCAGAATTCATTTTTCATTCTAATGTATGCATTTCTCAGGCCAAGGGTGTTTTCCTAAAAGATCGTTGGCTCTCAGTGAAGCACCTATAAGCAAGCGATTGCCAGAGAGAAACATTGCCTCCAAATCCATTGATATCTTCAAATAAAGCATTCAATTTTACATATGAACACTAAGGCCATATGCCCAGTATAAGAAATGCCACGTTTCCATCCTTTGGGCATTTTTAAAGGGGATTACCTCAGAATCAATGCTTCTGTTTTGCTGGCATGCCACATTCATGCTACCTGGGACTTAGACTGGAACTACAGGTTTTCACATCGCCAAAGCAGTCAGGGTTGCCGAAATATGTTGGATATCATCTTAAATGAAAAACATGAAAACAACAGGAAAATTCACATATGTAGTATGTGCACACACATACATAGCACACATTCAGGGCACACACAAACACACACACGCACAGACAGCACTAGATATAGGATGTATTCGATGTGCCATATGATGGACACCCCCGAAGAGCACAGAGAGAATGGGGAATGTTGGGAATTCCGCCTGTCCTTGTGCGTAACTGCCCACCCCAGGCTTTGTCCTTAGCCTCACGTTTCTCCTGAGAATTTCAGGCTCAAATCCCAAGCTTGAAAAACCGTATATTTCTGAACAATGTTTGAGCTTTCAAAGTAGTTGAGTTCCTTCTTTTCAGGTTTACCACTCAGTGTGAGCACCAAAAATGAATTATCGTTATGCAAAATTTTTGGCATTCTGAAAGCTACCACTGTGAGTCTAAGCACTCATTTTGCTGAGGGAGCTGCAGGCATTCTGTAAACGTGGGTTCTGCTTCATTCCAACTTGAATTTTTTGGACTAGGGTAATATACTCAGGAATCCTTGAATATGAAGTTTGTGTTTTCATAGGCAGACAGAAGAAAGGATGAAGCTATGATTAAGTAGATTTTTTTAGGTCATGCATGCAGTTTTGTCAATTAGCAAAGACGGTCTGGATGTGAAACCAGACTGTTTGTAGGAACTGAGATGGATGGGGATGATCCCCCATCTCACCATGTCTCTTCCCTTGGATAAACGGACAGGCTCATCTCCTCAGGTAGCTCACCTGTTTGAATTATTCTCCAGATTGCTGTTGGGAGCTTCCCCAGGTTGGCTTCCCATGCCATTAAAAAAGAATGATAGCTTCTCTGTGAACAATGCAATTTACAATGATTTTAGCTTAAGCTTTCTTATCAAATGGTTTCAGGAAAAAAGGAAGGAAATACAGGAAAGACCATTCAAACCCCTCAGCTTCTTTCCCTAGCTACTTTGAGGAAAGCCCAGAGAGAAGTAGATACTTTATTTTACAAGCATTTTATTTTAGAGCTTTCTGTCCCTCCAAGAGTGGGAATAGATCTCCCATGACAGTCGTAATAACTGAATATTGGGTCAAATATGAATCCCTAATATTTAAATTCATACTTATGGAAGCCAAGTTTATTCAGTTGCTCATTCACTCACATGCAAACACACCAAAACATCACAAAAAGGAAAATTATTGTTCTACGTAGGTTTTTCACATTCATGTACCATCTGCAGAAACAGTATCTGTAATTTATATATACAAATAAATGGCTTTACTTAAAGAATATGTTCTGAAGTTTCTGAAAATTTGGTATTTATACGCACTTGAGAGTCTTTAAAATGATTCTGTATTCATATTTTTAATAGGTAAAATCCCACTTTGACCAAACATTTACTAGTTTATCTTTTTACTAGAACTGACTCTTCACACATCAAGATTTTAAAGTGGAATCCACCTTTCCTGAACCTCCCAACTTCTCAGGTGCCTGAGTCCTGGAGTCCTCTGCCCTCTGCAAGCCTGGGAGAGATGTTGAGACACATCTGGTCCAGTCTCCCATCTTCAGAGGAGTCTGGGTTTTCTTTTTACACATCTCCAGGGGCTTCCTCACGTGCACACTCAAAGATGTTATTTCACTTTCCTCTATTTGAGAGGAAAGAATTTTATTTATGTTTTACCCTTTTAGTATTGGTTAGTCTTGATTCCCTGATTAAATCGAGTCTCCTTTAAAGACAAAGATTTTATTTCATCCATGCTCCAGAGAGATTCCACCAGCGTGCGTGGTCAGTAAGTTGTTCAGTTATTGCGTCATTGCTGCTTACTGGTCCCTCCCAACTAGCTTTTGTTTGAGTCAACCATTTTCTAGGCGATTAGAATAGATCATTTGATGAAGCCGGATGATCTCATGTTTCTCATTTAATTCCCCTTAAAACTATTTTTCTCTGCTTTTAAAAATGTTCTTTCATTTGTAACCATCCAGACTTGTAGGCAAAATGTGCTCCAGTGGAAGAAGTAACATTAGGGGCTCACACACACCTCCTAGCTTTCTCCTTGCTGCTCCCCTTTTAATTTTTATAGGGCAGGTTTCAACTTTTTTTTTCACACACCAAAGAGGTTAATCAAATCTAAGAATGTGCCCAAGGCCACAGAGCAGATCTCACGGCTGGAGTCAGGGGTTCAAACCACAAACAACTGTGAAATGCTCTGTTCTCCTCAGAAAATTCCCATGGAGAGAACTATTTTTTTCACACCAAATATTTTTGTTCAGTAAAACCTATCTAGCGGGGAACTTTCTTTTAGATTTCTCTGAGAAAGATCTTTTCCCCCCGATGGTGTCTGACTAGAGTTACGAGTCCTGGGAGTGGGACTCACTGCAGACGTTTTCTCTACTTGTTGCTGGGAAGGTGAGTAAAACATAAGTTTTCTGGGATTTTCCACATATTCTTAACTGTGTTGATAACACCACACAACATGTCCTGACTGCTTCCCTGTGCCAAGCCCATTTGAGGCAGGTGGCGGGGGCTTCTTTGCAGGTGTCCCTGGGTGTGCTGACATCCCAGTCCAAGCCACACCCTCCCCAAGCTGTGTAAAGGCAGCAAGTGCTGGGACCCCTGGAATGTAAGCCCAGGTATCACAGAGACCTGACAGCTTTGGGGCCACCTTGCTTTCTGTGGTATCCTTTCTGCAGTGACCATAAGTGGCAGGAGGGTAAGAAGGGGAGTGAAGACCCCCTAGCTCTACAAATCCTAGTTCAGAGAATGGAACCCATTTCTGCCTTAGTCAATCTTGGGCTGCTAGAATGAGTATATCACAGACTGGGGGCTTAAGCAACAAGCATTTATTTCTCACAGTTCTGGAGGTTGAAAATTCAGGAACAAGGTGAGGGCAGACTTGGTCTCTAGTGAGGTCTCACTTCCCAATTTGCAGATGACTTCTGCTATGGTTTAAATATGTCCCCCAAAGTCCGTGTGTTGGAAACTTAGTGGCCAATGCAACAGTGTTGAGAGGTGGGACCTTTAAGAGATGATTAGGTCATGAGGGCTCTGTCCTCATCAATGGATTATTGCCACGATCAAGGGAGTGGGTTCCTGATAAAAAGATGGGCTTAGCTTCCTTCCTCTCTCTTGTCCACGTGCTCTGTTGCCCTTCTGCCTTATGCCATGGGATGATGCAGCAAGAAGGCCTCCCCACTATTCACTTTGACCTTGGACTTCCCAGCCTCTGGAATTGTAAGAAATAAATTTCTGCTTTTTATAAATTACCCAGTCTCAGGTATTCTGTTATAGCAGCACAAAACAGACTAAGACTAAAAACTGGTACCGAGAAGGGGGGTTGGCTCTTGCTGTAACAAGTGCTTGAAAATGTGGAGGTGGCTTTGGAATTGGGCGGTGAGTAGAGTATGGGAGAATTTGGAGGAGCAGGCTGGAAAAAGCCTAGATTGCCATGAATGGAGTGGTAAGGGCAATTCTGCTGAGGGCTCGAAGGACAATAAGAAATGTAGGGAAAGTTTAAAATTTCTTAGATATTACTTACGTGGCCATGATCAGAACGTTGGTAGAAATATGGATGATCAAGCCATTCTGATGAGGTCTCAGATGGAACTGAGGAACAAATTATTAGAAACTAGAATTAAAAATCACCCTTGTTATAAAGTGGTAAAGAATTTGGTGGAATTGCATCCATGTCCTAGGGCCTTATGGAAGGAGAAATTTTAGAGCAATGAATAGGATATCTGGAGGAAGAAATTTCTAAGCAAAATATTGACAGAGCTGCGTGGCTACTTTTAATCACATACAATAAGATGTGAGAGGAGAGAAATGACTTAAAGATGGAATTTATAATTAAAAGGGAAGCACAACTGTAGAGCTACCAGCTTGCAGCATCAGCTTAGGATAACTGCAGACACAAGACTCCAACCCATGAGAGCCGCTGGGTGGACTGAGCCCATCAAAGCCACAGGGCGGGCTGGCTGAGCCCTTGGGAGACCAACCCCTGCCCCACTATGCCCAAGCTGTGGGACGTGGAATCAAAGGAGTTTATTCTGCAGCTTTGAAATGTAATGTTGTTTTCCTTGTTGAGTTTTAAACTTACATGGGACCAGTTATCCCATTCTTCTTGCATGCATCTGTCTTCTGGAATGAGAATGTCTATCCTAGGCCTGTCCCACCATTGTATTTTGGAAGCACATAGCCTGTTCATTTCACAGGCTCAGAGCTGTAGAGGAGTTTGCCACAGGATGAATCATGCCTTGGGTTTCACCATATCAGATTTAGATGAGACTTTGGACTTCTGAGTTGATGTTGGAAGGAGTTAAGACTTTTGGGACATTGGGATGGCATGAATGTTTTCTTCATGTGAGAAGGACATGAATTTGGGGGCCCAGGGGAGAAATGATGTGATTTGAATGTGTCCCCCAAAGTTCATATGTAAGAAACTTAACCCCTAACGCAATAGTGCTAAGAGGTGGCACCTTTAAATGCTCTTTTTCTGGGGAAAACTCAACTACAGATTTGAGCTCATGATTTATTTCTTCTTAATTAAACAGATACCATGACAGGTAGTCTGATCTGGGCATCAAAAAGTTGTTAAAATTCATGTTTTATTGCTTCCTTTTTCTAGTTTTTGCAATCTCTACTAGTAATCACAAATTTCAACTTCCTGAGTATTGTCAAATTCCCTGAATATTGTCAGCATAATGCCTGGGGGGAGAGCAGTTGTCTGCCGAGAGTGGGGCCTTAAGTACCATCTCTGGCCTAAAAGTAGGTACTACCGGGATTCCTATTTTACAGGGGATTACAGAGAAACACGGAGCAGAAAACACACATGCCGAGGAATCACCAGCTTCATATGATAGAGCTGGGGTCTGATCCAGCTGTCTCCCCACTGGGATATGTTCCCTCTCTCGGTGGAGTAATGACGCAACATGTGGGGCCCATGTCTAACATTGGCCGAGGAACTGCTCACATAACACATCACCCCAGCACCTCCTCTTTGCAGAGCACTGACAGGGCACACAGGAGATGCATTTGTGAGTGGGGTGATTCTTGCCTTCAGGGAGCAATAGTCAGATAAGAGGAAAAGATCCAGATAGCAGGAACACAGGGTAGGATCTGGCAAATGCTCAATGAGTGAGACATCCCTAAGTAACCAGACTTAACAGGGATGTGTTCTCACAGAAAAAGTCCGGCCAGGTGGCCCACGGGGAAAACCCGGACCAATGGGTGGGATTTGAGCGAAGGATCTGGGTGATGGCCTTCCTGGCAGAGGATGCATGGAGAAAAATGGAGGAGCCAGAAAGTTAGTATTTTTAAACACAAAGCCTGGTTTGTCAGCAGAATTGGTTTTAAGCATAGGAGCAGGCAATGAAGCCGGCAGAGTGGGCCGAGGTCTGGTCCAGGGGATTCTTCGATGCCTGGCTAAGAAGACACTGAGAGGCTGAGATAAGATGGGTGGAGAAAAGTGCAGGAGAAGCTTTTCAGGTCAAATCTACAGGATTTGGCAATGTTTTGAAAATGGAGGAGTAGCAAGTGTGGCCACTGGGGGGCTGGGGATGCGATGCTAGGAACAGAAATTGAAGGTGCAAGGATGGGATCCTGGGTCAGTGTGCTGAGAGCTTTCGAAGTTGGCTGTTGCTGAGAATATCAGATATAGTACCAAAGTGGTTTCATCTGCCAGGGGATAACACCAGCTACTCTAGACTGTACTTAATTAGGCTGCCTTTTTTTTTTTTTTGGAGATTTGGAAGAAACTCAGCAACTCAGCATTTCTCAAGAATGCAGGAAGGGTAGGAGGGTGGAGAGTTAGTAAAGATGAGGGGGCGTCATACTTAAAAGACGACAAACAATCCCCAGGGACCATGAATTTAGCACACAATGGGGCACCAGCTAATTTGTCCCCCATCCATTAGGCAGGACCCCAGGGCCTTGAGGAAGGACATATGCTCTATTCTTCTGCCATGTCTGGCAGTGCCACAGGCTCCTCGGAGGCGAGGGGGCATCCCCTGGGCTGGCAGTCTCCCTGTGTTCATAGCACAGCGGGCTGTCTGAGGTGGCAGTCCTGCTGGGGCACATCTGTCCCTCTCAATAGTCACATGGCTAATGTCTCATTCTGGTGACAAATGCATATTGGGTTGCTTCGTCCAAACATGTCAGCCTCATTAGCAGGTGCATGGTGATTGGCACAGGCCCTGGCCACCCCATTTCCTCTGTTCTTACCTCCATCCACTCGGGGGTCTCTCAGCCTTCAGGACTGCTCTTGGGGGGGGGTCTAGTTGTGGGGAACAGGTGGCAGAAAACTTTTCAAAAGAACAAAAATAAAGGTCTGAGTTTACTAGGAGAGGTTTACCATGAGTTTTCCTCTGTAAAGCAAATAGACCTCTTCTGGTCAAATATTGAATAAAACCAGACAAGAATATACCTTGAACTTGAAGAAAACTTATGGCACTCACTGGGCCCCCAGGGAAGAATGGTATATAAAATCACAACTCTGGAGATGAGAAATAAGATAGCATGGATTTATCTGTTTAAATGCATACTTCTTGATTATAAAAAATTTTTTGATGAACAGTATCATCAAATCATCAAACTTTGCTTTTCTTTCCATTTAGTTGAATCTACACCCTTAAGTAATTTTTTCTCTTAGACTATAAATTTAAAGGCATAGAATGATTTTGAGTTTCTTAAACATTTGACAGTGACATTGTGATAACAAAAGTTTAGAAATTCAGTTAAGGATGATACCCTTGTCACTAACAAATGCCCCCACATTCCTGGGTCCCAGAAGGTTTGAATTGTATTTATTGTAATAGGAATCCTTTTAAAGTATTTTTTGACACCAATAATGTATTGTTTAATAAACGTTAAGTTGACTTTGAAGGTATAAGGTAGCCACGAGATGAAACAAACTTTTATTTGATAATGATAAATTTCTACTTTACACTTATTTGACTCTCAATATACATTTTGCAATGCCAAATAAGTCATTTTTACTGTTAGCATCTCACATGATTTCAAAGCACAGTAAGGGGTGGCATCAGTTGTACTCTTCTCTTGGCTGGAAATTTTGTTTGGGACACAGGGATATACCTTTTGAATTTAAGGTCACTATTTTAACTTTCAGATAGAAATTTAATATATATCTATCTTCTTGAGTAAGGAAAAGTTTGTATTTTTACTCCCAGAAGTTTGTTTTTCAGAAGAATGAAAATAATTAAAATTTTTAGAACTTTTACTATAATGCTTCCTTGCTCTGCTGAAGTTTCTACAAAATAATTAATGAGAAAAAGTTAATTTAGAATTCAAATATATAATTTTCCTGTAGTTTGCATTATGCTTTATTTTCATAATACCAACTATTTGGCTTTAAATGAAGCAATTTGGCGAATGTTTGAATGGCCAAACATACAGGTGTTTGACACCAGTGACGAACATCTGGATTTTCACACTTGCTTTCATGCATGTACTTGGTGTTAGTCTATGTATGCTGAGGGTTTCTTTTTAAGGATCTCAAAAAAGATCCCTCACCTTTTGATTGCAGCACAAATCCAGCATGGTTATTGTTTAAATATTTTTTTTTCAAAGGCTATTTTTTTCCCTGAAATCAGATCACTGTGTTGCTTTCTCTTTAAGGGACTCAGATTGCCTGTGTGAGGATTCACAGAGTCCCCATGCTGTGTGTCTGTCTTGGAAGGATAAAGCCAAACATGGGGAGAAGACAGCTGTCTGAGAGAGAGAGAGGAGAGCTGGAGTGTAGTGGGCACATGGTGCTCAAAGTCCAAGAACCTTGTTCAGAGTCTGGAATAGTCCCCAGAGCACCTTGGCCACATGGGCGACTCAGGTTTGGGGGCTTCTTCCATCAGTGCTGCACTCACCACCACCTCTGCAACAAACGTGACCAGCATTTATCTTTTCTTTTCTTTTTTTTTTTTTTTGAGACAGAGTCTCACTCTCTTGCCTGGGGTGAGTGCCGTGGCGTCAGCCTAGCTCACAGCAACCTCAAACTCCTAGGCTCAAGCAATCCTACTGTCTCAGCCTCCCGGGTAGCTGGGACCACAGGCATGCGCCACCATGCCCGGCTAATTTTTTCTACATATATTTTTAGCTGTCCAATTAATTTCTTTCCATTTTTTGGTAGAGACGGGGTCTCGCTCTTGCTCAGGCTGGTCTCGAACTCATGAGCTCAGAACGATCCGCCTGCCTCGGCCTCCCAGAGTGCTAGGATTACAGGCGTGAGCCACTGCGCCCGGCCTTTTCTTTTCTTCTTAAAGCACTTACTTTCTTAGGGTGACAGCAAATGTGACGGAGTCCCTTCTGCCTGATGAGGGCACCTGTGGGCTCCCTCAGCCCCTCCCTCCTCTGCCTTGGCCCACACACCTGGCTGTCCAAGCATTCCAGCTCCTGGGCTTCGTTGTTCATTTTTCTCCCACCATTTTACCCAGAGTCCCATATTTAAGAGCCAGGCCTTTAGGACTTTGAAGTATTAAGTGCCTTCCTTTGCAGTTCCCTGCTCCGGACTAGTCAAAACACAGCCATGAAGTGCCACCCTCTGAGAACATTCCAGGTGTGGCAGACAGGTTCCAGGCATCTGCTTCCTGCAGCCACCCTTCTGCTGGGGTCCCAGCCCACGCCGCAGTAGTCCTGCAGGTGAGTGGCTGTGGTCTGTGAGGTGGGCGCAGGGCATGCAATAGTGTCGCCGGATTGGGAGCATAGCCCTTCTCAGACGGCGCGTGGACGCTGGCCCACCACTGTCCCTCGTAGGTGAACAAAGTCATCTCATTTCTCGAAGGGAAAGAGGAGGAAGGGGGAAGAAAATGGGCAGGTGTGTTCTGAGAATTGACTCCATTTTTGTCTGTTCGCATAGTCACCTCACAAGAAGATTCTACAATATCCACGTGGGAAACTATGTTCATCTGTGAACGCCACAGATGCAATTCACTTGATTGGATGCAGCGTTATTACCACCCCAAGAACTTCCTCAATGTCCACAGCAACCTGCACCCTGTCCTCAACACTACAAGACATAGCTCTGGGCCAGATTTATAACCTGAGGTCGAATGTCCATCTTTTTTGAAGCCCTTAATTTTATCTAACCCAATTTCTTGGGTGTCTGTTAGAAGAGTTGAGCCTGTTTACATGCCTCTTGCAAAAAGCTGAATGTTTGCTGGATTAGCACAGGGAGTTAAGTCTTTGGAATGACTTTGGGGTTAAATTATTTCAGATGCTCCATTTGGAATAAAGTGAGTACTTTAAGAACTGAAAGCTGCAAATGGATTTTTGAAACAAATATAGGGGGGAAAAGCTGTGATTTGGAGTCAATCTGCTAAACTGTGGGATCTGAAAGGATTCAGCTACACATTTAAATGTCTTCAGGGAGGAAAGTGATGGGGGCAGGCGATGGAGGCCATGCAGCAGTCAGCTCCCGTTTGTTTGAACACATCATAGTGGCCTGTAGTCTGTCCCTCTCATGGTCCAAGCCCCCGGCCCTCCCCACCCCTGCTGTTTATAGGCCAAGGAACAGAGAAGCTGAGGGTCACCCTGTGACTTGCCCAGCAACCCCCAAGCTCGTCAGCTACAGCCGACTAGAAGCTGGGGCTTCCGACCTCAGTCCTAGCTCTTCCCATCTGCACCTCAAGTCCTGCAGGTGGAAGGTGGGCACAGGCAGCTTCGTGCACAGCCATCATTCTCCCCTTCCTCACCATGCCTCTTGCTCTCTCACGCGTGTAAAATGGGGACAGCACTTTGAACCATATGGCTGGTGCAAGGATTAAGGGAGATGACATATGTTAAAAGACAAAACAAAATGCAGGGACTGGAATGACTGGAATACAGTGGGTGGTACACGTTCCTTCCCTACCACTTTCTCTCTTGCTTTTCCTCCTTTCTTCCCTGCTACCTCCCTCCCTCTTTGCATTATGTCTTCCTCTCCCCTCCTCTCTTCACTTTTCTTACTTGATTTTTCCGAGTTCTAGAGAGAGAGTAGCAAACGACACACCCCACTGCCGCCCCTTCCTCAAATTGTGATGCTGAGCCACCATCTGCATCTCCAGCTTGGCCATCTGATCCTCAGGCTCTCCAGTTTGTTCCTTTACAGGAACACAGTCCTGGGTTGGTAGTGGGCTGTGGCTGGGTGAGGCCCCTGTCCTAGAAGAGAAAGCTTTGTCTCCCTGCCTTGTTCACCATTCTCTTTCCTTTCTGAAAAATTTTAATTTCAATCCCAGCGTGATTTCTTTAGCCAAAAGACATGATGAAAATTTTAGGGAGTTCCAAGGCATAACGGAAATTTTTAAAATATATATTTACATAGTCCTTATTATATGTCAGTGCTTTACGAACTTAAATCATTCAATTCTCACAATTTTGGGGAAAATTATCATTATCACCATTCCACATTACACTTGAGGAAACTGAGACACAGAGAGGGTAAGTCTGGCTCACGGTCACACTCCTTGTTAAAGGTGGGGCCCAGATTTGAGAGCTGTGAGTGTGGACCGCTACGCCACACCGCCTCCACCAACAGCATCGGAGCAACTGGAGGGTGTGTGTGCTGGGCCTCATTTTAATACTCTGCATGTTACAGTTCTCCTTATTTTAAAGACTTACACTTATGACATGCTACAGCATCCACTGTTCCACCTGCCCCTTTCATGGCACTCTCACTTAGTCTCTTTGGGCTGCTATAATATACCTTAAACCGGATGGCTTATAAATCAATGGAAATTTATTTCTCACAGTTCTGGAGGCTGAAAGGCCAAGATCAAGGTGCCAGCTGATTTGGTGTCTGGTGAGGACCTACTTCCTGGTTCACAGATGGCAGCTTCTAGCTGTGTCCTCACACGGTATAAGGGGTGAGGCAGCTGTCTGGGGCCTCTTGTAAGGGCACCGATCCCATTCATGAGGGCTCTGCCCCCGTGACCTAGTCACCTCCAAAATTTCCCACCTCCTAACCAAAACTTTAGGGGTTAGGATTTCCACATATTAATTTGGAGGGGACACAAAGATTCAGGTTGTAACCCACTCCTTCCTGCTCTTGCCTCAGAATCCTTAAAGTAGCATACCCAGTAGCCTCTATCAAATGGTTGCAGTTTCCATGTGAATGGAAATGTATTTGCCACTCCTACAGTTCTCAGAAATTACCATCGCCATGCTCCAACCCACTTATCTGAGGGAGGTTTGAAATATTATACCTGACTTGCTGATTAGAATATCTACATTTGAATGTGTATGTTTTCAATACTGTGTGTGTGTGTGTGTGTGTGTGTGTATGTGTGTGTGTGTGTAAGTATGTATTTTCTCTTCGAATCTCCAAAGGGTTACACTCTTCAGAAAGTGTTCACCCCAAGGTCCCATTACGAGTGGCATGTGCTCCAGTAGATCTCATTTTCCTATCATGTACATGCACCAGACAGTGTGCCAGGTGCCCAGTGATGACATGGTCCCTCCGTCCCCGAGAAAGTCATCAGTGTGAACAATCAGCACACTGGTTTCCAAGTAAGAGCACCTAAGTTGAGTCAAACCTTGCTCTGGGTCAAGAGTTATTGGAGGAAAGAATTTATCATCTGGAATTTCAGATTTGAAAGATTCTTAATATATGAAATTCTAGGTCCCAATATCACAAAATGTTTTAATACAGCCTCACAGCCAATCTTGAGGTTTCCTTTCTCCTCATTTTCTTCTTTTCTTCCCTTCCCATCTGTTCTTCAGACTCACCTCCTCATTTTTTAAAATCTCTTCCTTTTACCTTCTTTTCCTTTCCATATAATTAAAAAGGAATCCACAAGCAGATGAGAAACAACTCCATATTTCATTGCTTTTTCACAGCTACCAGGTATGTGAATAATTTTGTATTTATCTGCATTTATAAAAATGGTGAAGATAGAGCAAGCCTGGAAGAATATTTTGGTATTTGGAGAGAGACAGGTAAATATAATGTGGTAATTCTATTCACAAAATAGACATTTTTCAAATTTTAATGAGGAAATACATTTTTAATCCTTAAGTTCAAAGCTGAAAAAGGAATAGATGTAGTAATGTTTGCTAGATTTTTACATTTATTAAAAGCCAGGATAGACAGGGATAATAGCGAAACAGTATTTGTGATGCAGCAGCTTCCACATAAAAATTAAAATGAGGCAGTCATCATCAGAACTTTGTTGTTTACGTTTGCATTCAAATTTTAATGAACACAAATGCTACTTACGTGGTAAAGTTCGATACCTGAAAAAATAACTCATTTGTCCATTAATGAATCTAGCTGTAGAACTGACGTGGAAAAAAGTTTTTTTAATATGAAATAGTACTTGAAGAAGACATATAAAAAGACTTCTGCTTCTGGGAACACGGAGTAAATATACTTTTCCCTAGTCCTCCTGCGAGGAGTAACTAAAAACCATGGCTGCTATATATGAAACAAACATAGGCACTCTGCAAGGTAAGAAGTCAGACCAACTCAGGTCTGTGAGTTTGCTGGGTTTTCTTTTTGCCTTATATAGCCCAGACTGGATACTAAAGAAGCCAGCAACCTGGACACACCAGTGGTACAGACCAAAAAGCCCCAAGAAAAGCCAAAGAACCAGAAAAGGGGAAGCCTAGCCTAGCCCAGACAAATAAAACTTTTAGACCATAAATGTTCTACTCCAGAAAAACACATCAGAGAAACTGTGGCCCCTCCCACTCCTCTTGTCAGCAAAGGCTGAGTAGGGGTCTAGATTTCCACCTTCATAATCACAGCAAGATGGCTCACTCCCCACCCAGCTCTGGTTGCATCAGAAAGGCCAAGGGAAGCTGAGAATTTCACTTGTGCTAATAATGAACCCCACCTTCCCACTCCAGGGGGTCATCATGACACACTCCCACACCATATGCTGTCAGTAGATACTACTCCGGGAGCTTTGCCTTTTAGCACTCCCACCCAGCAGCAAAGGGACGCCTCTTCCCCCTTCCACCTTTCTCTGGGGTACTGTCAGAGTAGACCTGGTAGAGCACCAAGACTGTGACCACTGCTAAGCAGTAGCAGGGCTACCCCACCACCCCCTTTGGTGTCAGTAGAGGACATGTGGCAAGTAGTAAACAAGAAACTTTATTCCTCCCAGCCAGGATGGTGTCAAGGAGGTCTAGTGGGTAGATACCTCCAAGCAATTAAACCCTTCCCAGCAGTAAAAAGGAGCCTTCTCCCCTCAGGTGTTAAGGGAGGCAGGTGGTGAATCTAGACTTTCATTTCCACCTGATAGTAATGAGGTAGTGCTCCCCAAAGAGGCCTGCTAAAACACAACATTTAAATAAGATAAAAAGGCTTATAATAGCCAAAGCTTCCAGGTTTTAATCTATGACCTCTTTTAATAAGTATCAGAAAGATTAAAAATTGAAAGAGAAAAGAAAATCAATGTTCACCAATGCAGAGATGACACAAATGCTGGAATTATTGCACAAGGGTTGGAAAGCAGCTATATTAACATGCTTCAGTGAGGAATTACAAACATGCTTGAAACAAATGAAAATTAGAAGGTCTCAGCAAATGGAATAGAAGATATTAAAGAAGAGCCAAACAGATATTTTAGAACTGAAAAATAATATAACTGAAATGAAAAAGTTATTGGATAGACTCAGTAGATGAAGAAGACAGGGGAAAGAATCTATTGACCTCAAAAATAGATAAATAGGTGTTACTCAAGCTAAAAAACAGAGAGGAAATAGACTGTATGGGATGTGAGTGGGGGTGGGGGGAGAGCCTCAGGGACATGTGCCACCATAATAAAAGATCTGACATCTGTGTCAGTGAAGTCCCAGAAGAGAAGAAATAGTTCACACTATAAGACTTTGATAAGTCACAAATGTAGTAATATCTAAAGCAACCACTAAAAAA
>NW_012155062.1:5993765-6042434 GCF_000956105.1 Propithecus coquereli | reverse complement strand
CTGGAGCTCTGCCAAGGTAAAAGTTGTAAAACTGGATTGATTTTTGCTACAGCTTGCTAAGGGCTCCCCAGAGCCAGCAGAAGAGAAGAAATAGTTCACACTATAAGACTTTGATAAGTCACAAATGTAGTAATATCTAAAGCAACCACTAAAAAATATAAGATATATACTAAAAAACATTATAGACATATCAAAATTGAATTCTAAAAAATATTCAAGTATTCTATAGGAAGGTAGGAAAAAGCAGAGAAACAAAATATAGAGAACAAACAGAAAATGGGACATAAAACAGTAGACTTCAGTTATATCAACAAATACATTAAATGTAAATGATCTAAATATACAAATTAAAAGACAGAGGGTGGCATACTGAATAAAAACATAGTCCAACTATATACTTTCTATAGGAAATACATCACATGTAATGATATATGGAGTTTGAATTGAAAAGATGGAGGAGATACACCATGCAAGCTCTAATCAAAGGAAAGTAGAAATGGTTATACTAATAATCAGATAAAGTAGATTTTAGAGTAAGGAAATTTATGAGGGTGAGAAAGGGACATTACATAATGATTAAAATTATTAAATATTAATCTACCAAGAAGACATAGCAGTACTAAATATTTATTTACCAAAAAACAGAGCTGCAAAATATATGAAGCAAAAACTGATAGAAATACACATGCATAATTACAGTTGGAGAACAATTGATAGAATTAGACAAAAAAAATTACAAAGGTTATAGGAGAATTTAATAAAACCATCAACCTACAGAAACCCATCAATACTTATGGAACACTCCACACAGGAACAGCAAAATATGTATAGTTTTTAAGTGCTTATGATATGTAGGCATATGATATGTAAGGCAGATCGCATACTGGACCATAAAACAAACCTCAAAAATTTAAAAGAATTGAAATAAGAAACATGTTCTCCACCTGAAAAAACAAATCAAACTAGAAATCAATTATAGAAAAATCTCTGAACACCTGGAAACTAAATAATGTACTTCAAATAATCCACAAAGGAAAGAGGAAGTCATGAGAGAAACAAAACCCAATCCATTGTGAACTGAAAGAAAACTGAAATACAATACATCAAAATTTGTGGGACACAGATAAAGCAGTACTAAGAGGAAAATTTATAGTATGAAAATAAATTAGAAAAGAGAAAATTTGTCAAGTTAATACACTAAACTCCCACTTTAATAATCTAGAAAAAGAAGAGAGAGGACTCAAAGCAAGGAGGACTCAAACTCAAAGCAAGCAGAAGAATGAAACTACTAAAGATGAGAGCATAAATATATAAAATTGAAAACAAAGAAACCCATAAAAGTGAAACAAAGCTGATTCTTTGAAAAGATCAATAGAAGATACAAGATAAACATATAGCAGATGACCTTGATGAACTCATTTATTAGTTCTAAAAGTGTTTTCTTACGTTCCGTGAGATAGTCTATATATATCATGTTATCTGTAAGTAGGAGCATTCTTTTTTCTTCCTTTCATGTAAATTTAAGGATAGTGGGGGAAAGAGATGAATATGACTACAAAGGGGAAACAGGCTGTGGCAATGGGATAGCTCTGTATCCTGATTGTGGGAACACAAATATCACATTGGTGCTGTGAAAGAATGATGTAGAATCACACATATGGGTTGTACCACAGGCAATTTCCTGGCTTTGATACTGTGGTATAATTATGTAATATGTAACCATTGGGGGAAACTGGGTGAAAGGTACATGGGACATCTCTGTTCTATTTTTACAACTTTCTATGAATCTATAATTATTGAAAAATAAGAATTTTTAAAAATACATAAAAAGAAAAAAAAT
The DNA here is from genome assembly GCF_000956105.1 of Propithecus coquereli. Classification (NCBI taxonomy): domain Eukaryota; kingdom Metazoa; phylum Chordata; class Mammalia; order Primates; family Indriidae; genus Propithecus; species Propithecus coquereli. The sequence continues at coordinate 6,040,594 of NW_012155062.1, read as the reverse complement.
TAAATCTCTCCAAAATAAAAGTGGAAATTCTACATATAAGCTTACTTTATTTTTTATCTGCCAGTGTCACCACAGATTATAACTGTGAACCAGAGTGAATGAATGAATGATGGGTGGATGGAGGGATGGATAGATGGGTGGAAGGAAGGAAGGAAGGTAGAAAGGAAGGCAGGTAGGCTGGGAAATCATTCAGTTCTTAATCTGCTAGGGTTTTTTTTTTTTTTTATTGTAGGTTCTGCACATTCATCTTTCATTTAATGACTGTTCTACTTTGAACAGCTACGGCTACCAAAACATTCTGTGGAGACCTGCTCAAAGATAGGAAGAGGATTGTATTAGCCTTTGACTATATGCTCTAAGGGAAACTGCAGAAATGAGATGCACAGAAAGTGTATAAAACACATTTGGAACCAGTAAAAGTACAAAATAAGGAATCTGTAAACCAGTCTATCTGATCACTGGTTTATGTACATGAGGATTTATTTACTAAAGAGATTGAGACTCTGGTGCCATCTAAAACATACTCACATTAAAGAGTCTTTTCAAAATGTGACTGTAAAGTAAGCCTTCGTCTTTTATTATTTCTTCACAGCTACTCTGAAGCCCAGAATGAGATGACTGTATTTGCCACTTACACCGACTTGACCACACGTCAGAACAGCAGCCTTAGCTCAACTTTCTCATCTTATGAGAGGTAATAGTAGACTTTCCCTTCCATGGCGCATGTCCTCTTAAATCATGCCACCCTGGCTTTTGATACATAACCTCTCTCGGGGTGCCGTCCCTTAGTCCACACATGCGTGCACCCAGCTAACAAGGCGGTGGATTCTCTCTGTCCCCAATGTCATCTCCCCACTGCTTCAAGGAAAGCGGCAAGTTCAGGGTGACGCTTTGCAAGCATAATCGTAGCCTTCAAGGTTTTTCTCAATGGGACTCAGACTCTATTTCCAATTGCTGATTTTTGAAAAATGCAATGGGTTCTCCTCTCTGATCCAATAAAATTAGCACTCAGGGCCAGAGTCATATATAACAGACGGCATGGAAATGAGAAGCAAAGGAAGACAAAGCAATTAGTATTGCTAACCGCTGTCGTAAAATGATCATTATTGACAAGACTGAACGACCACGTGATGCCTGTACCTTCCATGGAAGTTAACCCTACCCAGACTGACCAGTGCAAACTTTAAATAATTATTGTTGTTTATCAAGGACATGTCATACTTGGGAATATATCTGTGCCACGGAAAGAGATATGGCATCTTTAAATTACGGGTAACGTAGATAAAGGGCTGGAGCTCTGCCAAGGTAAAAGTTGTAAAACTGGATTGATTTTTGCTACAGCTTGCTAAGGGCTCCCCAGAGCCAGGATGCAATGTTCAAATATAATAATTGATAGCCTGAAAAAATATTTCTGATAAGTGTGCAGAGGTAACGCAGAGCCCTGCCTGAGATGAAGTGAGCCTTTGTGCTTCAGCAAACCCTACGACCAAAGTGACCCAGATCCGCTGCGCTGCCTTTCCGTCTCTGATTAGAGCCGCCCGGCTTCCTGCTCCCCTCCTTCCCTCCCTCCCCTCCTCCACCCCCTCGCCACTTCCACCTCCTCCCGCCTTCACCCAAGCTTCCTCCAGCTGTAGAGAAAATGGTCTTGGCCTTCAAATAGGGGCGTTTGTTAAATGCTGTTGTGGAGAAGTAATTATCCAACCATCAGACGTGTATACGTGGGGGGGAAATCGCATTCGTTAATATCACCTTGGTAATCCCAGGGGGCAGGGGGTTCGCTTTAATCTGACCCCTTTTCAGTCTTGCCTGGGTGAGTTGACCACCCCAAGCTGTGAGTGTGTATGTCTAAATTGCTCAGGATTCAATTGAACACATTAAAATTTAAAAAGGATTTAACTGAAATTTTTCAATAGCTTCTGAGAGGGGGGATAATTTATTAGCTCGGAGTAAATTAAAATCTCAAGCAGGGGTAAAGACTCCGAAGATTGCTTTAATACATTTTATATGCTTTCAAAAGAAATGTTCTTTTAAATGGTCCAAAAATCAGCTAATTTTGTCCTATTTAGCAAATTACCTCCTAAGGCCACAATGTTGAAAAACTTAACAATTATTTTTTTTAAGCGAAAAATAGAGGGGGAGTGAAAAAATCATACACCTTCCATAGGAAACAACCAAATCCTAAATTGCTATGTCTTTTATATGCCACAGTTAGGATATTTTTTTCTTTCTTAATTCAAAAGTCAGTGAAACATTTGCGTCACCTTCTGCCAGGCCACACGGGGACCTTTTTTCCACACAGTGATTGCAGGCAGGAGGAGGGTGTAAGGTTAATGGAGGGGCATTGGAAGGCTAAGTCCCATGTGCTGTGCTGATAATTTATACCTTTATTTCAGGCCATATTCACCTGTGGAGCAGCGAGGCCATGAAGGTGAGTCAAACTTGTTGCCCTGCTCAGCCCAGAGGCTGTCCCTATCCTGACAGGAGATTTCTTTCTTTGAATTATCTGTGTGATAAAAGACTCCTTCCCAGCTCAACTGACATTCTGAGGCTGAGAGTAGAAGATTCATTTTTTTCCCCACCTCGTTCTTTTTCTTTTTTTTCTTTTTCTGATGATAAACAATATTTTTTTTGTTTGCATTTTGGAGGATTTCCTGAATGTGCTGCATATAGCTCCTGGCTTGTGGTCCACTGGGAGCTGTCACTCCTCCTCTAACTGAAATGACTAGGCAGTGAAAGATACTTTCCTTTTCTGAGGAGTGGCCTTATTTTGGAGTTCAGGGTAGGTGACCTTTTGGGGCACTTTAAATGTGAACTAGTTTGAAGACATAGCTTTGATTATTCTAGAGGCCATTTAGAGCCAAACTGCAACCTGTGATTTACATATATCTATATATCCATGAGATTAAAGATAAGACGGAAGGTGATAAAGAGAAAATAAAAGAAAATGAAGAAGAAATAAAAGAAGCGTGAACTAGCCAGCCTGCAAAGCTTGCTGTTGTTCTTTCTAATCAAGAATTAATTCTTTAAGTGCCAAACCCCTCTTCTGGGTACATGTGAAACACAGCCTTGAGGAGCAGGCAACAAAAACATGCCCCCCACACAGCTGTGACTTCCAGATTCTTATTGCCTAGTTTAAAAAGTAACTGCTTTTTTCCAGGGGCCCATCCAAAAGGGAAAAGCTAACATAAACCTCAGGGTTTTGGACTGATGAGAGGTCTGAAATCATCAACCAATGGAAACAAATACAAATGATTTTTATGGTTGGTTGACTCAAAGGGCATTTGAAAATTTGCATGCTTACAGGAAAGAAGAATAAGTTATAAGGATTTCAAGATTAACAAAATCTTCTTAATGTTTTGGCAACCCAAGAATGTGAGAGGCCTTGTTTGTGAAGATTATCCAATTCCTCTTAAATGTCAGGGATTTACTTAGAAAGAGTGGTGCTTAGCCTCAGCTTTCTTGGTCCTCTTTATTATTTCTGTATTTTCTAGTTCATTAATATCTGTTATCTTTTTATTTTTTCCTTCTATTTCTTTGGATTTATTCTTTTCTCATTTTTTCTAACTTATTAAGTTGAACATTTACCATATTAATTTTTCATTTTAATCACTGGTTTACTTGGACATTTTATACTATGTTATGATATGTTTTCAATTTTCAATGATTTTGCTTATTTTTTTCTTTTTTTATGTCATTAGTTCGATAGCATTTCTCAATTTTTATCTCCTTTCATCCATCTTGGATTGAAAAGTAATTTAAGCATTTTATTTTGATTTTTCTAAAAGTTACATACCAGGTAGATTTACTGTGAAGCTAAGGAAGTATAAACTTCGTGGACTCTAATGTGCATGGCCCTCTTCCAAGCCCTAGCAATGTAGTGCACATGTTTTTGTTAAATTTGAAACTTTAAAATGGCTTTCTATTTTTTGCTTAAAAAGGAAATAATACAAGTGCCACAAATTATATGAGCTTCAGGTCCCAGAAAACCTGGTCCTGCAATACTCTTCTACATTAACCAGCCTCTTTGAGGTGGTGGAGTCTAACTTTATCAAGGTTCCTACTCTCTCCTGGAGGAACAGAACCTTTAGATCTTGCTGTCCTCTCTCCCTTCTTCCATGCTATTCTTGACTAGAATTTTGAATCTCTGTAAACTTTCCAAATTTAGGTATCATTTATTTATTTTTCTTAGTAAGGCAGTTCAGATTTATTTATATTTACAAATTTTTAAAATCATCAATGCTCCTTGCAATTCACTTTTTATTCTTCTGCATTCATTTTCTTTTAAATGTATTCTTTTAGTATTTCTTGAATAGGAGTCTGTGAATGCTATACTCTCTAAATCCATCTGAAAATATCTTTATTTTACTCTCACATATAAATAATACTTTAACTGTCTGTAGGTTGACAAGTTATTTTACTTTCTTCTGGTCTCTATTATAGATGATGAGATGCCTATAGTCAAGCATCATTTTGTCTCCTTTGTGGCTAATCTGTCTTTTCTTTCTAATTACTTTTAAGATATTCTCTTTGTTTTTCATGTTTTCTAATTTTATTCTAATGGGTCCAGGTGTAAATTTAGTTTTATTGGCTTGGAAATTAGAGTGCTTCTTTAATCTGAGGACTCATGGTTTTCTTCAATTTTGGAAAATTACCAATTATTTTTTTCAAATATTTTCTTAACTTTTTATTTGGTAGAATTCTTATTATATGAATATGGGACATTATTTCTGTTGTTTAAGTCTTTTTGGATTTTACCTTTTTATTTATTTGTGCTGCATTTTGAGTGATTTTCTCGAATTTGTTTTCCAGTTTATTAAATCTTTTGTCAGCTATGTCTACTCTGCTCTTTAATCCATCCAACATTTTAAAACATATTAATGACTACAATTTTAGTTTGTAGATGATTTTAAAAGTTTGTTGTTAAAAATGCCTGATATTTTGCACATTTCTTTCTTTCTTTTTTTTTTTTTTTTTGGTTGTGATTTATATCTCGGTGGGTTCTTGTTTTAGGGTAGGGGAGTCATATATTCCCCAGGTTCCATAATTGTCCTTACAAAACAGTTTTACTTTTTTTCTTAGATTTCTTGGGATTTCGTATTTACAGGTGAAATTTCCATGTTAGTTTCTCAGTTTGGGGCCCCCATTGCACATGGATAATAATATAAACTGGTGCTCACATGCACTCAGGTGCAAACTTGGGGTTTTAATTTCTTGCAGCAGATTTTTTTCTCTTATAACTGCCAGTCGATGGAAAGTTGCATTGCAGTTTCCCTAGATTGGTGAATGGTGTTAAGTCCTCTTTTTATGGACTGAGCAGCCTTGGCTTTATTATTAATAAAATGGCTCATTCCAGCTCTCTGCCTGGTCAGGTGAGAGGTTTACCTCACTTGTTCCTGTGGGTGTTAAAGTCTCAGCTCCAAACCCTTGGGTTTATACTGAGAAAGATACTCCTGTGAGCAGTTCTAGGGTCTCCGTAGCTTTGCATAAGCTCTGAGATTCTAGACCTGGAGAATTCTTTCTGTTGTTTTGAATTTGCCTATGCATTATAACTTTTTCAACATAATTATACATTCATATCAAGAGGGGACCTTTCTGCATTAGCTGGGTCAGCCGTGTTGCTGAAGTCTCACATAGGGATTTAGAGTATTTAGAGCTACTTGAAATTTATGTTACAAAGGGTTTCTTAGCTTCCAAAAAGTTGAGAACAATGGCTATATTTAATGAGGAACTATGACATAATTTTTTTTTCAAAGTTATGATGGAAACCACTCAGACTGGGTCCTCTCCCTCTTACTTTCCCAAAGGAAGAAGGATCAGAAATGGCAAATGGCAGATGCAGCCAAACACCACCAAGAGCTGGCTTCCTGCTCAGGAGAGAAGGCTGCACCTCCTCCCTGTGGTTTCCAGAGCTCTGCAAAGTCAGAGAAACTTCTCTAGCAACCAACCATAGCAAAGATCCCTGAAAGTATAGTCTTATATTACATGATTTTCAACAAGGGAGTGACACAGTTGCTGGTTTTTATTAATGACACAGATCTTATGCACTTGTACACATTTATCAAGCATTTTAAATGTGCCATCTGTTGTCCTCAGCACTTTACTGCAATATCTAATTTCATCTTGACCAAACCCTCTAATGTGGACACTATCATTAACTCTATGCAAGTAAACCTTTTTGCTGATGAGAAGACCCAGCTAAAAGGTAGGTAACTTGCCCAGGGTAACTTGATTAGGAACTCTTACAGTAGGCTTTAGAACAGTAGACCTCCAGAGTCCATGCTGGAGGTATAGAAATGATGATGATGATTCATTAATTAATAATAATAATAGCCGTTAACATTAGTAAATGTATATTATATCCCAGGCAATTTTCTGAACACATTTCATAAATTAACTAATTTACATCATTACAAAAATCCTGTGTGCCAGTTATTATTTTTGTCTTCAAGTTATGGTTGAAAAAAAAAAAAAAGCTGAGGCACAGGCTAAAAGATGCATAGCTAGTAAATAGTAGATTTGGATTTTTAATGCAGGCACTCAGACTCCAAGGCTCATCCTCAGTGTTAAGGAAGGATGAAAAATTAGCTGTGTGCTTTAGTGGTCCAAGAAGGAAATAGCAGGTGTTAATGAAAATGGGGGAGGGGCAGATATGAGAGTCATAAAGGAGTTAAAACAAAACTACTTGGCTTCCTGTGAGTCCAGGAGAAGAGTCTGTAGGTCAAGGAGGACCTATGGATCATTTCCTAACCCTTGGTTGGTGCCAGATCATAGTATTTTTACCCAAAATTGGAGTAAGTGAGGAAGAACAGTTTTGGATAGAAATGTATACTTTGCTCTATAAAAGAAATATGAGGCTAAAAAGTTTTGTCGAATTCAACTATTATTTTGATAATATTTAATCTAAGATTTGCCAATTAAATAATTCAAGAACATTTGTGGTTTTTTTTTTTGTAAAATGAATTTTCTGCAACTCGAATGCTTATGTTCACCCTTCTATATGTAAATGAATATTTACCTTTAGTTTGCCTAAAGTGAAGGGTGCCTCACCACCATTTTGTCTAATATCATCTCATTTGATTGTATATTTTCCAGGGATGTAAAATTAAGTGACAGTTTAACAAGTTATTCACGAAATCCACCCCATTGAGACCATGTGCCTATTGAGTATGATGCTTGCTGTCCATTTTAAAGGAAGGTGAGTTCCCTCATCAACCACCCGGATCTCACAGAACAGTTGATTTCCCTGAGTCAAGATAAATTTGTAGTGATCTAGCCAAACCCTTTCACATGGCTCCTCCCTCTGACTATAGAAAGACATTTTCAAGACAGGTGGCCTGTGTTGGAAATAGTCTGGGGACATGAACGAGACAAAAGCTAAGTGGCCCACATGGGCACTGAACCCCTAACCTCCGCCTCATTAGCACGGTGCTCCGACCATCTGAGCTTACCCGCTACAGACTAATGATGTGTGCATGGAGGCGCGGCCACATCAATCACATTTTCCGAAGCAAAACTCACTACCCTGAAAGTAACTGGAAGACCCATCCATATAGATCTGCCCGCCTAGGGAACACACAGCTATCCTAATGGATGGCTGACTGCTGCTTTTCCACAGGTCCTTCATTCGTCATCCTCGGGTCCTAAAAGGACTTCAGGATGCCTAGGAATTCACGTTAGTTAATTCACACTTTTAAGAATGCTATTCAAATAAATTTATAAAATCAAAAAAAAAAAAAGAATGTACTTCTTCTTCCTTGTCAGGTCCTCTAGCCGGCACAGGTACAACTTGTGATTCTGATACCTCAAGTGGTAAGGCATTGAGTTTTCCTCAGGTAGGAATTCTTAATCTGTTTTCATTGATAGGTCTTTAGTGATTGTGCCTGGGTCCTGGATCTTTAAGCTCCTGACATTTTAGGGAAAATGTGTGTGTGTGTGTGTGTGTGTGTGCCTACAGCACATTTTTTTTTCCTTTGGAGAATATTCACAATTTTTTTTAGACTCCCAAAGATTTCTGTGACTCAAAGCCTAAGATCTGTAGCCTAAAATAAATAAAGTGTATAAGGGGGAAAAAAACCCAAGAAGGTATTTATCATAAAGCCTACTCTGGGTAAGAAGCCACTTGCATTATTTCTAATGATGGACAGAAGAAGAGGTTGATGCCATGGCAAACATAAAAACACCTGAATGCCTGGTTGACTATGTGCGTGTGTTGCAGAAGCAGTGATATTACCTGTACAGTGTGTGAGCTGTTATACCTCTGACCAGCCAGCAGTGGGGAAATTTCATGAAAGTTTGTACTCAGCACCAAAACTCCAACACTCTGTATGAGAGATCACCTCTGGTTTTATTGAAAGCTGTTGTTAATTTTATTCAAAAAAGTCTACCTGGAAAGGGAAGAAAAGGAGAGACAGTCCACAGATTTCTGTCTTCCTCTGATCCATATTCTGGAAGGTTCCCAGAGAGACTAAAAGGTTGGAATATGTAAATAACCTGGCCCCAGAATAGGGAGAGTGATATGCTGGAGGGAAATAAGAATAAGAATGGAAATGAGGATAGTTCTAGCAAGTACCTGAAGGTACTAGGCTTTTTATATGTATTGTCTGATTTAACCCTGACAGCAGCCCTCTGAGGTAGCCTTGTGCTATTATGCCACTGTACAAACAGGAGCAAGTAACATTCAGAGAAGTTTAAGTAAATGACGGAGGGTCACACAGCCACAGGTCCTGGCATCAGTATTTGAACCTAGGCTGCTTATTACACAGCCTGTTCTCCCAGCCAAGGAGCAGCAAACTGTGGCCCACAGGCCAAATCCAGCCTGCTGCCTATTTTTGTAAATAAAGTTTTAATGGAACTTAGGCATCTCACTAGCTTACTTGTTGTCTGTGGCTCTGTTTGTGCTCCTACGGTGGAGGTGAGCGGTTGCAACAGAGGCTGTCTGACCTACACAGAACCAAGGCCTGGTGCAAAATGAAAATTCAGGGCCTCCTGTTCATGAATTATTAAGAATTTAAAAACAGCGACAGCAGACTGTTAAAGCAAGCAAAGGGCACTTCTAAGTGTGGGGCCTTGTGCGACTGCATAGATCTCATGCCTATGAAGCCAACTCTGGGCTCACAAAGTTGAAATAATCGCTGTATGGCACGGTATGGGAAAATTTTGCTGACCTCTGGTGTTTTCCCATTTCCAGCCCATGATGAAGCTTCACTGTTCCACAGATGAGAGGAATGAGGTTTCCCACAAATCTAAATGGTCCCGATATGTTCAACATAAAAAAACTATCCTTTAGCTTGAGATTCTAGCCTGTCCATTTTTTTGGTGCTAAAATATCCTTTTTGATGAAATGATAGGAAAAGTAGATGGTAGACATTTGTTTGTCTGATGTCCTTAATAGGCAAAATAAAAAGTTTATTACCTTATGTCAAGAATCTAATTAAAAAAGAATTACCAGTATAGTGGTCACTAGAGGTATGTAATGTTAAATGGATAGACAGAAAACAAAACAAAACGTAGTGTTGAGCAAAACACAGAGCAAGATACAAAGTGCAACATCTCATACACATAAGTAAATAAATGCCCTCTCTGCTTCAAAGATGTATGCGTACCAAGGACATATACCAAAGTTTGTGGTGTGGGTGAGGGGAGGATGGGATTGGGAATGGAGTGAAAGGGAAAATCATGAAATTAGACAAGAGAAGGGCCTTGTACCAACCGATTTTCATAATGTATCTTGAACAGAGAATCAAATTAACTGAACTGAACTTTTATCATCTGAGGTCCAAAATACAAGCTATCCTTGCACTGACCCTTGAAGTTCTGACTCGGGAAACCCTCCTTGGAACACAGAGCATGTGGAGTGGACGGGCCTCCCCCAGCCACCCTTTCTCAGACCACTGCAAAGCCTGCCTTTGAATAGCACTCTATGGTTTACAAAGTTGTTTCCTCTTTATTAGCTGGATGGATCCTTGTAACGTCCCAGTGTTGTTGACATTATTATCTTGACTTTACAGACAAGAATCCCGAAACTGAAAGATTAAGATAGTTGACCAATCAACAAAAAAGTGGCAGAATCTAGTCTCAGAGCCAGGTCTTATGGTTTTTATTCTTTTGCTTTTTCCAATCTCCTCCTAAAGATTGACTCCCTGCTGTGTAAGATTCATCATATTTTAGGGGTGACAGCACAATTAGAAAATATTTGTGTTTGTGAAAAATCTATTGGTGATACCTTTGAATACACTGGCCAAGGGAGAAGGCATCATTCCTTGGGGGCTCTCCTTCTGTCTCCTTCCTTGCTGTGTTTTCTCCCATTCTCATATCCTGTTTTACAGAATTATAGGTCTGAAAGTGACCCTCAGAGATGATTCAGTTTTGCTCTGGGGTAGGACAAAAGTCAAATAATGATATAAAGGTAACCATTTATGCTTTAAATGATCTAATTCTGATTCTCTAAGTCTCTTTAGTGTATCTGCCATGTCCACAGCCTTGCAAATGGACTGTTCTTGCTCATGGCTAACTTGAATATCTCTGATGCATTTGAATTCAATTCGTGTCCTCTGAAAAAACAGCTATGCATATCCCAGTGCATACTTGAAGACTATTATTAACTTCTCTACCCTACATTGGGCTAATCAAATCAAGATTCTTTTACATTTTTCATAGAGACTACTCACAAGACTAATCAGTTTTGTTTTTCGTTTCTTTTGCAATTCACAGTCGTCTGACCCATAGTTTCTCTTAGACATTGCATGGTCTCTGTGGATGCCTACTGTGATACTTTAGATCAATGACTCTCAGACTGTCGTCCCTTCACCAGCAGTGTCAGCATCACCAGGGGATTTGTTAGAAATGCAAATTATCAGGCCCCACTCCAAACCTACTGAATCAAAACTCTGGTGCTGGGACACCCACAGTCTGGTTTAGCAAGCCTTCTAGGGGGGATCTGATGCATATTAAAGTTTGAAAATTACTTTTCAGAACTCTCTTTCCTCTCCCACTATGAACGAAAACACTTTGCAGCCTCATCCATGTTGAGCATGGCCACATGGCTTCCATTAACCAGTAGAATGTTGGTGAACATGATACAAGCCTTAAATGTGTTTGCGTTGCTTGGATTGGCTCTTGTGTTCCAGTGGTTGACCATAAGAAGAACATGCACCAGGTCCAAGAGCGTGTGGAGTTACATGGAACAGAACAGCTCTGTTTGTTTCAAAAAGAAGTGCAGGCAGAAATGTATTGACTGTGTATCTCTCAGTGCAGGCTTGGTGATGGATTCACAGTACATGGTGCTTTAGGGAGCAGATACTTGTCCATTGAATGCACTGGATGAGGCCAGTCTATTATGCATGATGCTAAAAATAACTAACTAAATAAATAAATGGAAAGAAGTGATTGATGGTTTTTTTGCAGGTAAAAGAAATCCCCAATCATAGCAGATTATGTGAATAAAGCCGATTAAGAAAACAATTTTCTCACATTAGAGGATGCCTGGAGGGAGATCACTGATGCTGTTATAGGTTCAGTGGGTGATGATATCAGGGTGAGCATCTCTATATAGAAGGGACTGCCACTACTTGAGTTGGTCCCATTCTAGGTATTTCAAATAGAGGATATTTAATAAAGGGGATTGATTACACAAGTACTGGAAGAGCAGAGAACAAAATGGGCGGTGTGAGACCCTCCAGATCTTAACAACAGCTGGACAGATCAGAGGGACAAAAGGGACAACTCTGTGGTGTATTCTACATAGATTCACTAAGGTCCCCAGCAGATTTTCACTCAGATCCTACATCTTCTTCTTGCTACCACATGTGCCCTGTATTAGGCTTCACTTCCCCATAGTCCTTCCTGCCAGTTCTTCCTAGATTACCCCCAAGTAAACAGTTTGCATCCACATTCTTACCTCAGCTTCCGCTTCTTCAAGAACATACTAAAACTTGACAATTGACTATTTCAGGGACTGGTTGCTAAAAATCGGCCATTGTGGAAGCAGAACCCATCTATTTAATACAAATATTTTCTGACAAAATTTATTAATTGATCCACTTCCAAGGAAACTGCTATCTTCATTCATGTAAACCAATTTGTTTCTCTCCCTTTTTCCTTTCCTCCTCCCTCTCCTTGCTATTAAAAAGACATAGTGAAGCTTGCAAATGCAGATGCTTATAAAATGATCTGAAATGTATATATACGATAACCTGAATTTGTTTCTTCTCCTAAGCAGTACTACAATTTTGTATTCTCCCTTGTGAAGGGAGAGCTTGGGGGAATTTCTGTGAAATGCATTGGCCCGGAGTATTAGACTTATACACACATAGTTCTCTCTTGTAACTCTCACTGAACAGATCATGAACAGCAACACAACCCTGACTCTTACTTCTGGCATCTTCTTCACCATATTATTCTCTCTACATGCAGAGCCATTTCATCTATTTTGTAACCTATTTACCTTGTTATGATAATAATGCCTCACATTTGTATATTTCATAGAGTGCAAAGCACTTTCACATACAGTATTTACATTATTTAATTTTGATTTTTGTTTTCAAAATGGTCTTTATGGTAGACAAAGAAGATATTATTTTCCCATTTTATAGATAGAAAAACTGAGGCTTAGTTGAGCATTAAATGACCAGTGAAAAGTGATTTAGCCATTTGGGATAGAGCCCAGATTGGGGCCCTGGTGTCCTAAGTCCAATCTCAGAGCAAATTCCACAATTCCACGTAGAACATCTCATAGTTAGCAGATAACAGCTTAGCAGATGGTGAGAAGGAAGGGTTCTGGGGGTTGGATATCTGGGTTAAAATCCCACCCCTAATTTCAATCTCTCTGTGTTAAGTAACTTTGTTACTGTGAGTCTCATATTTTCATATTTAAAATGGGATCATAATGGTACCTTCCTTATAAGGTTAATGTGAAGATTTGATGGGATAAGATGTGTAAAATAGTTATTAAAAATCAGCCAGAGCTGGGCATGATGTTGAGTACCTGTAGTCCTAGCTCCTTAGGAGGCTAAGGCGGGAGGATCACTTGAGCCCAGGAGTTTGAAGTTGCAATGAGCTATTATCACGCCATTGCACTCCAGCCTGGGTGACAGAGCAAGACCTCATCTCTAAAAAAAAAAAAAAAAAATCAGCCATGCATATAAATGAATCAGAGACCCTCCCTAATGAAATATCTCTTCCTTTATGAAAGGGGTGTGTACGTGTGTGCATGTGTGTGTGTGTTTGCCTGTGTGTGCACAGTAAGCAAGTGTGGGGTTGATTAAAGTCTATATAATAAAGTTATTTTCTACTTAGTAAAGTTGAAACCCTCTATGATTCTTTATCTTAAAACTGAGCAATGCCAATTATTAAACTAATAATAGACTGATTTCTTCTATAGAACTGAATTTGATTTATAAATCTTGGCCAGGAAAACTTAAAGGAATTGAACAATTTTTTTAAAAAAATTTAAAATTGTGGTAGATTAGATATAACATAAAATTCACCATCTTAACCATTTTTAAGTGTACAGTGCAGTAGTGTTAAGTATATTTATATTTCTGTACAACCATCACCGTCGTCCATCTTCAGAAATTTTTCATCTTACAAAACTGAAACTGTGTTCCCATTACACAATAACTCCACATTCCTCCCTCCCCCCAGCCCCTGGCAACCACCATTCTACTTTCTGTCTCTATGAATTTGACTACTCTAGGTACTTCATATAAGTGAAATCATGCAATATTTTTCCTTTTGTAACTGGAAAATTTTGCTTAGCATAATGTCCTCAAGATTCATCCAGGTTGTAGAATGTGCCAGAATTTTCTTCCTTTTAAAAGCTGAATAATATTCCATTGTATCGATATATACCACATTTTGTTTATGAATTAATTCATTGATGGACACTTGGGTTGCTTCTACCTTTTGGCTATGGTGAATAATGTTGCTATCAACATAGATGTGGATAAAGAAGAGAAGTTTATGAAGAAAATAGCTTAGCACAGTCATGCTAAATTGGAATTATTAAGTCTAGTTAGCTTATGGAGGCATAAACAGAGATACTACATGGGATGCCTTGGGAGAGGTCTGGCATGAAAACAGAAATTTGAATATTACAAACAAAGAGGAAATTTATAAAATCTTAAAGGAAGTGATTTTCATTAGGATGGGGATGGGATGGGATATGAATGCTGAGAAGAGGAGAGTGTATTGCATTTTCTAGACTCATCCTTAAGACAAACTACAGAAATTTAAGCTAAAAAGAGGAATATGGATAAGTTGGGAGGAGAAAGCACACAGTCTGAAGAAAAATTCAAGAGCCAACATTTTGTGAAGATAGCCTATAAAAGAGCTGAACTTGTAGAATACAGAACATTCATAAATAGGACCAAATGCACCAGAGGTAGCAGGAGATCTTGAAATATTGGAATGAAAATACACTTATTTGAAAATTGAGTCGGAGGAAATCTCCAGTAGGAGAGATGGAAAAATCATTCAGAAGGCATTTGTTTTCTTGTTTAACAAACAACACTGGTTGCTCTCATTGTATTTTCCAAAGATAGCCACAACAATATCTCCAGTACTCATGCTTTTCTAGAATCTGGCCACACTCACATCAGGAAGCAAAGCCTAATTCCCCTTTCTTTGAACCCTGGTAGGCTTGTGACTCATTTGTAACTAAGAGATTGCAGTAGAAGTGATGTTGTGTGCTTCCCAAACTGATATCAGAAAAGGCTTTGTAGCTTCCTTGCTGCTGAAATACTTGGTTTCAAAGTCGTCTTCAGTTATCATGTAAGTAGTTCTGTCCTCAGGCGGCCATGCTGTAAGGAAGCCCAACTGATCAGATGATGAGAGATAACACTGAGAGGCCCTGAGGCTATGCAGGAGAGAAAGATGCACAGAAAGTCCTTAGCTGTTATGTTTCTAGCACATACACGAGAGACCTCGAGGCAGAATTACTGAGGCTATGGGTCAGGAATTTGTCCTTCCCTGATTCCTAACCCACAGGAACTGTGAGAGATAATAAGATGATTGTTATTGTTTTAAACCATTACATTATGCAGTGATTTGTTACACAGCATTTATGGGCCAGACGTTGCTTTATGTACTGAAATACAGTGGTTTGAAATAGAACTGTCCTTGTTTTCATGAAGTTTACAGACCAGGTAGAAACAGAGAAAATGAGAATATTTGGACAAACACTTGCTGAAGGATAGGATGGGATGGCCATGAATAGTGGCAGAGAAGAATACCAATGACTATGTGCAGCTAGAACTTTCTTGGCATTTGGAGGTGAACAAGAGAGGCAAATACTCTTATGTGCAGAATGAGCATTGTTCCTTTCCCACTTCCTTGCTGCTGGATAGGAAAGGAACTGAAGAGGGGAGAGTACCAGGAAGGAGTAGGTAAGAGGGAAAGAAACAAACTTTAATGCCTTCAAGGGGACAAGTATAACTTGCATGATGCAAAGGTGTTTTTAACCAGTTCCTAGAGATGAGCTAAATGCTGTTACAATAATCCCCCTTTTGGGGGCACTCAGGGGTCATGCTTTTTTCCAGGTACTTACTGTTAAGCAGTGGGCAGAACCATCCTGGCTGTGGGTGCTTTGTGGCCAGAACAAAGGGCAAAATAAATGTATAACACCCCCCATCCCACCTCAGCATAATTTATAGCATTTTAATCTTCCTATTTGTCTCCGCTTGTGAATTTCTTATAGAATTGTTTAATGATGTGAGTTCAATGAGTAATTTTAAAACCTACTTAATTTACTATTTCTTTTTCAGTGATGCAGTGAGAGGTGCTACACACCATACACCAGAGGTAGCAGCCTAAATGTGGTGCAGAGAAAAATCATCCAACACCAGGCAGTTAATACTTAAGCGAGTTCCAACACTCTCCCCCTGAACCCCAGTAACCATGACAGAATGCTAGGGAGTTTCGCAGATCAAAGCAAGAGTGAAGCATGTTAAAGAAACGGCTTCAAACACATCTCACGCCCAGTCTTGGAATGCCCCGTGTCTTTAGATGTCTTACAATGTGAAGGGAATGAGTTTTACAGGGCAAATGCAATGCACGCAAAGGAGCAGAGGATGTAATCTCAAATTGAGTCAGTAGTCTGGAAAGAGAGACATAAAGAATATGCCCAGTAGCGCTGGAGAAACTTGTTACTGTAATAAACTCAGGAATCACATGTACCGATCTCCAACATTAGTGAATATATATTAGTAAATTAGGGTGGCTATGAATATTCAAGATTCTTCTGAATGGACCAACCACAGTGCCTGACAATAGGCTGCCTGTGAGGCCAAGGACAGAGTGGGTGGAAGTGAGGCCCTGAACAAGCAGGTGCCGAGAGTCCAGGGCGGCAGATAGATTGGATTCACTCCTACCAACTCTGCTCCCAAGACTTTCCGTAGCAGAGCAGTGGCAACGCTGATAGGCATGGAGAGGGGGTCTCACCCACAGGTGAGATGTTCATCTCCTCCCAGGGAAGTCAGAGCTGCTTATCATGTCTTGTGGCAAATCAATTTCAGAGCATTCGTTCTTGGCATCTGGCAAACTGGTAGTGTCACAGTTTCAAATCCAGGTTCGTGATAACTGCAGGGCATTGCCTCACCTGGGAGAGACTTCAGACGACCTCTGTACAGCCTCGCATGAAATGAAGCTATAGTCTCAGCTCAGTTCTTAATAAAGAAATGTCTACATCAGGCAGACAACATTAACAGTTAACAGGAGGGACAGGTAGACACACATACCAGGTTTTTCCTCCTCATTTTGATATGTGGAGATGATGAGAATGTGTCTGGTCATACGAATGGAAAGCTGCAGACATCAAAATCATCAAGTGAGCCCTTTCACAAGCATAAAATTCCAACTGGAGAGAGATTGGAGAGAGAGAGAGAAAGAGAGAGGCTCAAATTAGTAACCAAACATGCCTCTGTTTCCTAATGCTCATTCAGACAGAGGTTCAATGGCTGGAAATTATTGAAATGAAGCAGATGTCAAGGGGATGCTGCAAATACAGCTCCTTCCCAGCGGCAGTAATTGTGTGTCTACAGTTGCAGGATCCTTGTTAAATCTCCGCATTGTGGAGAGTCCTAAAGTACCTGCTGGTGCAACTTTCCTCTTTGTCGCCGAGTTGAAGGAGGGAGTTTAAAGCTCTGGGACTTGCTTGGGCCTGAATCAAAGCAGCATTTTTCCAATCATTAGATTCAGGGCACTCCCCCGTCCTTGTGTGCTCCCCCACCCCAGGAACATACTTTCAGAGTGTCATTCATTTTCTTGCTCCTGCTATCTACTTACTCTGCTTCTCCCATTTAAAATGATGAGCCATCATTTACATTGCACTGGAAGAGAAACAGTCTTAAAATATTCAGTTTCCTCTTGCTTTTTAAAAACTGGGTACCATCAGGGTTATTTTTCATTTTTCCAACCCACAGAGGTAAAGGGTTAAAGAGGTGAAGAAATATTCAAGTTTATGCTGTTTTTTTTTGTTGTTGTTACTGTTGTTGCATTTGAAAGGTAGCCCAAACCAAAGCATTCTTGGTTCTGAAAGAGACAGGAGGTGTGGGGAGGTAAGAACATGCTTTTTTTTCAAATCTGTAACCACTGAGGTGTCTTGCAATGCTTCACTGGCTCAGAGGCCTGCAGCATGAATTGGTAAGGAAGCTCAGCAGTCCATCCTATTTTGGGTGAGGTGGAACAAGGTTGGGGGCAGGGGCAGGGTGGACGGACCATCCAGAGATGGCAAACTAAGATAGATCATGAAACCAGAGTTTTCTCGAGTGGAAAAAGTCTTTATATTAATATATAGCTAGGACATAGCTATATCCTAGCTATATATTACAGCTAAAAGTTTATGAAGGAGCTCTTTGTGTTCTAAAGTGCTATGGATCAAACCTGGGCATTTTCATATTTCAGTGCTGCACTCTTTGCGAGGGCTCATGTGGCCACCTGAGGGGGGCGGGATGTCACTCACCTGCTTCTCCACGATGCAGAGTTGAGAGAGGAGGAAAGGTGGAGTCATCAGAAAGACCTTCCTTCCAGAGAACGCCAACGCCTCACAAACACCACCCACACTACTTATTTTGAGGCACTGGCTTTATTGTTTTATGTTAAATATTAAAACTAAATTCAACATTGAAAATATGAAAGAGAAAAAAATGTGTCCAGTTCAGCATCTGACTTCACTTCACTTTAGAGCAAGATTGTAAAAGACAAAAACACTCTTTCTTGAAAGTTACATTAGCATTCACTCCATAGAGAATATTACTTGGAATATGTGGGTTTTCTTCTGTCTTCTTCCACCACCACCCACCTCTGCAAAAAAGAGAAAAAAGTAATCTGTCATATATTACTTTATATACACTTTAAGAGTTCAGGTATTTTTAAATTTAAAAGTTTTAAGCACAATATAAAAAGAACTTTAAGTAAAAGATATAAATATGCTTTTGATTTCACAAAAGAAACACTTCATAATTTATGGTATCTATTCTTGAGGAAAGAACAACTTCAATACTCATGAATTATTGGTTTCTTCTACGTGGTTAAATATTCACTGTCTGTCTATCTGTCTGGTTCATATTTTTTCCATTTATTTTTAGCACTCTCAGAAGTAAAGAATACATTTGAAACTCAATGCACAAAGAATTTTATTATAAATTGTGGTAAACTGACAAAACTCATTCTTGATATGTTAAACAACTTCGACAAACCAATGCAAGAAGCTGGGTTGGCTAGGTCCTCATAAAGGCTATGGCTCCATGGATAAAATACCAGGATCATATTACTTAAAAATAATTACATCCATTTACTTTCTTTAGGAAAATATGCTTAGCATTTTAAATCCTATAATCTGTTAAGATTCAAGTATGTGAAGTGTTTTTATCACCGCTAAGCTAAATGACGTGTATGTTAGAAATTGTATTCAATTGCAGACAATCCTAAACAATGGTTAGAAAGGCAATGCACTGTTTTTAGAAGTTTGCCTAGACATTATATAAAAATGCCTGAATTGCAAACTTCACAGGTAACTTACACACCATATATCATGATTATAAACTCAGGTACTTTGTTAATTCTTTTCTGGCTTGGTTGTATAAATTTCATATATAGGAAAACCAGAATAGATACAAAGATGCTAGGAAAAAGCTTGGTTATGGAACAGATTGGAATTTGGGTTTCAGTCATCAGAGACGTGATAAACAACACTGGGCATTAATGCAGAAAACAGATTGAGCTTTTTAATGGGACATCAAATAAGACTTTATTAGCATCTATTAGGTTCAACCCAAAGCTCAGGAAATAGCATTAATGAGCATCATATATCAGTCTGTCTGTTATTAGATAACAGTATCCCTTAAAACTAGCAAGCCATATAGTACTTTATACTTTTTTACCTTTATCTTTAGAATTAGCTGACATTCTATTGTGTTACACTGGCCTTACTATTAGTAATAGTGAACCAATTTATAAACCCATTAGTGACACTTTTTCCAGAAGATAAAAACAGTCAAAATTATCTGGCAGCAATTAATCTTAATGGCTGTATGCAGTAAACAGCAATGGGCTAATTCCAGCTCTGTCAGCCCCATCAAACAATCCCGCATTAGGCAGCTTTTCAGTGATCCATTAAGCATATTCAGAACAACAACAAATTCAATGCTGAAGGCATATGCACTAAACATTACAACAGTGATCTTCTGAAGCCATCATTATCTCTTAAATAGTACTTCCCCCATGTATTATCATTATGCTGTACATTAGAAATACTTTGATTAAACTCCCTTAATTCATAACAGACAGCTGCAGACCATTTATGCAGTTAATCTCAACACAACAGCTATTGAGGAAATATAACAAATGAAGGCTGTAAACTGGAAGTCATTACTATGAAAGATACTGGTTTTCTAGCCCTCTTAGAGCAGAGTGCATCGTAAGGATGGGCTTTGGGCCTACAATAATGGGGAAGAAACCGTTAATGACCTTCCACTTTCCTGTAACATCTGTCCCCAGGGTGGTTGTGCTCTGGGCTGGGCGTGTGAGCAGTTCAGGCCAGGCCGTGTGTCCTGCGTGTTGACCAACCCAAGGGTTCCCCAGTGGAGAGCCAAAGCTATGGTTAACTTCTGTTTTCCAGCGTTGGTATTAAGAAGTCAAGGTTTTGGTTGAATATGCATAATCTCATTGATTTCACTGAATCATTACTGTAACGCATTGAAAAACTTTTCTGGTTATATGTCATCGTTAGCAACAGTTTTTGATTTCCTTTCCAACGAGTAGTGTCTTTTTAAGTTTAATTCATAGCACTTGAGTTTACATACTTAAAAAATATCCCTACTAAATTTCCTCTGCAAACTTTCTTTCCATGTGGTATTTTCCCTTAACAATTCAGAAATGTTTACATGCGAAGGAAAAAAACCTCCCTCCCCAGCTAAATTCAAGGAGCCCCACCCAATTTCACGTTCTGCTGAATAAAATATGCACTGGCTTAATTTGATGAACAAGAAATCTGTGTCAATTTTCTCATACTACACCTTCACAGAATCTCTCCTTTTCACAGGTAAAGAAACCATAAACACGTGTATGAATAGCCTCTATGTGCCTGGCATTTTTTCCCCCTTCATATAGGGTTTATTTCAAAGTCCTAAACCACAGACACCGTGTCTACTTTTTGATGAAATGGTCAAGTAATTAAAGCATAAATTTAGAGTCCCCTTGCCAACTCTGACAGTACCTTCAGCTTTTGGGGTTAGCATAAATGAATTAAATATTGATTCAAAATGTAAAGCGCCATCACTGTGAAGCAATAACGCTCTAGCTTTCAGAGAAAAAGACGGAGCCCTGTGGCAGTTCACCGTGAAGGTCCAAGGAGATTCCCACAATCGGCCTCGCTTGACCCATCCCTGCAAGGTGTCCGTGAACACAAGAGTATTAATATTTGCTGCTCAGGCCCCGTAGGTCACCTTCGGGGCTGTAGAGACCCCTCTCTGCCCCACTTCCAGAACACAAAATGACAGCTCTGAGGAGGTTTTCTTAATTTTTTTTTCCTTTGCCTTCAATATTTTTGAAAGACGTGGATATAGTGACTGTTTACTGTGCCTTGTTTCTCAGACCTTGCATGTTTAACAAAGCTCTGGCGACTCACTTGTGGGCACCTGGGCACCGTGACGCTGATCTCAGGTCTGCAGGGCAGTTTAAAACAACCAAGGATGTTCACCCATTTGAAAGGTCTTTCCATTTGAGCCTTAGCCTCCTGCTATGTGAGTTACAACGCTCCACTACTGATTGCTGAGGCACAAATAAGTTTGAGAAATAATGCCCCTTCTTAGAAATTCACAACACATGACAGCACAGTAAAGCCTCTGAGAAGTTCTAGAAAAAGGAAGCCTGTTTAACTGTGATTAACTCAGCATGGCCACATCGACTTGGCCGATTTTTTTTTAATAGAACAACTGTTAACATCTTATAGGGTACTAATCTTTAACAGAATATATTTTGGGGCACATTTCTCTGAATCCTTGCTTGTAATATTTCTATCTCAAGATTAATCTGTGGCAGGAAAAAACAAGTTTGCAAATTGATTAATTATGCTTTCTTGTAATTTTTGTTTGTAAGATTTGGTTTAGCTTAAAGATATTCCACTGTTGACAAGTGGCCATCAGCAAATGAAATTAGGTTTGGCATTCACAAGCTTGTTTGACTTTGATTCTTGCCATTCATTTCAAGAGTCTAAGTTCAGTAAACAATATTCGCATAGAAATTTTTTTGACTAAGACATAAGGTTTTTTTCAACTAATAATTAGATTTTTGCAACTGATGTTAAACATATGGATAACTCATGAATGTGCTAATTTTCTCTGCTGTGGAACATTGTCATTAGCTTTAACACAATTATATCTTACATCTAGAGTTTTATCTAGGTATATTCACATTTATCTATATCTGTTCTCTGTTCAGAAAACTCCAAATTATAAGTGGGTGACTTCGACATACTTACTCAAAGTATGTTGCTTGAGGTCTCAGATTACATTTTCCTAAAGGAATATATTGCGAATTGTGATTATGTTCTAGATCTAACCTATCAAAGTCGGTCTAATCCACTGCAACTGCATGGCTGAAATGCTATGTAC
This sequence comes from Propithecus coquereli, assembly GCF_000956105.1. NCBI lineage: Eukaryota > Metazoa > Chordata > Mammalia > Primates > Indriidae > Propithecus > Propithecus coquereli. The sequence continues at coordinate 6,018,488 of NW_012155062.1, read as the reverse complement.
TCTAAGAAAACAAATCAAACGTCAATATGGTTGCCATGCTGGTAAGTTAAACCAAGTAGAAAAACGATAAGGTGATAAAATTGACTAAGAAATCCTTTTAAAGGTTGGATCTAAACTGCTGATGCTTGAGGAAATATTTAATTTTAAAAGATAAGGTTGTAGACCAAGATGTGTGTGTATGTGTGCACACGTGCATGTGTGTAGCTTCTACAATATTTCTAATAACCCTTCCAAACTCATGTCCTCCCCCCTGCAGCCCTCCATGATGCAGACAGATGTCAGACATCAGAGATACAAATATCATGGCAGCCTCTTTCCGGGAAAGACTAGTGAGACTACTGTGTGGAATATATATGGGACAAAGATGGGGAGGGAATGAAAAAAGGTTGTTTTCTATGAAATCTAGGTAAGAGTTGGCAGCAATAGGGGAAGGAGAAAGTCAGTTTAAGTGTGTGAGGTTGGAGAGAGGGAGATCCTTTGATGGAATTAGGTGAGGTGTGCGTAGTGAGATACAGAAAATTGGGGGTGGGGGGACCACACCTGAAGGTGGACAATATGAGAAGGGGGTCAAGACTGCAGGAATAGTCTTTCTACCATAAACCTGGTATCCAGTTCTTCTTGAGAACTGGAACACCTCAAACACCTACATAGGCACCAAGTCCCAGTGTTTTCCGAATTCCTGTTCATATGAGGAAATTCTGACTTCCTTTCCTTGGTTTACTGTCTGGTTCTCCACTGAGCTGGTGCTGGGGTATCCCACATCTTGCCAATCCTTTCCTCCAGAAGGTTGGCCCCAGTCCCCTGTCCTCCTAACTGCCTTAACACCCCACTTTTGCCCACCTGGCTCTCGCCACCTCCTATTCCTCACTGCTGTTCTGTGCCAAGCTCCGAGCATGCTGCCCTCTGTTCTGCCTCCTCTGGGAGCATCTTTCCCCCTGGGCTCAGGCAAGCCCTTCACTACTGTCCATGCCATGGTATCCCCAAACCATCCTTTATGTTGTACCCAGAGTTGTCTTAATAAATGCCAACATGGCCTTGTCAGAACCCCCATGAGTTTCATGCCCGACAAAATCCCTATTTTTTGTGGGATCTATCCTCTGCCGACCTCCTCTACTTCATTTCCTACCTCCTGAGTGCCAGCTCTCCTGACCTCCCTGCTGCTCCTCAGATGCATGGTATTTACTCTCATCTCCATGTCTGTGCACACTCTGGCCCCTCCCCCTGACTCTTTTCCTATTAACTGACTCCTACTCATCAATACTAAGTTCATTTATCATGTCTTTTGAAAAATCTTGGTCTCTGGCTAAGCAAGATGCTCCTACGCACTGAATTATAATTCGCTGAACTGTAATTACTTTCCTATCTCGTCAAACTGCTTGAGGACAAGGACGATGCTGTTCATTTTGTGTCACAGCTAATAGCATATTTCTTGGAACATAGTAGGGACTTTAAAACTGTTCATTAAATGAATGAACCAAAGAATATACAGAAATGCCAAGTAGAGTGACCTCTCTTTTTTCTGCCATAGTGTGGAACTGCAGAATTTTTAAATGGTTAACAGTTAGTTATTAGGAAATAGAAGTTAACTATATCTTATAGGAAAAAAGATTTTTTTAGGATCCGTATAAAAAGATTAACAATTGCTGATCTGTGTGTGGTGGGATTACAGATGATTTCATTTTATTTTTATGTGCACAAGTGTGTTGCCTAACTTTTTAGAGAGGGCATGAACTATTATTATTCTAATAAAAACAAGAGCATTAATCTTGAAAAATGAAGTGTCTCTTTAACATGGTTCATAGCTTTATAAAGAAACAGGATATACAGGGTACACTGCGCTGCTGTTGTGGCTCCTGCTATCTGCGGGCCTGGTCTCTCTGCTGTGTTCCTCTTCTGGTTTCTTTCCCAAAGAGTCACTGCTGGGAGCTTTGGTCTGGACTTGGTGACATCTGGTTCATGTTTGAATGGGGACAGAATGCTTCCTATTGGGTATTTCAGGATAATTGTCCATTTTAGTACATCTTTGCTAAGCTAGACTCCTGTCCTTCATGGACCAGTGCATCCTTACTGTCAACATGTCCCAGAATTGTGGAGGATACTGAAGAGCATTCCTGGGCAGTGTTTATCTTAGAAGAGGAGCATCAGAGTCAGTCATTTATTTGCTTCAAAGCATGCTGGACCAATTCTTCCAAGGAGGTAAAGCAGCTGGTTTGCCTAACTAAAATAAAGGAACCCAGCGAACCCCCCACTCCAACACCTCCCTCCGACAGCCAAGTGTCCTGAGCCTCCTCTGGATCATGAAAGCAGCACCTCTGTCCACGGCGTGGCTGAACAGAGTCCACCCCGTAAATGCTGTTGACGGCTAGTCTTTCTGAGTTCCACTCAATGGGCCTTTCATTCCTATGAAAGTTAGCAAATTCTCTTAAGGAGCAATGCAATATTTAATGTTTTTTTCATGACTCTACTTCTACAAACATATTGAGGAAAATTGGTACATTAGTCTAGTACTATTAAAGATGACCTAGAAAAAAATTAATGACACTTGGAACATGCTAGCCTTCTGCATTCATGACCACAACAGATGACTGCAGTCTACTGTCTTGATGGTGAGATTTATTGATAGGCTAAATCAACTAAGTTCAACAAACATTTAGTGGGTGCCTAATACATTTAAGGTACCATGCTGGGAGGTTTAGGGGATATAACAAGAATGAAAAATGGTCCCTGTTTTCAAGGTACCTAGAAATGAGCTGTGATATAAATGCCCTTCTTCTTGATTATCACTCAGTAGAATAAACATGCTTATTTCCATTCATAAGATTATTTTCTTTTAACAAGATATATTCACATCCCCTTCTTAAAAATTTCAGTGACTTACAAACTACATTATCAATACCTTTTTTGCAAGCTTCTATTTGTTCACTGATGCATCCATTTATGTCTTCACTCGACAAATATTTATTTAGTGCCATTATGTGTCAGGAACCGTTTCAGAAGCTTGGAGATGGAGCGGTGAAGACTATGTGCTCAATATACGCACAAACATATATTTATAATATGCAGTTGACCCTTGAGCAAGATGGGTTTGAACGGCTCAGGTCCACTTACATGTGGATTTTCTTCCGTCTCTGCCACCCCGGAGACAGCAAGATCAACCCCTCCTCTTCCTCCTCTTCCTCAGCCTACTCGATGTGGACCACGCAGGTGAAGACCTTTATCATGATCCACTTCCACTTAACGAATAGTAAACATATTTTTTCTTCCTTATGATTTTTTATTAATAATATTTTCTTTTCTCCAGCTTACTTTATTGTAAGAATGCAGTATATAATACATACAACATACAAACTGTGTTAGTCAATTGTTTATGTCATCAGTGAGGCTTCTGGTGAGCAGTGGGCTACTAGTTTTGCGGGAGATAAAATTCATATGTGGATTTTGACTGTGGTGGGGGGGTCAGTGCCCCTCACCCCCATGTTGTTCAAAGGTCAACTGTATACACATACAAATATATATGGATATGTATATATATGTGTAAATATATGTGAATATGTGTATATATATGTATATACATGTATGGATGAATATGTATGTATATATGTGCATATGTATACATGTGTATATATGTGTCTGAATATACATGTATATGTTTATTTATGCATGTATATATACTCATGTATGTGTATATATGCATATATACATAACACGTGCTCACATGCACACATATATATCTTCCTTATCAGGAAGTAATACCAGCTGTGAAGACAAAGCAAGCAGAATGAGAGGGCGAGATGGTGAGGAGCTGCTCTGAGATGAGTGTGTCAGGGAAGCCTGTCTGGGAAACTGGCATTTGAATGGAGCCTTGCAAAGGTCTGGGTGAGGAGCACCTAGCCAGGCTTCCTGGCACATGTCAAGGCCTGCAGCAGAAGGAGCGAGGGATGTCTGCTCCCATGCAGCCACAGCAAACCAACAGAGGGGTGAGGGGTAGATGGGAGGTGAGGGCTGAGCCATGGTTGGGCTCTGGAACAGAGCAAGGCATGTGGGTTACTTTCCAAAGGTTTTGAGCATAGAAGAAACCTAATCTGATCTTCACTTTAAAAAGACTACTCTGACAACTTGGTGCAGAACATCTTGTAAAACAAATAAATGCAAATGAATAAATATCTGTTCCATTATTTCTGATGTACTTCCAAATTAATTTGCACAAGCATACTATTTTCCACCAGTTTCAAAGTACACTGATGGTAATTTTTCAATATAATCACTGTTATCAAAGAGTGATTTCTAGCTAGAAGATTTTAACTCAGTATAAGCAAAAACCACGTAACAATTCGAGCTTCCCAATGGTGAACTCCTGTCTTTAGAAGTGTGCAAAGAGATGATTCACTGTTAGGGGTTTGTAGGAGTGATTCCTACGCTAAGGGGACACTAACCCTGGGTAGCTCTAAGATCCTGTCCTGCTCTGGGAGTTGCTAATTCTTTGGATCCATTTGCTTTCCACGTAACAATATAGATGGCACAGGATTCTAGGTTTAAGATAAGACATGGAGAGAATAATGGACATTATGCCGAGCTCTCCACATCTCTTTAGGATTCAAAAAACTCCTGCTAGTTGCCGGGCATGGTGGTAGCAGACAGCTCTCAGCTGTTGGCCTCTCCTGAAAGCATCCTTGGCTGGAGAGAGCTGCCTGGCCCAAGGTCATTCCTCTCCCAGGGCATCCTGCTTCAGTAATTGGCTGGTGTAGGCCTATGAAGATCTGACTTCTTGCCTCAACTTGGAGCCACTTTGAAGAGCCGTCTAGCTCCAGAGCTTCCCGAGGTCAGCCAGGACTCTGCTGAGACTGCCCAGTGGCCAGCTTGTCCCTCTGCCCAGTCCCACCTCCTTCCCTTCCCTTTCTCCATATCGGTCCCCACAGATCTGCTCACTCAGCCTTCTGTACCCTGAGCTCCGGCTCTTTGTCTGCACCCTGGGAATCCAAAGAGAGAGCACTTTATATAAGGAAACGAGGTGCCTTCCATGCTGTTTTTGCAAGTCAGGCCCAGGGCTTTTGTTTGTGTCTTGCTTGAAGAGGCTCATGATCACTTCAGCTTTAGGCGGGCCACACGCCAGCAAGATGCCTCACTCTGTTTGGGAAAAGGAGGTGCTTTGAGGATCTCCACGCATGCTCCATGGAGGGGCATGGAGTGCTGACAGTGTCAGGCACACACTGGTAGCTCAGTAAGTATGTGCGAAAGACTAAAAACATAAACTACAAACTTTTACCCTGTGCTCTGATCCGGGAAGTCCTATAGACCAGCCTGAGCAGCAGAGCACTCACCGTGCCAGGGAAGGAGCCAGCTCTGGGGGCCAGGGATGTCTCCGCTGTGTCCTGGTCACAGGGCTGTGTGAGAAAGAGATAAAAGAGGACTGTGGTGCAGTCACATGCTCCCAAAACTGAGAGGGAAAACCGGGCCATCTAGCAATGTTGACCGAGAAAACAGAACAGCACTGTAAGAGGAATTCAGAAGTCATTTTAAGATGGAAGCGTTTACTTTCTCAAATATTTTGAGCAAGTACTGCAAATTATAACTTCACCCTGAAGAATTTTATATCTTCCTCTGATATTTTATCATAATACTTTGATGTCTTTTCCTGAAGCACTTTGAGAACAGAATTTTACTTTGCAAGTATCTTTCATATGCATTGGCTTGTTGGCATCACAAGTTAGATGATAAATTTAGCTAAGATACAGAGCTGCATTAAACATGATCTGTATAGCATACAGGCCATTGGAACTGAGTCTACTTTTTATTTTATTTCAGTCTAAAGGTAGGGGGCAAATTTTGTGGACATTAATTTGAATTCTGCATTATGAGAAAAAAAGACATCCAAATATGTTGTCTTAAAAGAATAAATGCTTCAGCCCATTCACAGCACCTTATTGGTCAAAGTTCATTACTCCCATGGACCATGTGGTCCACTCTGACCATCAGCGCTTTTGCAGGAGGGAGGATGTTCCAGTGGTCCAGGTTTGGGAGACCCAGTTGGGTTCAGACCCTGGCCCTCCCTAGCTGCATGGCCTCAGTTTCCTCATCTTTAAATGGGGATGAAAATAAAAGTACCTACTTTATAGGGCTGTTTTGAGAAGTTAATACACATCAAACACTTCAAACAATGTCTGACACATAATGAGCTGTAAGTAATTAGCTATTATTCAAATGAATTTTCCCCTTTAAAAATGTGCATTCAAGATACTATGAGGCAGTTTGTACCAGATTGGTTTGTCTCATCTGAGAATGCCACTTACATGATCATGAACAGACCAACCCAAGAAACATATTTAAGAACCAAACATTGTGCCAAGGGAAGGCAGACACCTGCTCTCCACCTCTGCCCCACCATGGAGGTGTCCATGGCTTTTCTGCCATTTCTAGGTATGTGACTCATTTATCATAGCTTTGGGGAAATAATTTATTTTACTCATCTTGTTACTCTCATCTGTAAAATGGGCACAAAATACTTAATTATTTAGAGTTCAGTGCAAAATACTTGCTGAACAATTAGTTATAAGGTGACCAGTATGAAAAGATATTGGAGATAAGAAGTAGCCTTTGTAACTCTCTGTGCTGTGGTGTTACTTCCTTCGAGAGCTGCTTGCAGCACTTGGTTGAAGCTCTATTATTTCATCTGCACTTGAGTGTTGACAGTTTGGTCTTACCCACTGGATCTCACTCATTCTGTAAATAAGCCATGCTTTGGAGTCCTCTGGACCTGGCTTAGACCCAGGCTCTGACAAAGTGGGCGAGCTGCTGTTCTGTGGCATCTGCTACCCTATCCCAAAGGACTGCTGTGAACAGGACAGAGGCCTCCAATAAGGCCGTGCCTCTTGAGGTTAGGTCCAAGACTCAGGAATGGGTGGCCTCCTCCTCTTCCTTCCCATGCAAAGCTAAATGCTTGGCACATCATAGATGCTTCACTCATGATTGCTACGTTTGAGTTTGTAATAAGTCATTTCTAAAGTCAGAGCTAGGACCGATAACACAGTATTGTCAACATGAGGCATAGATCATGGTTTTCCTCTGGCACAGAAGACTCCTTTCAGTAATCTATTCTTGTCCAAATGCCTTCATTCCATCAATAAAACAAACAAAAAAGAGGCAAGAGATTTGTTCATTTCAATTTCCACAATATATTTAACTTACAGTGAAGGTTTGGAAGAGTTTTCCAGTTTTAGTTATCTTATTTCTTTGTTCTCTGAAATGGGTACAACACTAATCAAATTGTTAGGATGTAGTGGCAAGTATTTTCTCAACAATTGGACTGTTAATTGCATTTTGTGCATTTCATTTGAATCCTATCACTCAATTTAAATTTATTAACATTAACATCAGGGAGTAAATGACCTTGCCGAGATTCACTATGCATGTCTTTGAGGACGTACTATCACGGGCAATGGGGGAAATAGCTATTATAACAGCATCCAAAAGCGGACAAGAAAATTCATAGCCATGGACTAATTATCCTTTTCATGTTTTTTTCCCCCTCAAGTTTACATCGCTAGGAAAATTCTTCCTCTAAGATTAGGTAGCAGCCAATGTGAATTCCAATTCAGATACTGAATATATTTATTATGATGGCCTTTCTTGGTGTTTCTATGCAAAGCCATGCGGATATGGTTGCTCAGAATACTATACATTCTAAAGTAATAAAACCTAATATACTATAATATTATTTCCTGCTTCTATCCAAGAGAGATATCTAAACACTAAAGTACATTTTATTCAGTCTTTAATTTAAGAAAGAAAATAATGATTTTTTCTCCACCATTCGCATCCCCTTTGTACTTTGTGGGTCCACCTCCCTGGAATTTGTGAGAATGGGGCCTTTACACACAACAAAGAAGGAACTTTCGGGAAGGAACTGCAGTCCTCTCTCTCAAGTCAAGTACCTTTCTGTCTTTCTTAAAGCTACAAAGCTACAACAACGTTTATATTCATAAGAAGTATTTCAACAATTCATAGCCAATTTATCAATGACCACGCAGCTGCAGGCATTGCAGTTTAAAAAAATATACCAGCTCCCTTAGTGTTTACATAGGCTCTGAAAGCCCCGCGTCCTGGCAGGGGGACAGGAGCCACTGGAGTCATTAGAAAGGTACACTGGAGCGCCCGCCTGTGATGGTGGAGGGGTGTTTGCATTATAGCCCAACACATCATTAAGAACACAATTGTTATTTAATGTGGCACAATCATCTTTCTACTCTTCATGAAATCCACTTAAGTAATTACCTTCTTAGCTCATTGGCTCTGTGAGCCGCCTGGGTACAAAGGGTTATATCTAAGGAAATATTAAAAACCGGCTGACGCAATTGCCCCCTTTAAGCTGACTTGTATTTATTAACATATTCAAAACGAAGATCTTTTTTCCTGCCCTGAAAGAGTGAGGAAACTCCAAGGTAAATAAATGCTCTGGGGCATTAGCAGGATTTAAGGAGAATAAGAACACATTAGCCAAAGTCTCCTCACTGTCAGCCATTCTTAAAAAACAGCTGATACCTGCATAATGCCTCACTCTTTGTAGTTTCGGTTTGACATCTGTTTTAGCCAATCAATTTTTCATTAAAGTCAAAATGCTGTTTTAGAATTTGCCTTGGCTTTCTCTTTTTAAGACAAGAACAAATTTATGACGAAAATATTCCTTTACAAAACTCGATGCAGTAGCTTACTAAGCTATGTGGATCTTCTTAAGTGGCACAGTTTTGAAGACTCGCTTTGAATAGTCCAGATATTAAGATGGAAGATTTAAAGAATCCACAGAACTTATTTTCAGAGCACATTTAAATGTCTTTCAAGCAGATTTTTTTTTTATTATGACGTGTCCAAGATGAGCTTGCAGAGATTTAGAACCATTTAAGAAGAGCAGCGCCGAAGTACAGAATTGAAATTACTTGAAAACACACATCTGCATTTTAAACTTTAAGCCCGCTTTCAAAATACACTGTACAATTCATGTTTACTATAAATACAGCGAGGTAAGTCTGAAATACCTTTATCTTATTTGGTAGATCTGTGTTTGAGCCTCTTTGTTTGAACAGAAGTGTCAGCTGTATTTTACTTTATTATATAAAAAAGTTTCAGAATTTAATTAAGGGTCAAGTACCAGCAGTAGACAAATGCAACAGCTAAAGCATATTTCTGATCACTCTGAAGTCTGCAATCATGAAAATTATTATCATTGAGTAAAACTGGTCTCAATGATGGTGACTGGGAGATGGATTCCGTGTTACTCAGCCGTCATTTACATAATAATGGGTTCCAGTTTTCATCAGCACCTTTTGTTTGTACAGTGCTTACTGCTACAGTAAATTGTCAAAATGTCATTCCTCTCCAATCAGCCAGAAAATATCAACAGTAAACAAGGCACAGGAAGAAATTCTCTGATTAGAAGTGTGGCAGAGGAAGAGTAGAGCTGAAGACTCCATGATCGCTTGAAACGTGTTATTCTGGCTTTCCCAATAATACAGTCGCATGGCTTATGAGAATTACTTCTCTTTCCTGCCACCTCCGCCCAGCCCCTTTAATGAAGAAATACCACTCTGCTGCTGAGGTCACTCGGAAACCTCAGGACTATCGCTGGGGATTAATAGATTCACATATGTATTTGTTGGGGCCACTCTGTTCCCTCTTACTGGGGATCAGTCTCCTCTTTTTCTGGCAGGGTATCGCGGATTAAATGGGGCCGGATTCTCCTACAGCGTTCTTGTCCCTGTTTGGTTCTCTGACTCTTGGCCAGTGGGGTTTCAGAGAATAAAGGAGCTGTGGAGAAGAATTTGGCCCATGACCACGCTGCCATCACATGGGGCCGTTACAGCGAGGCTCCCATCAGCTGACTCACCAATGCTCTTCTTGTTTCAGCTAACGAGCTGCCAGGGCAGGAACTCTGCAGCTGGGGAAGAGCCCCAGGCGGCAGCGAAGTCGTTCACTCTTTGCCTTTCTACTTGGCCATCACTTGAACTCAGAGACCAGGGACGTGGACGGAGAGTATGCCAAAGCCAAAGCCAGCACGTAGGGCACAGAGCCCGGAGTGCCCAGCTTCCAATTCCCCTTCCTTCTGCCCTCTCTGCACCCCACTTCACTCTTGCACAGTATTTTAAAGTCTGTAAGGTACATGAAATCAACACATCTTTCTGTTCCTCAATGAAATCTCCCCAGGACCAGGACAGGATGCTGATAAATTAGTCTAGTATATGCCTTATAACCATTATAGTTACAAAGTATATTAAAATTAAAGACATCGCATTGTGTTTGAAATAAAAATGAATATAGTGGCATCCTGCCAAGAGTCCCAGAAACCACTCTTGTGTGGAATTGAAACATTTGGCTCATATAATACTTAATTTATTTTTACGAAATGACAAGTTATATAAATGTATGCTTAAAACAGAGGGGTACAACATTTTTTTTTTGTAAGTTTCTTTGTATTCTGGCTTCTATAGCTACACATAGTTAGAATTTATATCTAAACAGAACAAAAAAGGAATAAATTTTCCCAAAGTGGCTATTTTTTTAAGCTATATGTTTCCCAAATATTTCGAAATATGATCATGTAGTGAGGTCGCCCAAGGCAAGGCTCACAATACTTTCATTGGAAATGAATAGGAGTTTATAAATCTATTGAAATGAAATGTTGACATCAGGAAATATTTTGTAGTGCTTTCAGGTTTCTTACCATACACTTTATGTTGCTTGGCTACTTTTAATTTTTTTCCCCCACGTCTCTTTGAAAATCCAACATTGTCCAAACCCTTTCGATTAAGAAGCTTGCCTGAATGCAAGCACCCTGATGATGTGGCGGCGCATCCATAAACAGGGGGGCCCATGAAGCTGGGCAGCGCGCGGAGAAATAGGGCTGATCAGCGGTAATTACCCTGACACCTCATGCAGTACAGGGAATTAACTCCTAGGACTTTGGGCCGAATGAAGAAGAAGTTGATGTTTCACGTTGTGAATGCATCAGTGCCTGAACCCATTACCAGTTTAAACGGAGATGGGAATTTACTATACACTTTTTTTTTTTTTGGTTGGGAATGTAGACCGGTGTGCAGAAAATGAGAAAGTAATTCAGGATGCTGAAGCAACAGCAATTTGTATTTTTATTAAGGCTTTTACCTTCTGATTCTATATCATATCCATAATACATAAATTCAAGAGAAGGTCCATGGCAACCATTGTCTTGAAAAGAGGGAGCCTTGTTGTCTTAAAGAAGAAGTTAGTGTGTCACCAAAGTAGGTGAAGGTATTCCATGACAGATCCATAGAAAGGAAAGTGCTCGAAAACACAGAGCAGGAGGGGAAACACAGCTCAAAAGGCAACTAGTTAGCAGCTGCCACTATGACCTTTAACTGCATCCATGGTAACTGGGCTAAAGATGGAGTTCCATTTTATTATTCTCACACCCACAATGTTAAGCCTGTGAATCCCATTGCAATTTAATGGCTGAAATCAGAAGGCAGATCTGTGTTCATTGGACCAGTGCCGACACCCTCTTAGCTAATGAGCGCAATAAACATTTTCATGCCAGGAAACCAGTGCAAGTGGAAATATTATGCCATATAGAAACTTATACCTAAACACAAAGAAATGGTCAGTGAAGCCAGTCTTGTACGTGTATTTGCATATTCCAATATTCAAAGCTTCTTTTAAAAGAAGAATAAAAAAATCTGCTGCTAGATTATTAAAAACTGTGGCATACCACAAAGCTTATTGTGAATGAGAAATCTGAAGAGTTATGAGTTCTAGAGTTAATGACTATTACTGCCTGTTCTATTATTTTCCTTAATGAATCTTATTATTTGTAAATGCATGCTTTCTTTTATGTGGCTCTAATATACTTCATGCCTTTTCTCTGACTATATACTGTACCTCCAGCTGAGTCAAAAATACTGCAAAAGCAATACTCACTTTTTTGGTAACAAGGAAGAGGTTTTATTATTAGTTTGCCTTCATAGCTATTTAGTCTGTAATTCCTTAAGAATTAATGACAACCGTGTCATATTGTTGTCACAGACTTTGCAACCTGCAAGGATACATAGATCATGATTGTTTGTTTTGAAGCCCCAAGATAAATGATGGTGGCAGTTCACTATCAGTGGAGTAGCTTTGAGTAACGTTTTTACTGAAAACATGCAGATTTGAGTTTAGAATGAGATGGCATCTGAATATGAGCTCCTCGATTTAAGAAATAGCCAGTTTCAGAGGTTTAAGCATGATTAACACATTATATGAATTTTTAACTCTATGTCATTCTTCTGTTCCCAGTCTCCCAATAATTCTTTCTACAAAACTTACTTTTAACACATTAAACTTTAGCTATTTAAATGTGCTGCTTGTATTAAAAGGCTGCCAAAAATTATCCTTGAAATCTATCTTAATTTGTTTTAATAAGGCACGGAAGTATAAAACTACACGACTACCTACAAATAATGTAATCTATGGAATTTTTTCCATCTCTTCCTTCAATTTTTTTCCTCAGTAGTCCTAAAATATTCCCTAATTTTATTTTTGTTATATTGTTTTCTGAACAAAGATGAGGGCTTAATAACTTTCCTTATCAGGAACAATATACACTTTTTCCCAGAGAACAATGCCAGGTAGTCTTTGTAAGAAAAAGCGTGAACTGTTTTGCTAACAGAAGCTGCTTGTCCTGGAAACTAAAAAGGTCAGAGAGAAAATAATTTTGGTGCTTCTTATCTTTTAAAACAATGTCACTTTTGTAATTATCAGAGAATTTTAGGAGGGTTAAAATAAAAAAAGCAAGACAAAGGAAGTGAGAACTCAGAGACCTGTTTACTTGACTTGTAAAAGGGCAGGATGTGCCTCCATCAGTTTAATAAAAGATCTTCTATCAATTTAGACAATTATACCAAAGATTAAGAATGTCATGAAGCTGATGAAATCTCCTAGGTAACATTAAAAAATAATATGCTTTTAGATCACATCATATATTAAATGACAACTGCCAATTTTTTTTAAAAGAGTACTCAAAATTCTTTCCTGAATGACAATTTGAAGTTAAAATACTTTGTTCTTAATAGTTAACTTCATTGACATGAAGCTACTGTTTCTTGACGAAGGAACTTGGCTAATAAGAGCTTTTTGTTTATTCAAGTAAAAATGGACGGCAAGATATAGTATTTTATGACCTCCCTGCATCCTTGCTTAATTAAAGCATGCGTAAGAAACATTTTGCTAGCACATTACTTGGTTTAAAATATCTAAATATGGCTTACATTTAAATATTTACCATCCTCTTGACTTGGCTTTCCTTATTTTATTGGCTCCCGAACAATTGCTTTTCTTCTTGTTAGCCTAGAAAAAATCATTGTGAGCTTTAATTAAAGGAGTGACAGTAGTGACCACAGAAAAGATCAGAAGAAGGGCTCAGGATGACCTCGGCCCAGACCCAGCACTGTGGAGGACTAATTGCAGGACCAGAGGCAAATGGTTTAATGCAGCCGTTCTTGATGGCCTGTTTTGCTCAGTGTGCACAGTAATAGATGCTTCTTCTTGAGGACTGTCATACAGATACCTGAGAGCTGTGAGTAGTTTGACACGTTCTCAACATGGAGCTAGGGAAACCTAGATCATTTAACTGCCTTTGAACAATGTGTTTGCTGTAAAGTTCGTACCAGAGTGGAAGACACTACCAGTCCTCTCAGCCTCAATGAAGGTCCCTCCCTTCTTGTTTGGCCCAAAGTTCCACCGACCACCCAGGTCAGTTACAGGCCTGGAAACCAGGCATTGGTGACGAGCTATAGGAAACCAGGGTATAGGCAGAGATGTCACCAGCCAACCAAGGCTCTCTCATCTTGAGGGAATTCTGCTGTTGCAGCTCACCCTGGCTTAGTGTTAGGCTTCCCTTGCCGAAATCTGCCTTCTGCTCCTCCTCCACCCTTGCCTCCTGGATCGATGCCCAGTCTCACTATTTGACCCTCTCTTCTGGCAGGTAAAGCATCAAGTGCTTCTGGGTTGTTTGTGACAAGGCATAAAAAGCCCATTGTCGCTCTCTCCTTTTCAACTTCCGCTCTCCCCCACAGAATCCCTTTGCCAACGTAGAAGGTGTCAAACTACCGTGGTTATTATCAATAGCATCAGCAGGAACAATGCTCATTTATCAAGCTCTTACTCTGGGTATATCATAAGCACTATCTCATTTAATCCTTGTAGTAATTCTATCAGAAAACCAATTCTGAGAGGTTAAGTAAATTACCAGAGGTTATAGAGATAGGAAGTCATTTAGTTGAGCTGTAATTTCCAGAAAGACCAACTGTGATGGTGTAAATATCAGGTTTGGTTGCATTTTTGGTACAAATGCTGAGGTCCAAGGACCTTAGCTAGTCCTGCTGTTTGTGGAATTGGAGGGTGAGGGATTTTTTTTCTATCTGATTTTCTTTGAAAGATCCTAGTATCCTCTTCAGCTTAATTGCTTAGAGGTGTGGGAGAGAGTGTATAGGTCAGTGGCACCCTCTACAATATACCTGGGGGCTTGTACTCTTGACCTTTTACTGTTTATTGCAAAGCATTGACAGTGGGTTTTGACTCCAGCCTCTCTTGTGCCATTCCTAGCCTGCAACATGTCTATGAACCACTTCTTATAGTATCCACGTGCCATTTTACCTCCACGGCCTGGCTTATAGTTGGGATTCAAAAGTATATCCATTGGCTCAACTGACAAATTTCAAGGGCCTCTTGTAGCAAAATCATCTCACAAGATGACTTAATCAGAAAGGGGATGTGGAAGAGAAATGATCACAGACTTTTCATTTGAGATAGGATGTTATGCATAGACAGATACCACCCCTCACTCTCTCCTCAAAGAGAAAAGTAGGAAAGTAGGGGACAAGGTAAGATAATACATCAAAATACGTTTAGAGTTCTTAGGAAGAAAGACATAGAAATAAAGGTATACTTGACTTTGCAAAAATGTCCAGCAAGATTCAAAAACCACTGTTGGGTTCACACTAAGATGGAGCATTGTCAGCTTCAGTCTGTATACAAGAGGGTGGGATATAATATCATCTGAACAAACCCAGTATCCAACCAGGCATTTCCCCCAGAGCTGAGAAGGTCTCCAGAGGATCAGTGAGAGGAACAGTTGTGATTCCAGAATGGTCTTCTCTGATTACTCACTGTATTCTGACTGCATGGGAGACAGAGTAATATTGCAGAAGACTTGTGGGAAGAAGGCAGGCAAACAGTGGAAAGCGATTTTCTAAATATATTGGTTCTCAGAATATGGATGATAACAGGAGAAATGAAGGCAGCATGTTTCAAATGTGGTACGATGGTAATCTCACACTAGAGAGATGCGAAAGCATGTGAACTAATAGGAAGAAACAAAGGAGAGTTGAGGATCTGGAAATCACTTTACGGGGTTAAGTCAGTAACATGGAGGCAATGGAGAAAACACAAAAGCATAGGACCCTGATCTTTGGGTAATAAATAATGCAATTTGCACATATAGATGGCTCAATGGAATTGTATGGAAAGAAAATCAAACAATAATTCAAAATGAAAAATCATACCATCCTCAAGTGAAAACACAACTCTTCTTATTAACTAATATGGTCCACTAACCAGTTCTAGTCAATATAGAAAAGTATTTTTTGGTAGATAGTTCAATTTAAGATTCAAAAGGACTCCTATATGAAGAGTATGGATATTTTTCTGAATGCCAAGATCATCGTAAATTGTGTTAAGTACTTCATACATTTTGGTACTATTACTATTATCACTATGAGTTCCATCATGAAAAATTGAAAGAATAGTCAAAGAGAGGGAAGTATTCATGTGATAGTTTAAAAAAATAAATATCCCGTATTGCTATTTAGAATGAGTTAAACATAATGAAATTATAGACTAGGTTGTGTTCTATCCCCCTGCCTAACATATTTGGAACTATTTTGTTTTAAGTCAGGACTTCCCCGAGCAGTTGTGTAATGCTGGTCAAAGCTTCTATTTATTTCTGCTATAGCACACCAAAAACTTCACAATTCAGGTAACTTTGACAATTCCAGTAGGCACCAAAATAGACACAGGTAGAGAAAGGAGACACGTCAGAGTAGATGGAATTTGGAGCCTGAGCCCAGCAGACAATTTGTGTAGACACGTTAACTAGGACACACTTGTAATTGGTCAGTCTTTCTGAAGATGGCAATTGTGCTCAGAGATGATCTAACATTCACACCTCTATTTACTTTGTGATTCCAAGAGTACTCTGAAACCCTAATTATCTAGTATGGGTGGTTTGGATTTTCTGGGTAACTGAAAGGTAAATAATTAGGGCCCAATACTTTGGTTTCTATCCATTTCTACTGATAATTTCCCCAAATATATTATAATGGAATATTGCATGAGCATACAACTTGCTGGAATTCAGATACATGAATTCTGAGAGGAATTGCCATGGGGGGGAGAGAGAAAGAGAGAGAGAGAAGAGAGAACGGAAATATTAATAGTTGGGGGCAACTGCCCTGTACACCCTTCCCCTTGATGGTGTGGCCATGGGGTAAGAGTGCGAGGAGAGGCCTGAGATAGTTGGTTGTTCAAATGGCCGCAGTCTCTGTGGCTCCACAGCGTGGGCACCTCTCCTCTGAGTGGGATTCCCGTGACTCCAGATCCAGGAAATGCTATCAACATAGCGTGTTGTTTAAATATGAGCCAGCTACAGTCTCCGAAGTGCAGACGTATTTCAATCTGGGAGGGAAAAATGGTCTGTGGTGAATTATTGAGAGTCAGTATCGTGCTTTATTTTTTGGTGGATGCAAAGAAACTTTTTTCAAGAGTGCGTTAGATCATCTTGTTTTTCACTTGAGCTGAAATCCTAATCTCCTTTTTATTTTATTTTATTATTTCAAAATATTAAGTGGGTACAAATGTTTTTGTTACATGGATAGCTTTTATAATGCTTAAGTCAGGGCTATAAGTGTGCTCATCACCGGAATAGTGTTCATTGTACCTGTTAGGTAGGTTTTTGCCCCCCCTCTCTTTTCCTCCTCTCCCCTCCCCCTTCTTGATTTCCAATGATTTTTACTTCTCTCTGTGCCCATTGATTAATCCCAAATTATTAGAGAGAACATGTGGTGTTTGTTTTTCCATTCTTGAGGTACTTCACTAAGGATAATGGTCTCCAGTTCCATCCCAATTGCTGCCAATGACATTAATTCATTTCTTTTTATTTTTTTGTTTTGTTTTGTTTTTATTTCAGAATATTATGGGGGTACAAATCTTTTGGTTACACGAATTGCTTTTGTACAGTTTGAGTCCAAGTTGTAAGTGTGAACGTCACCCATATAGTGTTCATTGTACCTATTTGGTATGAATTTACCCATGCCCTCCCCCGCCACCTGCTTGATTTCTGATAAGTGTTATTTCCAAATGTTCACATAAGTGTTGATCGATTAGTTCCAATTTAATGGTGAGTACATGTGATGTTTATGTTTTTCCATTCTTGTGATACTTCACTTAGACGAATGGTCTCCAATTCCATCCAGGTTAATACAAGAGGTATTAGTTCACCATATTTTTTATGGCTGAGTAGCACTACATAGTATGCATATACTACATTGTATTAATCCTCTCATGTATTGATGGGCACTTAGGTTGTTTCCACATCTTTGCAATTGTGAATTGTGCTGCTATAAACGTTTGAATGCTGGTGGATGTTTTATAAAATGTCTTTTTTTCCTTTGGACCCCGTAGTGGGATTGCTGAATCAAATGGTAGTTCTATTTTTAGTTTTTTGAGGTACCTCCATACTGCTTCCCATAGAGGTTGTACTAGTTTGCAGTGCCACCAGCAGTGTATGAATGTTTCTATCTCTCCACATCCACACCAGCATTTTTGTTTTGGAACTTTTTGATAAAAGCCATTCTCACTGGAGTTAAGTGATATCTCATTGTGGTTTTGATTTGCATTTCCCTGATGATTAGAGATGTTGAATATTTTCTCACATTTGTTGGCCATTAATTTATCTCCTTTTGAAAATCTTCTATTCATGTCTTTTGCCCAATTTTTAATGGGCAAAAGATTGATTTCTTTCTTGCTGATTTGCTTGAGTTCTTTATAGATTCTAGTTATCAGCCCTTTATTGGATGTACAGCATGCAAATATTTTCTCCCATTCTGTAGGTTGTCTATTTGCTCTAATGATTGTTTCCTTGGCTGTGCAGAAGCTTTTTAATTTGATCAGGTCCCATTTGTTCATATTTATTATTGCTGTGATTGCTTTTGGAGTCTTCTTTATAAATTCTTTGCTTAAGTCGATGTCTATGAGAGTTTTTTCAACATTTTCTTCTAGAATTCTTATATTTTCATGCCTTAGGTTTAAGTCTGTTATCCATCGTGAGTTGATTTTCATCAGTGGTGAGAGGTGCAGATCCTGTTTCAGTCTTCTACATGTGGCTATCCAATTTTCCCCAGTACTGTTTATTGAATAGGGATTGTTTTCCTCAGTGTATATTTTTGTATGCTTTGTAAAAGATCAGATGGCAGTATAAGGATAGTTTTATATCTGGGTTTTCTGTTCTGTTCCATTGGTCTATGTCTCTGTTCTTGCACCAGTACCATGCTGTTTTGGTTATTACAGTTTTGTAGTATAGCTTCAAGTCTGGCAAATTGAGGCCTCCCAATTTGTTCTTTTTGCTTAAGGTTGCTTTGGCTATATGGGGTCTTCTCTTGGTTCCATGTGAAGTGTAGAATTATTTTTTCTAGATCTGTGAAAAACGATGTTGGTATTTTAACAGGATTGCATTGAATCTGTAGGTCACTTTGGGTAGTATGGATATTTTAACAACATTGATTCTGCCAATCCATGAGCATGGTGGATTTGTCCACCTGTTTATGTCCTCTGCTATGTCCTTCCTCAGTGTTTCATAGTTCTCGCTGTAGGGGTCTTTGAACTCCTTAGTCAAATATATTCCTAGGTATTTTATTTTCTTTGTTGCCATTGTAAAAGATATTGAGTCTTTGATTTGGTTCTCAGTTTGACTATTGTTGGCGTATAGGAATGTTACTGATTTGTGCACATTGATTTTGTAACCTGAGACTTTGCTGAATTTGTATATCAATTCCAGTAGTCTCGTGACAGAGTCTTTGGAGTTTTCTGGATATAAGATTATATCATCAGCAAAGAGCAATAGTTTAACCTCTTCTTTCCCCATTTGGATACCCTTGAATTCCTTCTCTTGTCTGATTGCTCTGGCTAGGACTTCCAGCACTGTGTTGAATAGAAGTGGTGATAGTGGACAACCTTGTCTGGTTCCAGTTCTTAAAAATGAATGCTTTCAATTTTTCCCCATTCAGTATGATGTTGGCTGTTGAAATCCTAATTTCTAAGTAAGCTGTGAATCTACCTTATACACATTTTACCATAATAAATCAGTTACACTACAAGTGAATTTTATCTTGATTTGGAAGTCATATTGTTGTATAACCTACATGATAAAATGTTTAATATGTTAATAAATCTATTTTATCATTTCATTTTTTTGTCATTTTCTTCTTCTTCCTAAAAATATAGTTCAGAAAGAACAGCAGCGTAAATGCTATGTGATGTTTTTAGGGGCAAAATGGTATAATGAGGAATGATAAAATATTGTTTTTACATCATAAATAACTGAATTATTTATTAGATTTAAGACACATTAAAATACTCTCTATTATCTCATCAGAAATGAGTTTTTCTTGCTTTTGAGTTCAGTCTCTTGTGTGCTTCATTTGTACTCTGACTTTCCCTGTGCTGTGCAGAACAGTAGGCATTAGTCACATGTGGCTCTTTAAATTTAAATTTTTAAAAGTTAAATATAATAAAAAATGTAGTTCATTAGGTGACATTAGCCACGTCTCAAGTGTGCATTAGCTATAGTATAGATCTAAAACATTTCTATTATTACAGAAAATTCTATTGGACAGAGCTGTATTACATTCTTAATTTGAAAAGTGGAGAAATTTTATATCTTAATCAAATTATCAAGCTATTTTTTTCTTCTTCAGGGTGAAAGTAGATTTACTGATGTTAAATACTACTCGGGCATTATTGTATTTCTGTAATTATAGGCAGAAATGGGAAATAGCATTGTTGATTTTCAATAGTGCTAACTCCTCAAGGTTTTATTTTTGCTTTTGTTTTTACTTTCATTTTTGTTGATCTCAAGATGTACAGATATACTGATGTTTGAGATATTTATAGAGGGTAGAATTTGAAGCTGTGGATAACTTGAATTTTATAGACATATCCATGCTTTGTAAATATAAAGTATTTAAAATACATGGTGCAGTTTCTGGCTTCTGGGAATGAAGTAGTTTGATAGGATTAACTCTCCCATGCATAACAATGATAAAATCTAGACAAAAGTAAAACACACACAAAACCCTCCAGTAACTTGAAATTACCTTTGGAGATGCAAAGCAAGAGAAGACTTAGGGGAGAGAAGTCTGACCTTGAAAGATGGATTACAGCAGGTGAGATTTGAAAGATTATCACCTTTTGCCTGAGAACATTGCTTAATCTGAATATGGTTCTAGTGGTAGAATGCCATGGCCCTAGTGACTTGAGGTGTCCAGAGACATTTTTGTGGGCTGTCCAAGTAGCCAGAAAGTTAGGGGATAAATCTTGGAAGAGAGAGAGTTACAAGAGGGAGTGAGCCCCAAATCTATGTAAAAACTTTTTCCAGATCCTTTGATTCCCATCAAACAGCACATAGTGGGAGATTGTAGGGAGCACAACAAAAAGGCAGTAGCTGGAAGTTGAAATAGTTAAACAGAAATTTTAGCTGTCACCTACCACATGAGAGAGTTTGCAGTTTGAGTCCAGCTGAATTAACTGCCTGCTGTTGCAAAAGTCACTCTTCAGGGGAACATAGCAGAATTCAGAGCCTCCACAACATATTATTCACAACATCCAATACCTGATAAGAAAAAAAACTGCTAAATGTGCAGAGAAACAAGAACATGTGATCTACATCAAGAAAGGCTAAATCAATCAATGGAAACTTATCCTGAGGTGACTCAGATGTTACAATTAGCAGACAAAGCCTTTAAAATTATCTTAAATATGCTTTAAGACACATAGCAAATACATACGTAAGGAATTAGCATATGTGGACTCTTAGCAGAGAAATAGAAACACTATACCAAAAGTGAAATGGAAATTCTAGAATTGTATATTATGGTAACAGAGGAAAAAAATAACTGAATGGGTTTAAGAACAGATTAAATGTGACTAAGGGAAAAGCTAGCGAACTGGAAGTACATCAGTGGAAATTATCTAATCTGAAGAATAGAGAGGAAAAACAATTGAGGGAAAACGATCAGAGCCTTAGAGTCCTGCTGGGAGGATATCAAACATTCTATTAATAACATATGTGCAATTGGACTCTCTGAAGGAGAGGATAAAGACAATGGGGCAGAAAATATATTTGAAGAAATAATGGCAAAAATTTTGATAAAATAACCAAGATTCTCAATGAGCTCCAAAAATAAATTAAAAAAAATTATACCTAGCCACATTGTAGGCAAAATGCTGAAATTCAAACATAAAGAGAAAAAATTGTGAAATCAGGAGGAGAAGGAAATAAAGGAAATCATAAAGGAAATAATGATACACATGATGATGGACTTCTCATCAGATAAAATGAAGCCTAAAAAACCAAAATGAAGCAAACTGTTTATATTGTGAAATATATATTTAGTCTTTGACCCCATTGCCCAGCTTAGACTGTACATAAAGTGATACGTTTGTGTATGCTAATGATTGACTGGTGGCTGGTAGCTCCTAGGTAACTTCAGGATGGGGACTGGTCATGGAAAGACTAAGGTGGGATCAGAGGTTGGACTTTCAGTCCCACTCCCCAACCTCTGGGGAAGGAATGGGGCTGAATGTTAAGATGATCACCAATGGACAATGGTTTAACCAATCGTGCAAACCTAACAATGCCTCCATACAACCCCAAAACCTCAACACGTGGAGGTTTCTTGAGGGTGGCACACTCAGGGTGGGCATGGAAGCTCCACACCTCTTCCCCCATACTTACATTCTTTCTAATATTCTTTATAGTAAACCAGTAAATGTTCCCGTAAGTTCTGAGAGCTGCTCTAGTAAATTAACTCAAGGAGGGGGTCACAGAAATACCAATTTATAATCAAACAACCAGAAGCACAGGTAAATAACCTGGAGCTTGCAATTGGCATCTGAAGTCAGGAGGGGAGCAGTCTTGGTGACTGAGCCCTCAGCCTTTTGGATGCGATGCTATTTCCCAGTAGATAGTGTCAGAATTGAATTGAATTAGAGTACACTCAGCTGGTACCTGCTGCAGAACTGATTCCCTGCTTGGTATGTGGGGAAAACCTCACATGCATTTGGTCACAGAAGTCTTCTGTGTTGATTGTTGTGGTGTGAGAGTCGAGAAAAAAGTTTGTGTTTTTTTCCCCACTCACAAACCCTAAACAAATAAACCATATCTTTAAAATGCAGAGGGAAGAAAATGTGTTGTTCCAGAATTTTATATTCAATGAAAGTATCCTTCAAAAATAAAGATAGAAAATAATTTAAATTAAATAAGCTATGAGTTTTATTGCCCACAGGACTGTATTACAAGGAATGCTAAAAGAAGTTCTTGAGGCTAAAGGGAAATGACACTAGAAGAAATGAAGATTGCTGGAAAATGTATGTGCGTACACATTAGAGACGATACGTGTATATTTATTTTCTTCTCTTAATTTATTTAAAAGACACATAACTGTTTAAGCAAAAATTATAATCCTCTGTTGAGGGCTTTTTACTGGCTGTTGATGTAATTGATACAACAATAGCAAAGGGAGGCAAATGAAAGCATATTTTTTGCAAGCTTCTTATATTTGATGAAAAGTAGTGCAATATTAACTCAGGACAAATTGTTTTAAACTAAAGAGATACTTATAATTCCTAAAGCATATACTAAAAAAATGCAAAGAAGCATAGATAAAAATCCAATGAGTAGTTTTCAAAAAGTTCATATACAATGTGTATTATGAAAAATCTCTGCATGGATTTCAAATATCTTTTCACACCAAAATAAACTCATACTAACTTGTTATACCATGTCTGAATAAGAGCTAGTTTGAGGCACTAAGAGGATGAGACATAAGTTTGAATAGAGTCCCTATCAGATCAACATAAATTCTGCTAGAATTCAAGCAAGAACAAACATCAAAGTTATGGTGAAGCTCGAGTGGAAGAATGGTGAGATTGTTGATGCTTTATGAAAAATTTATGGAGACAATGCTCCAAAGAAATCAGCAATTTACAAATGGATAACTTGTTTAAGAAAGGACAAAAAGATGTTGAAGATGAAGCCCATAGTGGCAGACCATCCACATAAATGTGTAAGGAAAAAATTCCTTTTGTTTGTGCCTTAATTGCAGAGGGCTGACAATTAACAGCAGGAACAATAGCCAATATCATATACATTTAATTGGTTCTGCTAACACAATTCTGACTGGAAAATTAAAGTGAGCAAACTTTTCTTCTTGATGATCCTAAAACAATTGTACCCAGGTCAGCTGCAGTCAAGAGCAGAGTTTTCAATGGAAATTTTAAACAAGTGGGATCAAAATCCTGAAGCATTGCCTCAAAGAATTGTAAGAGGAGATGAAACATGGCTCTCCCAGTATGATCCTGAAGGCAAAGCACAATCAAAGCAATAGCTACTAAGAGGTGGAAGTGTCCAGTGGAAGAAAAAGTGGAGCAGTGGAGAGCAAAGGTCATGGCGACAGTTTTTTGGGATGCTCAAGGCATTCTGCTTGTTGATTTTCTGGAAGGCCGAAGGACAATAACATCTGCTTATTATGAGAGTGTTTTGAGAAAGTTAGCCAAAGTTTTGGCAGAAAAATTCCCCGGGAAACTTCACCAGAGACTCCTTCTTCACCACAACAATGCTCCTGCTGATTCTTATCATCAACAAGGACAATTTTGTGAGAGTTTCAATGGGAACTCATTAGGCATCCATCTTACAGTTCCGATTTGGCTCCTTCTGACTTCTTTATGTCTCCTAATCTTAAAAAATCTTTACAGTGTACCCATTTTTCTTCAGTTAATAATGTCATAAGGGACACATTGACATGGTTGTATTTCCGGGACTCTCAGTTCTTTAGGAATGGAATAAATGGCTGGTATCATCATTTACAAAAATGGAGCTTGATGGAGCTTATGTTGAAAAATACATTTTTAAAAATGTTTACCTTTTAATTCCATTTTCCACGAACTTTTTGAAGTCCCTTAATGTAAGTATGAATATAGAATACTAAAAATATTCATTTATTTCAAAAAGACAGAAAAAGAGAGAGAAACTAAATATAAAACAAATAGCAAAATGGCAAACCCAAATATAAGCACATGTATGATTACATTAAATGTAAACAAATGAAACACTACAATTAAAAGGCAGAGATTGAAAGATTGTATAAAATAGCAATATGCAACTACATGTTGTCTATAAGAGACACACTTAAATGGAAACACACAAATAGATTTAAACTTGAAATGATAGAAAAAAGATGTGCTATACAAACACTAATCATAACAAAGCTGGCATGTCTATATTAAGACCAAAGTAGACTTTAAGAAAAGGAATATTACCAGAGATAAAAGGACATTTCATAATGATTAAGAGGGTCAATACATCAGGATGGAATAATTATATTATTTACT